>NC_142034.1:2711973-3013026 GCF_982192425.1 Myodes glareolus | reverse complement strand
GAAAACAATTGCAGCAGTCCCCACTAGGCATCTGCCTGGGGGGATACGTGCAGTTGCAAACAGGAGGCCTATGAAGCCTTCCTTATGGCCAGAAAAGACCTAGGCTGATAACAACATCTGAGCCTGAGAGTCGGGGAGGGAGGAGAGTTGAGATTAATGGTATGAGACGAGTTTCAGAGAAGTTTGAGACCATATCTTTCAAATTTCCTGACAAAATGCTTTCCCAGGAAGATAGTGGCCTTTCCCTCTCCCACCCAGGATATTCTGAGCACAAGGTCACTTAGCAACCCAGCAAGCCACCTGGTGCAGACTGATAAAGACGATCTTACTCAAGGACAGTGGCCTCTCTAAAAACAAGAAAAAAGGGCTTACTTAACAAAATGTGAGGGAGCAAAAGTCCTTGTACCCATGCCAAAGCATCCTCAAAGATTCTCTTTGTAAAACTGTTTTATGCTGTTCTTTTCTATTTTATAATTTGCTGATGTATGCCTTTGCCAAGTTCCTTGTTTGTATAAAAGCCTTACACTAATTGAAGTAAAGTTGCAGCAGCATATTCAACCACATTGAATGTGTCTGTCTGTCATTTCCTTGCTGAATCCTGAATTCTCCTGAGCCTTTGCCCTGATTTCCCCACGGTCTGAGTGGCTCCCCTGAGCCGGTCTGTGGCACTCAGACATCATCGCTTTCTTTGGAAAACCCTCACATCTCCAGGGATAGATGAACTGGGGTTTCCGTGAATTGTTTGTTTTTTGAGACAGTTTCTCTGTGTAGACCTGACTGTCCTGGAACTTGCTGTATAGACCAGGAGGAGTTCAAACTCACAGAGGCCTGCCTGAGTGCTGGGAGTAAAGGTGTTCACCACCACTGCCTGGCTCCCTCAATATTTTTATGACAGAAAAACTTCAAAGAAAATATGAAAAGATCAGAAAAGCAAGTATAGCCACTGTCCAGATTCATTTAAGGCAGTTTATATCTCCAGTTTGCTCAGAGGTGTAGAAAGAAACACCTGGGCACTTATCTTTGGTGTAAGAGTCACACCAGCAGGAGGGCATCACTAAGAGTCACACCAGCAAGAATGTATCACTAAGAGTCAAATGAGCAGGAGTACATCCCTAAGAGTCACAACTGCAGAGTACATCACCAAGAGTCACACCAGTAGGATTACATCACCAAGAGTCACACCAACAGGAGTGCATCACTAAGAGTCTCAACTATAGGAGTACATCACCAAGAGTCACACCAACAGAGTACATCACCAAGAGTCACACCAAAAGAGTACGCTACTAAGAGTCACACCAGTAGGAGTGCATCACCAAGAGTCATACCACTAGGAGTACATCACTAAGAGTCACACCAGCAGAGTACAACACTAAGAGTCACACCTGCAGGAGTACATCACTGAGAGTCACACCAGCAGAGGACATCAATGGAGTACTACAGAGGTTTCCATGCTGCTTTTACCCTTGTACCTGAAGGTGCCTGCCTCCTGGAGGGCATCCTGATTGGCAGCCTCCCTGGTGACCCACTCCTTTGGACTGCAGACCTGATTCTCTTCTTGCTTCTTTAGAAGAACATGGAGGCGCATCTTAGATTCTCGCAAAAAGGAGGCTGTGAAGACGATGGGGAATTGATTTGATGAATTCATGCACACATGGTTGTAGAGTCCATCATAGTTTTGACCCACCTTACCCAAAAGAAAAGCTGCCCACTCTTTGGCCGGGAAAGTTCTATTACATAATCTGATGGATTACCATGGGTCCTACCGTTGTCTGCTGTTCCTGTCAAGTCCAAGAAGCCTGAAAGGTCACCCTCTCCACATGAGGTGGAAGATGCAGCACTGGGGTGTGGGGCTCACTTACCATTGCGTGCGTTATCCTCATTTAAGAGGCCAAGAAGAATGGTGACTCTCCTCGTGCTGCGTGCGCAGCTCTCGTTCTGGTCCCTGAGCATCCCCACTGCACTCTGCACACAGCTCCGCAGCAGTCTGGTGGTGTCTAGGACCTGTGCACACCCAGGAAGAGAACAGGCTTCTAGTTGCCAATTCCAGTCTGGACAAAGGCCAGGCCACCCACGTGAAATGATGGTTTCATGTTAGCAACAATGTGGCCCTGGTTGGTGGTCATTACGGCAAAAGTTGCTTTACAACCTACCAGTCATATTTCTCAATGACCAACATTAGCAGGGATGAAGGAATGGTACAGAACTAACTTAGTGAAGGGAATGATTCACTTACACATCCACTGTGGAAGGAGAACAGGGTCCAGCCTAACCCTCCCCCAGTCATAACTACAGGGTTCTTATAACTCCCAGGAGAGAGGTCAAAGATGCAGCTCCCTTAGCCAATGGGAAAAGCAGGACTGACATCACAGCCTCCTGGGTCAGATACCATCTCCGGCTCCTCTGGACCTTCCACTTCCATTTGTTCCTCTGCCATTTCTTCTGACTCGCTGGTCTCTGTCTCTATCACCTCCTCTGGGTCATCTGCTAGACAAAAGGCAAACATGCTCCAGTTACCATGAGGACCAGAATGGGGTGTGTCACATGGTCTGGGACTTGCCCAGCTTCCCTGTCCCTATCTGTAATGGTGGCCCTAGTAACGGGAACATGTGCCTGTATATCAGCTTCATCTCTTGCTCAGGTGCTCCCTAGCCTGGCCTCTAAGGGCTGGCAAAGGAACTCTAAGTAGACTGGCGAGCTGTGGGCACACACAGGTGGCCTCCCCTCGGTCGCACTACAGTTTGTTATGAACTCTGAGGGCCGGGGCTGCAAGAGCAGCGTGGCTCTGCGTCCAGCACCACAGCACTGCCCCTGGCATTTCCCCTGTCACCTCCACCAAGTCCCCAGATGGCTGCCTTGTGACTCACGCTCAGGGTTGTTGGCTGGCTTGAACAGCTGGCTGATGGTGACAGTCTGCAGTTTAGTGACATCTGAGGCCATGATTGTGGATCTGCGGAGGTCGTCGATGTGTACAGACCGCCACAGCCCTGTGAGGAACACAGTCGCTGGAGCCTTCTGGAGCCTAGCTGTGTCCTTACGCCATTACAAACCACATATGCCAACCTGGCTCTTTATGTCCATTTGTTTATTTTATCATTAGTTTTGTGTGCATGTGTATGTGTACATGTGTGCACACATGTGCTATAGCACTGTGTGGAACCTGGGGATCGAATTCAGAACATCAAGTTTCACAGAAAGTACTTTTACTTCCCAGGCCATCTAGCTGGGCTATATTAAGATTTTTTTTTTGATCGATTGAATGGATATGTGTGTGTGTGTGTGTGTGTGTGTGTGTGTGTGTGTGTGTGTATACACCATGTGTAGCCTTGTTGATCAGAAATTGGTGCGCTCCAGGCTTCTCATCCACATCTCACTGTAGTCACCTCATCATCATTAGTAAAGGCATGTGAGACACTGGCAAGGTCTATTCTCTCTTATCTATGAAATTATCCATTGCTTATTCCCATTTCTGGAATAGACATGTCTTAAAGAAGGAGAGAGCAGGGGACTGATATGAAGACAGCATTTCTCCCAGAGTCAGTGCAGAAAACTGACAGGAAATGAGAGTAAAGCCGGTGTGTTGTCGCTAGTGTGTGAGATCTCAGGATTCCTCCATCACAGGTGGGAGTCAGCTGACAGTGCTCACCCGCGTAGACACGGAAATGCTAAGGGCACTGCTCTGTGACCAAAACTGGTTGGTTTGTTTGTTTCTTTTTGAGGCCAAATCTGTGTAATCCAACCTAGTCTTGAACCTGCAATATTCCTGCCTCAGCCTCCAGAAATCTGGGATAGAAGTGTGTGCAATCACCGAGCTAAAACTACTGCTTCAGTAACTGGTTAAGAAACCTACCTGTGACTTACAAGTATTGTTGGGATTCAGATTCCAATTTCAGACACAGGACCACACCTCAAATACCACTTAAAGGAACACACACTAGAGCAGTGGCTCTCAACCTTCCTGATGCCGTGACCCCTTAGTACAGATCTTCATGTTGTGGTGACTCCAACCATAAAATTGTTTCACTACTACGCTTAACTTATAACTGTGCTACTGTTTTGACTCAGATAGCAGACATGTGAGCCACTGTTGAGAACCTCTGTCCTAGAGTACTGTGGTCCTACCTCCATGGAACCCCACGTACGGCGTACCACTTCCCATTCGGGAAAGTTTTGTAATAAAATACACGAAGACAAAGTCCTTCATTCCTTGTGTTCTGTTGATTTCATTGATGGCAGAATACCTGTTTAAAAAGCAAACACAAATCACCAGGCAGTGGTGGTGCATGCTTCTAATCCCAGTTCTTGGGAAGGAGAAGCAAGCGGATCTCTGAGTTCGAGTCCAGCCTGCTCTACAGAACAAGTTCCGGGAAAGCCAGGACTGTTACACAAAGAAACGCTGTCTCAGGGGGGAAAAAAGAAAAGAAAAAGAAAAAAACACAAATCAGTACCAGGCAAGCAAACAACCTGTGTTGGGAGCTGGCACGTGCCCTGGGAGCTGATGGGCAATCTCAGTCTCACAGTTTCAGGAGATTAAAATGCCCTTCACAACCTCACAAACTCTTGATGATTTGGGCTTACCTCCGACCCCTCCAAGAATCCTCTGATCTGAATTGACATTCCTTTTCTGAATAGTGTGCTCTGAATCGTGTGCTCTCAGGTCTTCCTCTCTGTGACACAGAGTAAGGCTCTCTGACCTTCCTATTGAGCCCTGTGCATAGTGTTGAAACCAATTCCCAGTAGATCTCACTAGGCACTGAAATACAGTATGGCTACCAGTGCTTTAAATGGACCCAAAAATTCCTGCTTAAGAAGAAAATATAACTAATTCTAAACTATTTGATTTCTTCTACCAACACCATAACAACATTCACTTGGATAAGCAAGCAAAAGTTGGTACATTTACACAATGGTACATTCTACACAGCAGAAAAAAAATGACATCTTGAAATTTGCAGGCAAATGGATGAATCTAGAAAACATCATATTGAGTGAGGTAACTCTGACCCAGAAAGCCAAATATCATATGTACTCACTTATAAGTTGCTTCTAAAAATAAAGCAAAGAAAACCAGCCTACAATTTCACAACCCCAGAGAACCTAGACAACAATGAGGACCCTATGAGAGACATACATGGATCGAATCTACATGGGAAGTAGAAAAAGAAAGATCTCCTGAGTAAGTTAGGAGCATGGGGATCACAGAGGAGGGTAGAATGGGAAGGGGAGAGGAAGGGAGGGAAGCCAAGAAAAATGTATAGCTCAATAAAATCAGTAAAAAAAAGAAAAAGAAAAAAACATTCACTAAATACAAATAAAAGGTCACACACACACAGAGACACACACTTTACAAGCAGGGCTTGATAACACAGGTCTATCCCATCTGCTCAGGAGACTAAATCATGAGGATCACAAATTTAAGGCTAGTCTGGACAATTCTGTGAGCCCCTGTCTCAGAATGAAAAGTACAAGAGAGAGGCTGGAGAGCTGGCTCAGCAGTTAAGAGCACTTGCTGCTCTTGACCCACGTTTGTTTCTCAGCACACACATGGTGGATTACAACTGTCTGCAACTCCAGTTCCAGGGGAGTCAGTGACCTCATTTGGCCTCTGTAGGTTCCAGATGCACATAAACATACAAGAAAACACACACATGTGTGCCTCAAAATGGATGGGAGGTGGAATGGGAGGATAGGTGGAGGGAATGGGAGAAGGGAGGGAGAGGGAACTGGGATTGATATGTAAAATGAAAAAGGATAGTTTGTTTTCTTTTTAAAATAGAAAAATGAAATATTAAAAAAGTAATTTTTATAAAAAGTTAATAGAGGGCTATCATTGCAGCTCAGTGATGAACTGGTTTACTAACATAATTGAGGTTTGCTGGGCACTGGTGGAATCAGAGGCAGGCAGATCTTTGTGAGTTTGAGGTCAGCCATTCTAAAAGTTAGTTCCAGGACAGGCAGGAATGTTACATTAGAAAAACCCTGTCTCAAAATATCAGGAGAAAAAAAAGAGTTTCAACCTTAATCAAACACATCCACATCCACGAACCACACACCATACACATTATACACGTCTACAAATTACATCACACACACACCCCATTTCCACATCACACACCCCATTTCCACATCACACACACACACACACACACACACACAAACACCCCATTTCCACATCACACACACACACACACACACACACACACACACCCCATTTCCACATCACTCCCTCCCACAGTCTCCACAGTCTCTTCAATTACTGCTCTTGAACTTGCAAAAACTTCATTGCATTTGAAAACCATGGCCAAAGTGACCGCAAACGTCGTTCAAGGACATTGTTAAACATCCTATTAAAGGGCTACTGTTCACACTTGTGTTTACAGTTTTGCTCCCCTCCCACAGTGTGTGTGGATGTGCATGCATGTGTGTGCATGAGCGTGGAACCTAGAGATCAACCTCACGCATCAGTCCTTAGGAGAGATTTCAAGATGTCTCACTAGGACACGGGCTCTCTGATCAGGCTAAGCTTGCCCAAGGATCATCTGCTCTGTCTCCCCAGCACTGGTACGGCAAGTGTGCATTGCTCCACCCAGACTTTACGTGAACCCTGGGGATTGAACTCAGGTCCTCTTGCTCACGGGAATGTGCTAGTCCCTAGACCTCCACCTTTTTTCATTTATTTATATAGTTGCCTGCTGAAAGGAAGAGAATTTTCTTGTTAGTTTCTGTTTCTCGTGGCTCTGTAGTGCTTCAGAGAGAGAGATTCTTCTGAGGTGTGAGGGAGTGTTGGCTCCCCGTGTTGTTTCTTCTAGACAACCCTGAAAACCTACTTGGCAGAGGCTACAAGCTGGGCGCTGTGGTCGCCATCGTCAAAGTCCGTCTGGATGACAAGGATTTTACGGCTGGCTGGGTTCATTAAGCAAGAGCTGGAGGAGAAAGGGAATTAATTATCAGGTGAGTTCCCTGTCCAGGAAAATGGATAAAGGAATTCCCTGATGGAGGGTGAGGCCAGGGCCACACAGAAAAAGCAAGCAGAGAGATGCCCTCCACTAGGTAAGCAGAAGACTCCACAGAATTTCAAATGGCCAGCAAGGCTTCCTGGGAGAGAGGACCAGGCTGGGAAGCTCTATGAGAGGACTAGAGTAGTGGGGACAGAGAGGCCGAGCGGGAGCCCTAGGCATGACCCTGCAGAGTAAAGCCCCCCCCCCAGTTCACTGACCAGTGCCAGTTACTACAGCCCTGCCATGGCACCAGGCCAGGATGGGTCCCTTAGAGTGGAGCTAGCAGGGCACCTCACCGGACTTCCTTAAGGAAGGAGTATTCAGTGTCGAACTGCTGCAGTGACAGGATCGCAGGCCTTGAGCCCAGTCCTCTCAGCTCAGACTCCAAGTCTTGACAGTCCATACTGGTCAGCAGTCTGGAGAAGGTGGTGATCTGCAAAGAGGGGGCAAACTGTTGGCCAGAAGCCAGTGGGAAGGCCGTCTGCTGTTAGAGCCCAGACACGTGAACCTGAGCCCCACCATGATCGGTGCCTGTGTGTTCAGGAGGAACACAGGCCCAGAGACAAGACAGGTGAGGTAAGAGGAGCTATAGCGTTCACAGCACCAGAGAGAACTGCCCTGACAGCTTCTTAGTCTCCTTCCTGTTTGGACCCTTCTGGAGAGTTTCAGGATTCTTTAAGACTCAGCACAAATGCCACTTCCTACACACGGCATCCTGCTGTCTGATGGTGTTAGCCTCTGGCCTCTTCCTCCTGTCAGATCAGTTCTCAGTGGGCCACACCCACACTGTGAACTCAAATATCCCTTAGCTGTGCTGACACTTGAGCCCCCAGTTCTCACCTCCTGGCCTGATCCCTGAGCTTCTGATTCCCTCACATCCAAACCTGATGCTCCTTCCTGAACCTTCTGTGTTGCTAAGCAAAGTCTGCAGGCAGTGAGGAGGGATCTTGGAGTGCCCTGTCACCAAGTGCCAATGGCCACAGCCCCTCCATGAAGTCAGTAATTAGCCTGTGGGCCAATCATTCCTCTCTCTCTCTCTGTCTCTCTCTCTCTCTCTTGTTCATGGGTATCTTGCATGCATGTATTTCTGTGCACCCCTTGTATGTCTGGTTGCTGCAGGGGTCAGAAGGAGGCACTGAATCCCCTGGAACTAGAGCAACAGCTGGTTGTGAGCTGCCATGTGGGTTCTGAGAATTGAACCCAGGTCCTTTGGAAGAGTGCCCAGTGCTCTTAACCATTGAACAATCTCTCCAACCATCCAACCATTTCTTTGTTTGCTTGTTTGTTTTTCAAGACAAGTGTTCTCTGTGTAGCCCTGGCTGGCCTGAAAGATACTCCGTAGGCCAGGATGGCCTGAAAATTAGAGATTCACCTGCCTCTGCCTCCTAAGTGCAGGGTTTAAAGGTGTGCACTGCTACACCAGACTTCCCATGATTTCTTGATGCCATCTGCTCCTCTGCTTTTACTATCCTGATCCTGAAGCTTCTAAGTGGCCTATTTCCATGATACTCTGGTGTAGGAGGTTCTTCTGAATTTGTGTTGCTTTCATTGGTTAAATAAAGAAACTGCCTTGGTCTTTTGGTAGGGCAGAACTTAGATAGGCAGGGAAAAGAGAACTGAATTCTGGGAGAAAGAAGGCAGGCAGAGAGCTGCCATGAATCTGCCAGGTCAGACATGCTGAATCTTTCCCAATAAGCCATGACCTCATGGTGACATATATATTGTTAGAATTGGGTTGAATCAAGATGTGAGAGTTAGCCAATAAGAAGCTAGAGCTTATGGGCCAAGCAGTAATTTAATTAATATAATTTCTGTGTGGTTATTTTGGGGGCTAAGCAAGCCAGGTGGTAGGACACAGCCCACTCTGCCTACAACAATGCTCTTCTGCCTCACTGTTGTCGCATTGCCACAGCTCTTCTAGACATTCGCCTGCAGTGTTGTTGCTCTTGGCAGGAAGGATCAAGTTCCTTAGCAGATCCACTGAGGACCCCTGAAAGAGCTTTTTGATCATCTCTTCCTCAGGACACAGAACTCACAGCTTAGAACCTCAAGCTCTACTTTAGTATGTGTTTCTTGCTTGATGTTGTTTATGTTGGTTGTAGTTTTATTTTTGTATATATTCTTACCTTTTTTCTCCTGGACAATATTGGATATTTGTTTTTATTGTATATAGTTTTGTATTAGGTTTAAAACGCTCTTATTTAGACAAAAGGGGGAATGAATGGGATAGGATAATAGGTAGATTAGCATATCTACTTGTAAACTATAAATTTTAAGCAATTTACATTGGTATAGGTCATTTGTATATTCATATGTAAGATTATTTTTGTGTCCCTTTCTAAGATAATTTGTATTTTTATATAAATTCAAATTATATTATTTATATTGAATATATTCATATTTTGTGTACAATATTTTGTACACAAATATAAATTTATTTTGTCAAACTGTATGCATGTATATTTCTACCTCTGCTTAAGATAGTTTGTATATCAGTACAATTTAAGGATATTTTTGTCAGAAAGCATATTCAACAAATGGTGCTGGCACAACTAGATATCAACATGCAGAAGAATGCAAATAGAACAGTATCTATCACCATGAAGAAAATGCACGTCCAAATGGACCAAAGACCTCAACATAAAACCAACACATTGAACCTTGTACAAGAGAAAGTGGGAAGTACACTTGAATGCTTTGGCACAGGAAATGACATCCTAAATGTAGCCCTAGTAGCACAGATACTGAGAAAAGCAATTAATAAATGGGACCTCCTGAAACTGAGAAGCTTCTGTAAACCAAAGAACACAATCAACAAGACAAAAAAAAAAAAACAGCCTACAGTATGGGAAAAGATCTTCAACAACCCTACATCTAACAGAAGACTGATCTCCAAAATCTACAAAGAACTCAAGAAACTTGACATCGAAAGAACAAATAGTCCAATAAAAAACGGGGCACAAGCCTAAACAGAGAACTCTCAACAGACGAATTTCAAAGGGCTGAGAGACATTTAAGGAAATGTTCAGCATTGTTAGTCATCAGAGAAATGCAAATCAAAACAACTCTGATGTTTCATCTTATAACTCTAAGAATTACCAAGATCAAAAACATTGATGACAACTTATGCTGGAGAAGTTGTGGGGGTAACTGGAACACTCCCCATTGGTGGTGGGAGTGCAGACTTTTACAGTCACTTTGGAAATCAGTATGATGATTTCTCAGAAATTTAGGAAACAATCTAGCACAAGGCCCAGCAATACCGCTGTTGGGTATATACTCAAAAGACACTCAATCACACCACAAGGACATGTACTCAACTATGTTCACAGCAGCATTATTTGTAATAGTTAGAACCTGGAAAAAAACCTAGATGCCCCTCAAAAAAAATGGATTTTTTAAAATGTGGTACATTTATTCAGTGGAGTACTACACAGTAGTAAAAAATAATGACATCTTGAAATTTATAGGCAGAAGGATGGCTCTAGAAGAAAACTTATTGAGTGAGTTAACCCAGACCCAGAAAGACAAATATGATATGTATTCACTCATAACTGACTTTTAGACATAAAGCAATGAAAAACCAGCCTACAGGTCACAACCCCAGAGAAACTAGACAACAAAGAGGACCCTTAAAGAGACATACATTGATCTACATACAAAGGAGAAAAAGACAAGATCTCCTGTATAAATTGGAAACATGGGGGTCACAGGGGAGGAGTCAGGGAAGGAAAAGAGAGGAGTGGAGAAAAATGTATAGCTCAATAAAAAACAATATTGTCATATTGCACTATACATTTCTACCTCTGATCCAGATATTATTATATTGATACAATTTCACAGTTATTGTCCTCATGCTGCACATCTGCTTAAAGATTGTTTATGTTCATGTGTGAAGCTTTAGTATTTTAGCTATACAGGTTATTTAAGAATTACAGGTTAATAGTCACTCTTGTTTGTCATAATTATAGTTATGTTAATTAGGTTCTCCAGATACACAGAGATGTACTCCACATAGGTAATCTTCAAACACTTCAAAGACCTAAGGAATATGGTATTTAAATATTTTAATAACTCATGATTCTGTTGACATGAGACATGATTGCTCCTGGAAGCGCTGACCTATTCTGGAGAGAGTGGTAGACAACTGAAGATGCTCCACTTGGAGCTTGTTTGATTCTTCACAAAACTGGCCTTTGAGCAAGAACTGCCCTTGCCTTGATTGCTAACAGTATCCATGCTGTCCAACCTGGACAAACAGGATACAAGCAAAAATGACTGCTGATCCTGGTCAAGATAGGGTAGTATTGTCCTTTGAATCTCCCTGCTTCTACAAATGGTCTGTCAGATACTCTAGGCTTTAGCCAAAGTTGGTTGCCCCAATGTAACTGTGAGATTTTGGGTGACTGTCTAGGTAGCCAGCTGTTTCTGTCATTTCTTACTTCTTTTGAAAGTCGCTTGCTTGCACTTCCTATTCTCTCAGGTTATATTCATTTCTTCTCAGGTCTTTGATGGGGTTGAAGATTAGACAGTCACAACTACTTTTGTCTCATAACTTAGCTGAGACATTTTAGTATAAGACTTAGATTCCTCAGGATAGGACAGCTATTGAAATAATCTCTGTTATTTGATAATTACCTATAGACTAAACATTTTTATGTATTTCTTGATTGATGTTGTTCATGTTGGTTGTAGTTCTATTTTTGTGTATGTTTTTATTTTTTCTTTCTCTTGAACAAACTTGATATTTATTCTTATTATATAAAGTTTTGTATTAGGTTTAGAACTCTCTTATTTAGAAAAAAAGGGGGAATGGTTGTGGGAATTCATTCAGCCAATAGCTACGGAGGTACCAGCCCTTAGAGCATGGTCTGAGGTGCTACGTATGGACTGATAAGCAGAAATAAGAAGCAAGCTCGCTCTCTTACTCTAGATCTTGCTCAGTGTAAGGGGAGACCCAGGACAGTGAAAAGATAGCATGGGATCAGCAGCAACTTCAGAGTTTCTCTGTATTTTTAATTCATCCTTATTCATTGTAACCCCTTAATAAATTGGTTTTATTTACCTCTGTGTTTTTACACTACACTCTACCAATGAATTCTTCCAGAGATCTTCAATCTCAATACCTTTGTCCTTGCACGTGCCCAACCAGCCCTAGGGGTGCCTCTTAAAGAAAGCCACATCTGTCCTCCCATTGTGTGCATAGCAGGCCTCCTGTGGTGCTGACCCTGATTGAACACTGCCTTTCTAAGCTACACACACACTGACCAACATGAGAACAGTGTGAGGCCAGGGACACTGAACTTACCCACTGTGCTCAGAACATATGGGGAGCCCAGGGTCAGCATACCCATATCACCTATAAGTCACCCCTGCATTCAGCTTAATACAGCTTGAGTTCCTGACCCTAGGAGCCTAGGACCCTTGGATGACAGAGCAGAAGGTGAGGCTACGGGAAGATGGTCACCTCTGTGTAGACAGCCTGGCCCTCCAGATGGGCCATGCGCAGGTGGGCCTGGAGGAAGTCTGCGAAGGAGTTGTGTTGTTGCTTGGAAAAATACTTCTCTGACAGTTCCTTTGCAGTGGACAAACCCAGTGCGGAACCATTCAGCCGAACCACAGCATCTGGTGTCGCACAATCCAGCAGGATGAGCTTGGCCTCTTCAGACACCTTGCGGTACAGCTCCTCAGTCAGGTCTCTGGGGCCCTGCCTCTCCACGGCCTGCAGCACCACAGAGGCGCAGGCATCAGAGTGGTAGCCGATGAACGCGTCTGCAGGCCTGTACTTGTGCCTGGCAATGAGCTGGTCTGCTTTCACATCTGCAAAATCGCAGGCCCACTGTTGCAGCTCACGCACAATGTCCTTCTGCCACTCCTCCAGCACGGTGTTGATGTCCAGGTAGTGCTTCTCCAGCCGGTTGATGAGGGGCACAGGGAACTGTTTGTACACCACATCTTTCTCCTCAATGACGATGAGGCGGAAGTCACTGTGGACTCGACATTTGACTCGATGCGTACCCAGTCCAAGGTCCACGTACTTCTGGCCCCCAAGGTAGACATAGTACTGGTTGAGAGCATCATACAGGCTCTCGTACAGGTTCTGCAGGTTCAGGAGCACCACCATCTTTCCCGTCTCCATGCAGATCTTCACCCGGTTGATGTTCCTGCAGATCTGGGTGTATTCCTGGTCCTGGGGAAAGCTGGAGCCAAAGATGATCTCGGGTTGCTGGCCCTCACCAAAGAGCGTCTGCTGCAGGATCTGCAGGGCCACATAGTTCCTGGTCAGCACCAGCAAGTAACGGGACTCGGCCCCGTCCAGCCCCCTGCTGGACGCCCGCAGACTGCTGTGAATGTTCTGCTTGATAAGTTCCACAGTGCTGACGTCTTCCTTGTACCTGGCCCCGGGAAGACTGGCTGTAAAGATGTCCAGTGCCTGGATGTTGTCCTTCCCACTGAAGTTCCGAAGGACAGCATGAGCGATGTCTTGTGGGGAAAGCCCCCGAGTGGAAGCTTTGGCTTTGGCGAACACCATCTTGATGAGGCTGTAATAGTCGCGAAGCCCAAAGAATTCCTTGTCCTGGGTCTGACACACTGTTTCATAGGCCTTGGCAAAGGGTGCGAAATACCCTCGGATTCTGTCCTGAACCAGCCTGTCCGAAGAGCAGATGCCCTCAGCGCTCTCTATGAGCTCTTTCTCACTGGGACGGCCACGTGACACAAAAATGCCCCGGTTCATCTTGGCAGGATCCAGAGCCCAGTTGGAAATGCCAACAAAGCCCACTTTTTTGTAGGGGGTGGGATCATCGTCAATGCACCCATCTTCCAGCAGGGGGTGCAGAGTCTTCAGGGGCATTCTGGGTGAGTCTTCTGCCAGTCCCACCTCATCCAGCACCACCACAGAGACATACTGCTGCAGGTCCTTGCCCTGCTGGAAGCGAGCACACTGTCTGAAGGTGCCGATGATCCCTTGTGGGGTGGAGTGGGGGCTGCACTGGAACGACACCAGGTGGACCTGTTTCAGGCGGCGGAAGAGATCGGAGAAGGCAGACTGCCCTTGCATGGCGTCTGCTACAATGATCTTGGCAAGGGATTTGGAGCTGCCGGGCTTCCCCACCAGGAAGAGGGGGATCTTAAGCTCTATGCAGATTACCATCATGAAGACATTCTCCTTCAATGCCACGTTCCTGGCTATGTTTGTCCTAATGGGAGCCCCCCTCAGAAAAAGATCCTGTGCAAGAGTGATCTCATCAAGAATGACCTTGCTGTCATTGTATGGTTCCGGAAAGCACCTGCCAATGGCTGTGCGGTAGGATGCTTTCTCTTCTAAAGAGGCATGGTAACACACCCCAATGGCCATTACCAGGGACCAGAGAACAGGATCTCTCTCAAAGGTGTGTTTGCTGTCACTGGATTCCTGGAGAAAGTCATGGAGCTTGCTTAAGAGCATCTCGCTGTGGTCGTGAAACCAGCTGAAAACTTTGACACAGCGCTCCACATCCCGCAGGCTGACGAAACCACATTCATTCTCCCTCTTCCTCATGTACCTCTGAGAGGCAGAGAGTACATCCACAATCACAGAAGTGTGGACTTTTGTGATAAAGTCCACTCTCTGGACGATCTGACGGATGTAGAGGTTTTCAGCATAGTCATTCAGCTGTCCAAAGTCCCATACCAGAGGAATGAGGCTTGGAGGCAGAGCGTGGACGCGGTAGACCAGCTGCCGCAGCGGGATGGAGCCCAGCCTCTCTGCAGTCTCCTCTGCACTCACCCTGTATCCCAAACCTGCTGACTCCAGGCGGAGGATCATCTCCTGGGAGTGCTTCCGGTAAGGGTTGCAAGCAGCAATGACATGCAGGCCAGAGTCCTCCTTTAGACGCTCACCGTCCACCGCTCCGTCACACAGGACTTCTTTGATACAGCTCACAGCTTCCGTTGTGTTGGCTTCATCAAAGAACAAGATGGTGTTCAGCTTGTGTTGTTCTTTATTGAAGAAGGCTGTGTGCTCAGCATCTTTGACCTTGGAGTAGATCATGGATGGAGTCGTCCCTCCATGGACCTTCACCAACTTCATAGTTTCTGCTTCAATAGTACCACGCTTGAGGTCACTAAGGAATTTGATGAGCCTGGTTTTCCCACAGCCTGTCTCTCCCATGATGATAACTGGGATCCCACACCGAAACCGCATTTCAATGGCCAGGATCTTAAGCATATTGTCTGTTGTGAGTTCGTACGTTTCATCAGGGTCAATGGGCCTCTCACTCCCCAGTGCCAGGCAGAGTCTTTCAAGCTTCTCATGTCTGGGAAAGTTATCAAAGTTGATATTGAAGGGCACTCTCTGAAGCTTCAGCCCATCAAACAGTACTTTCGTCATGACATCCTTCTTGATGACCCTTCCATTTGAGGGATTGATGGCATCAACATAGCCATTGTTGTTGGGCTGCAAGTGAAAACCTATGAATGTCATGGTCATGTGGTCACCATTGAAGAAAACATAGGGATGGGGCTCTGACTCCCATCTCTTTCGAAGAGAGAAGGGAGCTAGGTCTTCTTCAGCAACTCCATCCATGGTGACCATGTGGTTACCGGGACTTTGGTCTGAAGTGTGGAGAGTCGGAGTGGCAAAATCTCTCGCCATTAAGATCATGAAGGTTACCACGAAGTTCTTGAAGCCCCTGAGTGTGTCTCCAGTAAAAGCCGGGTTGCAGAAGACAGAAGCCTCACAGTCTTTGAGCTGACAGTTCAGAAACCAAGCGAAGTTGCGGAGCTCTGCCCAGGAAGGGTTGACCACGCCACAGTAAATCAGGAAATGCTGCAGGCACTCCTCAGGGGAGCCTTCCACGGAGCCTTCTTCATACTGAAATGTGTCCAGGTTCTGGTTTTGGTGGAACCGTTTTAAATACTGGTAAGGTCTTTGGAAAGCTTCACTGCTGAACTCCTCCGGGTCCATTCCTGGTTCCATGTAGCTCTTATTGGGAGTCAGTTCCATGTTGATCACGTCCTTGGGAGGACGACAGGTAATTTTGGGGAAGATGTCAAGAAACCTGGTCAGAGGTGCACGTGCATTCTGCAAAGAGGAAATACACTGTCATTGAGTTTGTTAAAAACTGCCTTTGTGTTGGGGCTGGAGAGATGGCTCAATTGATAAGAGCACTCACTCTTCCAGAGGACCCAGGTTCAATTCCCATCACCAATTTGGCAGCTCACAACTGTCTGTAACTTCATTTCCAGGGGACCTGATAACCATGGCAAAACACCAATGCGAAAGAAAGGAAGGAAGGAAGAAAGAAGAGCCACCACCACAACAAAACCTGTTGCTGTGTTTTATCTCTTTAGGTCTACATGGGTTTAACCATTTCCCTTGTCTCCATAGGCTGGCATCTTTTGCCTGCTGAGGTTTTAAAGAACTGAATTAGAAGACACATTCTTAACTAGGAAGCATTTTTTAAGAATTCCGGGACTTGTTTCTTCACTATGTGCAGACAACCATGTGTAGGTGTGAGTGCCAATACTCTTTAAGTACTCGGGTCTAAGAGGAACACGTCTTCTCCATACTGGGTTATAGAATTAACAGGCCTGCCCACTGAGTAGTCACTCCACACACTTGGACATCAATAAAGGAAAAAGCTCCTTACTGTGAGTGTGTGTCTGGGCCTGGCTTATAGACACCATAGGATTTACACTCCACACATGCTGGGTCATTAAATCATTCAGCCAGTCTACACTTGAGTAGGGTGGAGAATTTTCTTTCCCGCAGTTGGTACCACACATGGTTAGTACACTTTCTTCCTGTCATAGTGGAGGCAGCGCTTCTTTAGCTAAATTCTACTTTGTGTGACTTGATCTTTTCTAAGGAAGTTTATTAGTAAATCCCTTGTAGCATTGATTATTACTTCGAGTTTATCCTGAATTACTGAGAGATGGCAGCTCTCAACAGAGCTGCAAGCCTGAGGTCTAGCCTTGTCACCCTCTGGACCATGGCATCTGTGTGCTGATCCTGAGGAAACACCTCCCAGAAGGTGTCACCTCAAAGAGGCTGGTCTCAGTCAGAGGGAGCACCCCACCCCAGCTGACCAGCATAAACTGCCCAAGCAAAGCAAAGGGTTCACTGTAGTGATTCTGGTCTCTTGTTAAGCACAGCCAAGTCTTCAATCCCTGCTGACCAGAGCCACAGCTTCTTACATCAAACCATTACTCAGACATCCCTGATGTGTCTTTACTTCCCTCTACACGGCACAAGTCAGGTCTCTACCATCTCTGTTACTCTCCGCGTGCTAATCTTACAAGCTCCCAGAAAATAGTCTACTGAGCTCTGAGCACTCAGTGACTCGAGTTCAAATGTCACCATAATTTTCTCCAAAGCACATGGTCAGGTCTGCCACAGCAATATCCCGTGAAGCTGGTACCAACTTCTGGCCTAATTAGAGTTTATATTGCTGATATAAAACCCCTTGACCTAAAGATACTTGGTCAGGATAGGGCTTATTTAATCTTACAGCTCTCGTGTTACACTCCATTACTGAGGAAAGTTAGGGCAGGAACTCAAGACAGGAACTGAAGCAGCAGCTAGAGAGGACACTGCCTACTGATTTGTTCTCCAGCATTTGCTCAGCCTGCTTCCTTGTGCCATCCAGAAGCACAGGCCTAAGGTGGAATTCTTCCCCACACCCTCACGGGCTGGGCCCAGCTACATCAATCATTAATCAAGGAAACAGTCTACAAACTTGCCTAAGGCAATCTTACAGAAGGATTTTCTCAGTTGTGCTTAACCCTTCTCTGATAACTCAAGCTTTGTATAAGACAAAAAACAAACCAGGATAAGTTGTGCATCACTACAGCAAAGCTTTGTGTTTGTTTTTCTTGGTACTCACCAGTTTAGAAGACCTCTTTGGCTGTATGGAGGGCTCTTGTGAGATTTCAACCACATATAAATGGCACGGGTTCCGAAGCCACATTTTCCCGCTTGTATCCATTAGGTACTGCAGAATGAGGAGTTTGAAAAGAAAGACAGGAATCCCAGTCTGGACCTGCAGAAGGAGACACAGGACTGTGAGGGTGTAGCCTTGACAGGGGGACGTTGATCAGGACTGTGTGTGGAGGGAGAAGGCAGTCAGGACATGGTAACCGTGTCTCCCAGTGGGGCCGGCACTGGGAGGTGATGATGTCAGACACTTACTGAAGTGCTGACATCAATGTGGACTATCATAGGCGTCTTCTGAGAGTCCCTCTCCAGGAACGGCAGGAGGGAGCTCAGGACCCGGCTCTCGTCTACCTGAGGGTCTGTCAAGCGAATAGTTTTCAGAGGCGCATTCTCTTCCTGTAGCTTCATTTTCAGGTTTTTGTGCAATCTGTTCACGTACAGCGACTTTCCTGCAAGGGGAACATGCAGAAATCAGACCCCAAGTCTACAGACAGAGAGGAAGACAATATGGAGATGTCGTGGGAGCTACTCTCTGTTTAACTCAAACGCATGCAGTGCACCATCGCTGCTAACTGGCTTCATGTCCTTAGAGTCCAAACTTTGCGTTGTCCTTGCTGGTGCACCTAAGTCAGCAAAGGCAAGAGCAAGGAGGAACAAACTCTCCCAACAGGACAGTGTGGTTCAGGGAAGATTGGACGGGATGAAGGAAGAGACAGCAACCAAAGGATGATCAGAGTTTCTGCTCAACCACAACCGACTTGGACGTAAGGGGCCAGGGGTTTGCAGAGGAAGTAAAACTGCAGAAAGGCTCCTGAGCGGAGGGAATGGGCTCTCAGGAATTGCCAGTTTTCACAACTAGGTGAGAAGGGACACTGGTCTACAGCTTAGGAGGAGCAAAACCCCTGAAGAAGGGCTTCATCTCAGTATCCCTGCCGGAAAAGGAAGCGTCATTGGGTAGTGTCTAGTAGAGAAGCCCTCTCCACCCCCAGGCTCTTTAATTACCAACACCAGCTCTTTCAGAGGTCACGATCCCGACACACATCCGGTCTCTGAATACAGCTGCTGCCGACAGGGTCTGCTTTGGGACCTGATAATGGTTCTCCAGGTAGGCCTGGATGTCCGGCAGTGGGGCCTGGGGCACCAGGGGGACTTTGTGCTGGCTGAAGGTGGAGGGGAGGTAGCAGTGCTCCCGGGCAGCATCACAGATCATCACCAACTGGTAGTCTTCACGGTGGCGCTGTGCGCGCAGGCTCTGGAAGAGCTCCTCGGCCCGGCAGCCCACTTCATAGCTCAGCTGGTCTGCGAACAGCAAGCTGTAGAGCTTGTGCTCCTGGGAGCCCAGCGTGAGGCAGCGTCGCAGGAATAGCTCCACCTCCTCCACTGTGGTCTCCGGGGTGCAGAGCAACACCTCATCAAAGGTGGGCAGAGGCTGCCTGGGGGCCTGCATATAGATGGCCAGTGCTGCCAGCAACACCTCAGAGTGGCCGCACAACACCAGGTTAGGCTGGCCAACCTGCATGCCTTCGGGGAGTGGCCGCTGCACGGGACAGTCACGCAGTGTGGCCAGCTGAGCCAGGCATCTACCCAGGGCATCCAGGTCTAGACAGTTGGGCAGGAAGGCACTCATGCACTCTGTGGATTGCTCCATGATAACACGAAGCTTGCCCATTAAGCTGGACTCAGAAAGTAGCTGCTGAGGCAGCTTTTCCACGACCTCCCTCAGGCAGTGTCTGGCAGCATCGCTTTCACAGGAACTGGTGGCTTCTAAGATGTCATGGACGGCGCATTCGCCTGTGATGAAGGACAGCATCATGAGGGCAGCTTTGCTGGGTCTGGGTTTCCTGAGCTCGCTGCTCAGGTAGACCAGCTGCTCAGCTGTGTAGAAGTTGAGGTAAAAGTGTTTGGCTCTCTTCTGGGCAACTACTGTTTTCCAGTGGTCTAGGAAGTCCTCCATCTGCCTGCAGAGGGCTCCCAGGAGCTCGATGACATCGCCACTCTCTGCCAACTGGCTCACCAGCTCCAAGCCAAAGTCCATGCGGATGGAGATGCCCGACCTGGGGCAGCAGTAGACCTCAGCAGTCCAAGACCTGAACAGCATGTTTCCCGCGCAGTGCAGGTTTATGAAGGCATGCACAAGCCGCTGCATGCTGCTGAAAACCTGGGGGAAGGGAGCCATGAGGTCAAGGCATAGCACAGGGCTGCAAGGAAGAAGATACACTAATCTACACACACCTGCCCACACACTAACCTACACACGCACACACTAACATACACACCTGCCTACTCACTAACATACACACCTGCCACACACTAACATACACACCCACCCACACACTAACTACACACACCTGCCCACACACTAACATACACACCCACCCACACACTAACCTACATACCCACCCACACACTAACCTACACACCTGCCCACACACTAACCTACACACACACCCACACACTAACATACTCATGCCCACCCACACACTAACATATTCATGCCTGCTCACACACTAACCTACACAAACCCACCCACACATAACTCACACGCACCTGCCCACTTACAGCTCCAAGATCTTAGGCTCAGGTCACTGGCTCACTGGAGTACAGTTTTCACAAAAATCTACCTAATATCCATCACACAACAGCTCTTCCTTCCTTAGTTACATGGTCAGCTGGATGAGAGGCCTCCCTTTCTTTTTCTTTTTCTCTTTCTGCCTTTTTAAAGAAAGAACTCACTACGTGGCTCTTTCTGTCCTTGAGTTCCCTATAGAACCAGACTGGCCTCACCGCCATCTCTGCCTCCTGAGCGCTGGGATTAAAGGTGTGTGCCACCATGTCCAGGGAAAGAAAAGGATGTCAATGTATAGACTGTGCACAGGTGCATGCGTTTGTATGTGTGTAAGCAGCTTGCAGGTGTGTGTGTATGTGTGTGTGTGTGTGTATGTGTGTTGTGACTATGTGTGTAAAGGTAGGGTCTCATGTTCCCAGGTGGGCCTCAAACTCAAGATCCCTCCACCTCAATAGGAGAATGATACAGAGTTGCTAGTTCATACAGGAAGCAAAGTGACTGTCCAGTGGTCTTATCTCCACAGCTCATGACAGCTCCTCCTGAGGCTCTTGAGGAGGACCTGTTGCTCTTGGGTCTGCCCGGCTTCAGATACTTCTCTGGGGTTGTGGTTTGTGGTGCCATGCATCCAGCAGAGCCATCAGTACCACCCTCTGGGTATCTGAGCAAAGCTCTGTGTCAACCCAGACATTTCCACAGCTCAGTAAGGAAAGCATCTGGGCCAGCATGAGGCCAGAGCCACCCAGTGGGGCAGCGGCACAAACCCAAATGCTCACCTCTGCAAACTTCTCCACCTCTCCGCTGCTGCTGTGGTCTTTCTTCCCAGACATGAGCATGAGCTTATTTAAAAGCTCCTTCAGCTCTTCTGTGGAGTAGCTGCGCAGCCCCTCCTGGGCACCACGGTTTTCTGGGAGGAGGAGGTGTAGGACGGTGTCTGGGGAAATCTGGGAAGCAGCACACACTGGAAAGTTAGTTTCTGGTGCAGAGTCCATGAGTTTATAGCAAGACCACAGGGCCACACAAAACTTCACCAGGATTTGGGAAGCTCACCTTCTGACCACCTTTGGGTGCCCTAATCACATAGATGCCCCTGTTGTTGATTGCTGTGGCCAGGGACAGAGACGAGAGCTCCACAGACCCGTGGCTTTCCTTCACTGTCTTCAACCACTCCAAATTTCTGGCAGAATCTTGCTATTGGGACAGAAGCAGGCAACAGGCTGGAGTGAGAAGCCATATTCTCATTGTTGCCCCCACCTCTGCTCTTGCTGCTGTACACCCTGCCCACACCCA
The DNA here is from genome assembly GCF_982192425.1 of Myodes glareolus. Taxonomy (NCBI): domain Eukaryota; kingdom Metazoa; phylum Chordata; class Mammalia; order Rodentia; family Cricetidae; genus Myodes; species Myodes glareolus. The sequence goes on along the minus strand of NC_142034.1, from coordinate 2,991,260 downwards.
CGCTTTGTCCCTGTGCTCTGTCTTGTTCATTAAGGCCCCGTCACTCAACATATCTGTATTGGATCCCGAGTCGACTCACCAGCTTACTGGGCAGGTGCTGATCATTGTCCAGGGCCCTCCAGAGCTCCTGCAGATGATCCACAAACCCATAGAAATCTGCGCTCGAGTCCATCTTGTACAGCAGGGAGGCGTAGCCCTGCACGGCGTCATGGAAACAGGCCACCCGGTCCACGTCGATGTCATTCTCCCCGGCTGAGATGGAGGCCAGGTCCACAAACACCTTGAGTTCATTGATGTCTTGAGAGGAAAGAGGGGAGGTAGGCACGTGACCACACTGAGTTTGGGGCAGAAATCCTAAGTGAAGCTATAATTGAGCACCAAGGTAATGTCTTGTTTCTTCCACTTTCTGATTTGCTAAGAATGTGGAACATAATAATGAATCTATTTACTGACAGCTACCCTTTATCAGACAACAGTGTCCCAGGCATTATGCTAGGCTTGCTGTGTTCCTTATACCCTTGAGTCTACTACACCACGTCACTTAAACCACACAAACATAGAGACGTGGGCTCATCTGGAAAAGAAGATGCTGACGAGAGAAACTGAGATAACCCTCCACAGGCTTCTGTCCACTCAACAGGCACGCATGGAAAACCTTCATGAGCGAGTTACAGAAAACCTCTCTGGGCAAGCCCTGTCTTCTGGAAGAAAAGATTAAGTGGGGAGGGGAAGCCAAAGAGATGGCTCATGGTTAAGAGCACCACCTGCTCTTTCAGAGGATGTGGTTTCAATTCCTAGCACCCACATGGCAGCTCAAAACCATCTGAAACTCCAGCTCCGGGGCATCTGACACCTTCTGGCCTTCTGGGTACCAGGGATGTGAGGAAGGACAGACACACATGGAGAAAAAAAGCCATACACATAAAGTAAAAACAAAATTATTTAAATAAAAAAATGAAAAGACTGCCGAGATAGCTCAGTGGTTAAGAGAAATTGATGGCCTTACAAGGGATCCAGGTTTCATTTCCAGCACCTACCTGGTGGCTTTCAACTTATATTAATTTCAGTTCCAGGGGACACAACATCCTCTTTAGATCTACAGAGGCACCAAGCACATATGTGGCACAAATACATATATAAAGATAAAACACTTTTATGTACAAAATAATTAATAAAAATGAAATTTTAAATGTCCTTAATCTCTTCTGAGCTAGCAGTCATAGCATGCAGGAAATGACAAAGGAAAGTTTCTACACAAGAACCTGAGCGACGTTGTCTGAGTAAAATAAACCCCAGTGAATGAGCCGGCCACTGTCCCTTTGCCTAGTGAAGACAAGGAGCAGCTTTCCTGCTTTTGCACAGCAGGCAACCAAGGGGATATATTTCCTTAAGTACCAGAACCTCATAGAGAACCATAGGTGCCACCTTCAGGACCCAGGCAAGCATGAGGGCCGGCCATACCTTCCAGGGCCTCATGAAGCCAGTCCACAAGTTCCTTCTGCCGAGAGAGTTCCTCCAGGCAGCGGCGTCGCAGTTCACTGATGTCTTGGAGCAGCTTCTTGGCCCGGATGAACTCTGGGCTGATCTGCTTCAGTTTCTCATGGCGAAAGTTCTCGAAGGAATCTGCCTGGAAGATGAAGTTTAGCATGCACTGGTTCTAGTGTTCAGGTAGCCACCAAACACAACAAAACCAAGGCTCACTTAAAGGAGAACAACAGTACCTTCTCCTCCCTGGTCAAGGTAGCCCTTGTTCCTCCACCTCCTTGCTTGTCCCACTCCTCCCACTGCACAGTGAAGATTACGTGGTCTTTGAAATCTGTGCCTCTTCCTAGCACTACCAGATCTCTCTCTGTACATACATATTTCTATTTTACTGGTCCAGCAACAGGCCCACAGGTGACTATGGTGGTACAGACCTCTTATCTCAGAACTTGGAAGAAGAGACAAGTGGTTCTCTTTGAGTTCAAGGCCAGGCTGGTCTATATAGCAACAGCCAGGACACAGAAAAACTGTCTTAAAATGGAAAATAAAGACGCCCCATCTCAGCTCTGCCAGGGGGTGATGTGTCACTTGTTGCTGCCTAGAGCTGATGCAGTTACAACTGGGAGCTGTCTGTCCGTCCTTCCGTGATCAGAGCCGTTGTTAAAGAATATGGCAAAAGAGGCCATGGATTTGACAGAGAGAAAGGAGAGGTGCACAGGTGAGTTGGTAAAGGGAGAATGAGTCATTTTAGTTTCAGTAAAAAAGAACCTGGCCTCCTCTTCTTGAATTGCTGATCCCTGATGGATGTGCTGAAACTCACTGCCTCAGGAGTTACCACGTTAGTCAGGAAGAAAGCTTTGCTGTCCATCTGCTCCACCATCACCATCACCATCAGCCACCCCATCCATCTGCTCCACCATCACCATCACCATCAGCCACCCCGTCCATCTGCTCCACCATCACCATCAGCCACCCCGTCCATCTGCTCCACCATCACCATCACCATCACCCACCCCGTCCATCTGCTCCACCGTCACCCTCACCCTCGCCATCACCCACCCCGTCCATCTGCTCCACCATCACCATCAGCCACCCCATCCATCTGCTTCACCATCACCAGCATCCAGCCCACCCCAGGCCAGAAAGAAACCCTGGCTCTCAAGAACATCCAGGTTGGTCCTCGCCCCTCAGGAGGACAAGCAAACAACTTACAAAGTTTAACAACTTGTCAAGAACACTGAAGTCACCGGTCACGCCCAAAGTGCTTCGAACCTGAAGGATGACCTTGGCGGAGCTGACGGCCTGGTGCAGGCTGTGGTATTCCTTGATCTGTGCAACACGCTCTGGGATCCAACCTTTCTGCTCGTGGGGATCCACAGCGCACATGCAGTTTAGGTCAACAGTCAGCTCACCATATTTATCTACAAAGTCCCTGAAGATGTCATCAACTTCAGCAAAGGTGATCTCTCCTGACTTCAGGGTCTCATAGAGCCTGTAGAACTTCTCATAGCAGGGGTGGTACAGGCGTTCACAGGCTTCTGAGAGCAATAATTTCAACTGTCTGGGGTTCTGATTCAGAGTACTCAATGACTCTGCCGTCTTTTGCCAGAAGACTTGGAAGATGTGGCTGTCTTTCAGGGAGTCTAGCTGGTTTGCAATTTCTCGGATTTCAGAACTCATGCAGTTATGCATGTTAGTTTTGTGGTATGGGGAGCCAGGTAGGTCTATGAAGGCTTCATTGAGTTTCTTATTGCTGAGATCTTGAGAGTATATTTCTTCAATATTTCCAAACTCCACTATGGAAACCAGAGTGAAAGGTTGGATGTTAAGCCTCTGATGATAGTAGCATTTTATTTCAGTTTTCTTGTATTTCATCACCTCTCTTTGTCTCTCTCTCTCTCTCTCTCTCTCTCTCTCTGTGCGTGTGTGTGTGTGTGTGTGTGTGTGTGTGTGTGTCTGTCTGTCTGTCTGTCTGTCTGTCTGTCTGTCTGTTTTTTTGAGACAGGTTTCTCTGTGTCCTGCAACTCACCCTGAAGACAAGTCTGGCCTTGAACTCAGAGATCCGCCCTCCTCTGCCTCTCGCCACCACTGCCTGGCATCACTTCTCTTTCTCAGTAAGGGAAAGAAGGTCTGAATATGTAGCCAGGCTGACCTTCAGCTAATTATCCTCCTGACTCAGCATCCTAATGTCTGGGATTGTGGACATGCACCAGGATGGGCAGAACTAAAGCTCTATTTTGGCACTGGGAACAGATCCTCCAGCCTTGTAGTATTAGACAAAGGCTCGACTACAGAGCGTTAGCCAGTTCTCTGGTTGTTTCTCTAAGAAACTCAGATACAACCACTTGGATCATTTTCTCTGTAAAATATACACATCTTTTCTCCTTCTCACCTTGGTTTTGTTGTCAGTTTTCTTAGGAAGGAAAACACTGTAAACTCTGGGTAAAGGGTCAGTTGGGAAACAGGCACCTACTCTCTCTCACTCTTTTCTAAAGCCCACACTAATTATAAAATAGAAATTGTATCTTTAAGTCAGAAAATAAGCTGGTCGATGGTGGCACACACCTTTAATCCCAGCACTTGGGAGGCAGATGCAGGCAGATCTCTGTGAGTTTAAGGCCAGCCTGGACTATAGGGTGAGTCCAGAAAAACCATATCTCTCAAGAGAAATCAGAAACTGGACATTCATGGTGACACATGACTTTAATCTAGCACTTAGGATGCGGAGCAGGTAGATCTCTGTAAGTGTGAGGATAGCCTGATCTATAGAGCATCCACTGAGGGCAAATATGTCACAAAGGATTAGGACTATTGTGGAAAATTGAAGGTTTGTCACAAGTGTTTATACACTGGAACATTTGTTGTTTAGCTCTGTGAAGCTGGAATTCTTTCTTTCTGAAACACCTGGTGGTCTATTAAAGAGCTGAGCAGCCAATAGTGAGGCAGGAGAAAGGACAGGAAGGCCTGGCAGGCAGAGAGGATAAATAGAAGCACTCACTCAGACAGGGAGCGCCTGCCTCTTCCTCAGGAGGGTAGCTAAGCTGTGTCTGCCAGATGCAGAGTCAGGGCCAGAGGGCAGGGATATATATGGGAACATAGTTGGGAAGAGGCACAGATGACACCAGCAGGGTTAAGGGAGAGCCCACGGCAGCTCACCCATCTAGTGATGATGAGGGTGAGGTGCCCATCTCAGGAGAGTCACATCCTATGATGGGTGTCAGCAGATAGTTCTAGGACATAAAAGTCAGAGATGCTGACGAGCATGGCAGTAAATAGAGAGATGATGCTGATTCCCTCTGGCAAATGCAAACAAACCTGGATTGAAAAATTCTGGTCCCTGGAATGACCATATGGAATGAACATATAAATGTCAGGTGGGTGTGGCAGCCTGGCTGTATTTCTAGCCTGGAGAAGCAGGGATGGAAGAATCCCCAGAGCAAAATATCTAGCAAAGGTAGACACAGCAGCAAGCTCTGGGTTTGACTGAGAGACCCTGACTCACTGAGTAAGGTGAGAGATGGTGGTGGTGCATGCTTTTAGTCCCAGCACTGGAGAGGCAGAGGCAGGGGGATAACTGTGAGTTTGAAGCCAGCCTGGTGTACAGAGTGAGTCCCAGGATAGCCAGAGCTGTTACACAAAGAAACCCAGTCTCAAAAAATCAGAAACAAAAATAAAACAAAACAAAACAAAATGAATAGGGTGGAAGAGGTCCAAAGAATGCCTCCCAGTATCTGACCTGGGCACAGGCAATGCATATATTTATGCCACACACACATGCAAAATTTTTAAATTGTTTTAAAGCCCCCAGCTCTGCTACTGTGCCCCGTCATCACTGAGACCCCACACTTCCTCAGTACCACTCCTGGTGCGCACCTTCCACGAGGTGTCTCACTCTCCCAAACTGCCTCAGGAGGCTCTCCACGTGTCTCTTCTCTCGCTCGAGGAACAGCAGATCATCCTGTCTCCCGGCCAGCAAGTCCTCCAGGTCACAGGCCTTCTCTTGACGTGGCAGCCGTACTCTATCTGAAAAGAAAATTAACCGCTCACACAGTCCTGCTTGTCTCCCATGTAAGCGCTTTCTGCTGCCTTGCTCTGCACACACTGCACAGTCGAGCAAGGAGGAGGAACCAGGAAGACTCCTGCTCAGCCAGTCTGTGAGGACAGTGGATTCATGTACTTGGCAGCCATCATTTCACTGCTTGCTCATGATACTCCTCAGAACAATAAACCACAGCTTCTCAATGTGCTGACAATCTCAGCTTCATACTTACTTAAGTTCCAGATGTCAACAAACTGACGCTTGTGCTCAAGGATCAACTCCAGCTGTCCAATCACGATGGTGCCATCCTCAAGTTCCTCTGCAGCCTTTTGGAACACAGACTCAGCCGTAGCCATCAGCTCCCTGCCTTCCCCCGTGATGTTGTCTAAGATTTTCTCGTTGCTTCCTGACCAGAGGGAGAGCACATAGTTCAGAGCCCGGGTCTCCTGACCTCTTCGATTCCCACCAGGCATCCCTGATGACTCTGATGGTGCAGCGGCCGTCGGGCCGTGTTCTCAGTGTGACAACACTTGACTGTGTGTGGCTTCAGGTTCTGCACATTCTGCACCATGAAGTTATTCTGTGATGAAAACAGAACTCAGAGGCTGAGCAATAAGAAGACAGGGAGGCGCTTCCAATGGAAACTCCTGTGAAAGTCGTCTCTCAGGCCACACTTATGGGTCCAGCTCTGGGATCTTCTAGAGAACAAACCACAGGGTAGTAAAACAGCAGGGCCGCAGATCCTGGGGGCAGTGAGCTCATTGTGTCGGCACTGTGATGCCCCAAACATGCCAGCCTGCATGTGTTAAAGCCAAGAGAGCACCTGCGACCCCACAGACTTAGTGTGCTAACACTGAACAGCTCATCCGAGATAAAGGACACCCACATTCCAGGTGTGAACAGCCGCACATGGCTGCTGGAGGAGCCTGTAGGAGCCAAGTTTGCTGATGAATTTTTCTAGAAAACCTATTAATTGAAAAAACACACTTGTGATACTTCCAGGTGAACAGCAAATACAAATGGCACCCTCATCAGCACTTAACACTTTTGGCCTCACGCCTCACAAGCTGTTGGGGGGCGGGTCCCTGTTTGGGCTATCAAAAGATCTGGTGAGCATTAAGTGAGCATTAAACTCGCCTGGGCTTTTAGTTCAAACCCAGCACATTCCTGCTCCAAGATCTAAACACAACAGCTCACAGAAGACATGTGAGAGATTTCAGGGGAAGTCCTAACACTCGGGTCTGTGTTGCTGGGATTCACCTGGGACTTCCTGTTCTGTATGTCAATCAGCACTGCTCTCAAAGGGACTGCTCTGAAGGCCTCCTGAGCTTGTCTAGTTTTCCCTCTTGTGTGTGTGTGTGTTTGTGTGTGTGTGCGTCCACACATGTGCATACATGGTATGTGTGCATGCATATGTAGGCAGTCCAAAATCTCTCTGAACCTGAAGCTTGGCTTGTAGCAAGAAGCCACAGGTATCCTCGGACTCCATCCCCTACCCTGATGGGCCATCTCCCCACTCAGCGGGCCCTGTACCCGCTGGGCCATCCCTCCCAGCCCAGCTGTAATTCTTGCTGCTCTCGGCTTCTGCAGAGCAAAGCCAGTCAGTGTCCACACTGCACTTCCCGTCCCTTCTCCTGGAGGCTGAGGCCCTAGACTGTCGGGGGCAGTGCCAGGCACAGCATGGCAGCAGAGCAGCTAGGATGGAGCAGCTCCCAGTCAGCTGTGATGTCAGCTGTCAGGACGCCCGTGCCTGTCCTGGTCTCGGGCCCACCCTCCAGCTGCTTCCTCTATCAGCACAGAGCAGCGGGATGTCAGGTCTGCTTTTCTGCCCCGTTCTGCTCCCAGAGGCCAAGAGGATGCCCTCCCCAGGCTCCCCGCAGCCGCCAGCACATACCACACAGTTTGAAGAGTTGCCTCACATCTGGCCACGTGAGCAGGTATTTGAGGATCCCATCCATGTCCGACACAGCCTCCCCGTTGTGCTTAGGCCAGGACTTGGTTATCACAGCGGACAAGACAGTACCAAATTTCTGCAGATCTGGACAGGAGAGCCCCTCAAGGACACTGGTCTGAGACTATAAAGAAAGTGAGTAATAAAAAAATGTAATAATGTTTTATTAGTTTGTTTTAAAATAAGAGAAACGTGAAAACTTGGTGTGGTGGTACACAACAGTAATCCTAGCATTTGGAAAGGAGTCTAGCCTCAGCTACACAGAAAATACAGGGCCAGCCTGGGCTACTTGAAACCTTAACTTAAATTATTTTTTTCAAAAATTGCCCTTGATGACCTGACTGCAGGTCATGAGCATAAGCTGTGGGAGAGGACCCGGGGCTGCTGTCTTTGTAGGTCTGACTGAGGTAGATGTTTTTGTGCGGTGGTGGGTGATGCAGAAGATGATCTGAGAGCGCACATATCCGCTCCCATGGGAGGAGCCGCAGCTCCCATTCCTTTTCCTTCTGACTGAAGACAAGTTCCCTGAGTTGTACAGACTTTGGGAAACCTAAATGGCATGCTGAGAGAAAGAAGGCAGAGTCAGGGGAATGCCATGAAGCTGCTGCCGGCGGAAATAGACATGCTGAAACTTTGCTGGAGGCCACGACCTCGTGGTAATGCACAGATTAATGAAGATGGGATAAATTAAGATGTAAGCGTTAGCCAATAAGAAGCTAGAGCTAATGGGTCAAGCAGTGATTTAATTAATACAGTTTCTGTGTGATTATTTTGGGGCTAAGTGACCAGGACAAACAAGCACCTCCCTCCAACAGCAGCCCCTCTTCTTCCAACATTGGGGTTGCTTTATTGCAGTGTGGTTTTGTGGAGTTTTTAAAATTGCAACTTTTAGTTGCAATTAGATGTAATATATTTTATATATTAATATGATATTTATATGTAATTTGCATATAATATAGTTTTTGTTTTTAAAAGTTATTCTTTCAATAATATTTCAAATATATATAAAGTGTTTGCAGAACTTCAGAGGAAAATTGCTCCCTGGGGTATGAACCAATGGCTAAATGCTTGCCTAGCATATGTAAAGCCCTGGTTTGATGCTCATCACCACACAAAAAGAAAATTATATAATAGAAATTGTGCTATTTCTGGACAGAGAGATGTCACAATGGGTGAAGGTGGCTGCTGCCAAACCCAAGAATGTGAGTCAATCCTTGGGACCCATGTGGTGGAAAGAGAGAATGAGCGCCCCAAAAAAGATGTCCTATGTTCTCTATGTACATGCCCAACACACACACACACACACACACACACACACACACACACACACAGGGGTGGGGGGCGCAATACTCTAACATAATAAAACGTTAATAGGATAAAGCTTAACATGTTTTGAGCCCTCTCATCACACACGTGACCAGCAGAGCTTGACACGGTGCTCAGGCCACTCAGCAGGGACAGCACAATCCTCCACATACAGAAAGCAGACCTTTACCTCAGAAGGGACTCGCTAGAGCTGAACCTGCAGGAGCGAGAGGGACCAAGTGCGGTCCTTTTTGCAGTCTCCGTCAGAGCAGAGGAAGATGAACAGAAACTAAAGCCGCCAGCAGCAGTGCTCACGGGGGTGACTGGGGCTCAGCCTGTGAGATGCTGGGGCCAGGCTGTGTGAGCAGGTGGGAGATTCTCACCATGTAACCCTGGCTGGTCTGACTCACTACATAGATCAGTCTGGTCTCGAACTCAGAGACCCACCAGCTTCTGTAACCCTAGTACTGGGATTAAGGGTATGTGCCACCACACCTGGCCTAGGAACTGTGGCTTTGCATGGCATTTAACTGCCAGGAAACAGGAAGCCACGCTGCTTCTCAAGGAGTTGGAAGAAAACTCTGGATCTCAGCACATGGCTCTGGGCACAAAGGGGGTTGATCAGACCCTGTGGGGTCTCAGAACAAGCAGGCTTCCGCAGCCTTTGGGAGGCCACATCAGAAAACCCCTGTGAGCCCACAGGGAAAGGCTAGTGACCTGGCAAGCAGAGCTCACGGCTTCAATGACACACTTCTCAAAGCTCCTGGCCACGCTGTCATGGAGTCCGCGATCCTGCCACTGACTGCTGCAGAAGACAGAGATCTGCAAACGGGGCTGCTCCTGTGGACAGAGAGAGGCGTGAGGGCTGTGTGTGCTCAAGGAGGGAGGCATGAGGCTGTGGGGTTCCTCACTACTACACGCCAGGGAAACACCAGGTGTCTTCACCACCCCGTGATTTGAGCTTCTCTGCACAGGCACTAAGCACGTCTGCAAGGACCGCACTATTTAAGGAACTAATGAAAACAGATTCTGTAGCTAGGTGTGGTGGCTCGTGCCCCTAGTCCCAGCACTAGAGAGCCCAAAGCAAGAGTATTGCTGGGAGCTTGGAACTGGCCTGGGACACAGAGTGAGAACCTGTCACAAATATTCAAAAATTAAAAAGGCTTTTGATCCACTCTGCAAAAGGAAAAAAGAAAAGAACCGCCAGCACTGGAGCTTGTGAAAGCAGGACAGGTAAGTTTTGAAAAGTAGGCCATTGTCCTCCCCTTCTGGTTCCCTAGGATCTATCTTAGTTTCGGATGAAGCATTCTCATCATGTAAAGTTGGATTTCCATGTCAGCAGCCTTCATTCACACTAACGAGCATTTTTCTGTGCAGTTTTGTTTTTTCCCTTTTGATGCTGTTTCCATAACTGGCCAGTGCAGTGTCTGCATGTGAGCTTCCCCATATGTGGTCGGGGTCCCCATCATGTCCCTGTTCTTCTAAGGGCATCACACAAGACCTTCAACATTCTTCTGAAGTCAAAAGAAAATGACCAAGTCAGAACACATGTCCAGACTCATGACTGACCCCCTGCCTCACCACCATTATCAGTCTTGCACTCAAGTGAACCATACATAACAATTGGGATGTACCTGTTTGAGCCTCCCTTCCAAGTCTCCCAGCAGCGACCCCTTCCAGCCATACTTCCTGGGGAAGTCGATTTCCACCAGCCGTCGCCACAGCTGCACAATCAAAAAGTGACAACGTCAGCAAAGACTTAATGCCACAGCGTGGACAAATAAGGTGGACAAGCAGGTGCGTTGTTACAGATCTGTGGTCCTAGGTACTTGAGAAACTGAGGCAGGAGGGCTGTTGAAGGCCAGGAGTTCAGGGCTGGCCTGGACACCATAGGAAGACCTTGTCTCAAGAGCAGCAGGAAAGGGCGGACCATTATGGCAGTATGAAGGGCGAGGGCACCAAGCCTCAAGAATCGTGGGGTTCTCAGCTCCTCATGTCACTGGTAAACTGTGCTGTGGTGAGTCGGCAACACGACCCACTTTGGCCCATGAAGTCACCACCACCCTCCCAGTCGTGTGACCACTCTCTTTGGAGAAAGGAGTCCCCTCATGTTTATCCTGAAAAGTTTCAAACAGACAAGACAGCAGGGAGAACAGAAACACATCCTTCCACTAAGGCCCCGGGGTTTTATTCTGAACACTGTTCTCTCTCTTCCTGCCGCTAGGAGGTAAGGTGTAGACATCACAGCACTGCTCCCACATGCCTGGGCAGGCCTCTCTTTCCCTGAAGATCGCTCACCTCACTGGAACCATCCTGGAGAGGAGCGAGGACCTGTGAGCTGCCCCTCTGCTGTGCTGTGCCGTCTGGCTCCACAGTCCAGTCAGGGCTTAGACATTTCACTGAGGGATCCTGTCCTCTTTTCTAGGGAAGTGCCTTCCCTTCGTTTATGATGCTGGCAGCTTTGAAAAGTTCATGGCGATCATTTTAAAGGCTCTCTTGATTTCACTTTCTGTCATTCCATGATTAAAATCTCTTTGGCAGAGACATAACTACACTGTGCCACATAAAACTAAACTCATAGGTCCCCAGTGGTCAGTGTCTATACCTTTCCATAGCTTCTAACTAAACAGGGTGCGGCTGTTGTTAGCCTGGTCAAAGTGGCTCATAGAACCATTTTGCTTTCAAGGTTGATGGTCATGTTAACCCATGCAGAACTTACGTTCCAAATTTCCCATTAATGCTTTTTCTTCTGAGATTAAAATGCCACATTCAACAAGATCCTGGCCTGATGACCTGGCTACCGCCTTCAGCATTCCTGCCTAATCCTGATGAAAGGCTCTTTACTCCTGTGCTATGGAGCTGGTTTCTCCTGAGTCATAGCCACCATTTTCCCATGAAAGAATACAACCATTGGGTGTGGTGGCGCATGCCTTTAATCCCAGCACTTGGGAAGCAGAGGCAGGAAGATCTCTGTGAGTTTGAGGCCAGCCTGGTCTACAGAATGAGCTCCAGGACAATTAGGATTAAATAGAGAGACCCTGTCTCAAATAAACAAAAAAGAGCCCCCCCAAAAGAAAAAACAAGCCAAAAAAACCTTCCCCCAAAAGACTTTTGTATTTCACCTTCTATAAAATATATTTTAAGTACAAATTAGCCCACCCCACGTATGCACTGATGCAGAATTAGCTAATTCAAGAGCTCAATGTATTCTTTTCAAAGTAAAGAACACCTTTGGCCATATGGAAATGCCACAGAGAACCACAGGGCTCCGTCTGATTCCTCTCCTTGGTCACATCTCACACAGTGAGGCACTGTGTGAAATGAAAATGAAATGTGATGGCTACTGGCTAATTCCAAGCTTCACGCAGGCTCACTACCTCTTCTGTAAGTTTTCTTTTGCTGTTTCAGGATGAGCCTCTCGGGACAGCTTGGGGTACCATCCATGTGACTCCGGAGCATGTCCATGATGAGCACAAGAAATGTCAACCATACTGGCCAACCCCAACCGACCTGCAGGACCTTCACTTACCAGCGTTGTGAGAGAACATTTGGCTGTTTCCCCACAAAAGAACTTAGTCTCTCACCTCTGCCTCCATTTCCAGTGTCACACACCCACCCGGCTCACAGCTGCAACTATTAACTCCCACTCCATGTCCCCACCCCCACTTCCGCTTTCAGCAGTATTCCTGACATTGCTGTGCCCATCACCTCACGGCTGTAGGGAGTCTTACAGCCAGTGGTTCCCTGCCCGCTAGGGTGTGGCCTCTTACACTGTCTATGCTGATGCAGAGCATGTGTCCAGTCTCTCTGTTCCGGTTGCAGATTTCGGTTTCTGATCTCCATTTTAACAGAGGATTCTGATTTGTGAGTTTACCCCTAAATAAATAACCACCTAGTTCCCAATTCTGAGCTGGTGTGGGATTTCTTTGAAGTGACCATCTTCATTTGGTGCCAATGTAGATTTGGACTCCACACCTACTGGTGGGATCGCATAACGGCCTGGCCTGGCCTGTCCACAGCCCAGACAGTCTCCTAGCCCTGCCTGCTTGGCTTTCTTTTACCTAAGTGTTTTTATGTAGAATCCCTGCCACAGCAAGAGTTTACTGTGTGTGGCAACTTGGAAATTTCCCAAGCGCAAGCATGCACGCACGCATAACTGCTGCATTCCCCGGGGTGGTTCCTTGCTGTGTGGCAACTTGTGCAGCTTCCGGTTTCTGCTCCCTGCCCCTGAGTTCTGGTTTTCTTGCTCCGTGTATGAAATTGATTTAATTGCTTTTAATTTGTCAAGCAAAGCATATTTCTCAGGATTTAAACAACACCAAGGCAAAAATTAAAGCGGCTCGGAAACTAAAGCAGCCAGGACCGTTCCTGTAGCTACCAGTTGAATTGCTTCTAGTCACAACTCTGCAATCACAACATCTGCTGGACAATAAAGATTGCAGTTTACTGAATCACATAACAGGTAATTAATAAATCATTATTGCAGACTTCATTAGTATTGCAACTTTTAATAACTTTTTTGCTAATACTATGGATTGTATTATGTGAGTCTTATATGGATATGGTGATACTTCAATTTATTGGGTATTAGGTTTCAGTTTTCTTCTCCATATTCTTTTATTAAAAAAGAATATGGTACTTTTAGGAATGATACAATCTTTACAGACTAATAATGAACAGCCAGTTGACAGGATTAATACCATTGAAAATCATAGCTAAAAAAAAAAAAACAAGGAAAAAGTGACCAGACGTGAAAAACCTGCGAGAAAAAATCAGGGGATATGTGAGTAATGTGCGCTTAGGTAACAAACAGGACAGTAATATCAGGAGTAAAATTTGTAAATATAGAAATATGGGACAAGGAGAAAGCAATCAAATGGTTATGCAGTTGATTGAAGATAGATTAAAAGACAGAGGAGAGAGAGTACTGCAGCATCAGCGTTTTTCCCAGCATAGGACTGTAGCCATAGCTGTATGGAAACAAGTAGGAATGAGAATCCAACAACATTATTGTAATTATAGACCAAAAAGCATCCCTGAAGATATGCCTTATTTCTGGATGCTAATACAGGAAAGGTTGGACTTAAATCCTGACCAGCAGGAGTTAGTTCCATCCATAGCACCTGAGGAGTTGCTAAATACTCTTTCAGAACAGAGCAGTTACAACAGGCCAGAGACTCATGATTCAGGCCTTGAAAGAGAGTCTTCATCTCTCTCACTAACAAACAGCAGCACTCAGAGACAGAGACATGAAGGCAGGATTCAGAAAGAAATAAAAGGCTTGCGAATGATGGTAACCTCACTATCGCGCAGATTAGGAACTACGCAGATACAGGATTCTTGTCAGAAGAGCAATAGTCTTCCTACAGCAATGGCAGGCTCAGATCCACCCACAGTTCAGAGTACACTGAAGGTGAAGCAGAGGCATAACGACAGCAGTGAATCTCCTCCACAAGCTTGTATCAGAGAAGCCGCTAGCAGAGGAGAAGAAATGCAAGGATTTCAATTGTTCCCAGTAATGGAGCAGAGAGATGTGCAAGGAAATCTGCTTAGAGTCCATATTCCTACATAATTTAAGTTACTCAAAGAATTAAAAACTGCTGGCGCTGATTACAGTGTCACAGCATCCTTTACCCAGACACTGGTGGAAAATAGAGCTGTAGAGGCTCTGCCATCAGCAGATTGGAAGCAGATAGCCCGTCAGGAGGAGATTATCTATTATGTAAAACTGAATTTACAGAACAATGTCAGACCACAGCTGAGAGAAACAGGACTCAGCAGATTACTATTTTGTACGAGAAGCTGGCAGGCAAAGGACCCTATACGGGAGCAAATCAGCAGTAAGAATATGATATGGTAGCATATGCCCAGATCAGTGCAGTGGCCAAGAAGTCCTGGAACAAGCTTCTGTCGTCAAAAGAACAGACTGAGGAGTTATCTAGTATAAGACAGGGACCAGATGAGTTATTTCAGGTCTTTATTTCCAGACTAACACAGGCATCTAATAGGTTGATTGGAGACTCAGAAGCAGGACAGATAGTAATTAAACAGTTAGCATTTGAGAATGCCAATGCAATATGCAAGGTGGCTATAAGACCTTTTAAGAAACAGGGTAATGTTGTAGATTATATCCAAATTTGCTTGGATATTGACCAATCATATACATAAGAAATGGCATTAACTGCTGCTTTACAGGGAAAGATAATTAATGATGTCTTATCCCAGCAGGGAGACCTAGCCCCAGGGAAAATGCAAACTACAGGAATACCTGGAGGCTGTTTTGGATGCTGTCTTATGGGACATCAGGTCAGACGATGTCCTGATAGGAGAGCAAGCCCTAGGACTAGAAAAGAACCAGGATTGTGCAGGAGATGCAGGAGAGGAAAGCATTGGACAAGCGAGTGCAGATCAAAAAGAGATGATCTAGGAAATCCCCTTTCTGGAAAGGGATTCAGGAACCTGCCTCAGGCCCCGAAACAAATTTATAGGGCAATCCAGCAATCTGTACTCCCACAAGGAGATCTATAAAAGACCTTTTCAGAGCCACCCCAGGTAGTTCAGGGCTCGACCTCAGTTCATCTGTATACGTGGTTCTAACACCTGAGATGGGGTTGCAAGCTCTCCCCACAGGGATCTATGGGCCTTTACTAAAGGCACTGTAGGATTACTAGTAGGGAGAAGTAGCTCAACTATGCAAGGGATCTCAGTGGCTCCTGGAGTCATAGATGCTGACTTTGAGGGAGAGATCAAGATGGAGTTTCTGTAGTGAAGGCAGATCAGAGGCTTGCACAATTGATATTACTTCTGACTGTACAAACCAATAATCAGCGTAAGAAAAAAAAGAAAGGAGAAGACGGATTTGGTTCGCCTGATGCATTTTGGGTACAGACAATAGGCCCTCAAAGGCCAGAACTTACTTTGTTTATAAATGGAAAAAGATTTTTCTGGCCTTCTAGATACTGGCGCAGATATTTCAGTTATAACCGCCAGTCAGTGGCCTTCTAAGTGGCCAAAAACTGAGATTATTACACAGCTACAAGGAACTGGTCAGACTCGAAATCCTGAACAGAGTAGTAATGATTGGAAAGATGAGGAAGGTCATGAAGGAAATTTTAAACCATATATTACTCCCTATTTACCTATGAATTTATGGGGCCGAGATATTATAGCCAGAATGGGAGTATGTATATGTATGTGTGTGTGTATATATACATGTGTGTGTATGTATGTATGTATGTGTATATATATCCTCCCAGCATGGCTGTTACTAATCAGATGCTTCAACAAGGATTATTACCTAATCAAAGTCTAGGCAAGGATAATAAGGGAAAGGTTGATACTGTCGTACCAGACAGTAGACCTCCTAGAGCAGGATTAGGGTATTTTTAGGAGAGGTCACTGAAAGACCTGCACTCCATGCAGACCCGATAATATGGAAAAGTGATGAACCTGTATGAGTGAGTCAGTGACCTCTAACATGAGAAAAATTACAAGCTTCCCAGCAGTTAGTGCAGGAACAGCTGGATAGTGGACATATTTCACCATCTAATTCACCATGGAACTCTCCAATTTTTGTTGTTAAAAAGAAATCAGGAAAGTGGAGATTAATTCAGGATTTAAGAGAGGTTAATGCAACCATACAGCCAATAGGAGCATTACAACCAGGGCTGCCATCTCCAGCAGCCATACCAAAGGGCACACATAAAATTAACTTAGACTTGAAAGATTGTTTTTATACCATTCCTTTAGCACCACAAGATTGTCAAAGATTTGCTTTTAGTATTCCTTCAGTTCATTTCAGAGAGCCAATGAGGAGATATCAATGGAACGTCTTACCCCAGGTCATGCAAAATAGTGCCACTTTATGCCAGAAGTTCGTGACTCAAACTATACAAGAACTTAGAAATCAATTTCCAGAGGTCTATGTTATTTATTACATGGATGACATTCTGCTGGCTCATAGAGATGAGGATACTTTACTAGAGACATATGGATTGTTACAACAGAGCCTAAGCCATGCAGGGTTAATTATTGCTCCTGAGAAAGTACAGAGGCACCCGCCTTTTCAATATCTAGGTCATATGTTATACCCCAAAGAAATTAAGCCTCAGAAGATAGAGATTAGGAAGGATGACTTAAAAACTCTTAATGACTTTAAAAGGTTATTAGGAAGTATACAATGGCTAAGGCCTTATTTAAGGTTTCCTACAGGAGACCTCAAGCCTCTAAGTGAAATCCTTAAAGGAGACAGTGATCCAAATTCCAGCAGGCAGCTTTCAGAAGCTGCCAGACAGACTCTCTCACAGATAGAGCAGGCTATACAGGAACAGCAGGTGTGCTATATCGATTACAGCCAAACACGCAGGCATGTATTTGACCTACAAGTCTAGCTCCTACAGCAGTTTTATGGCAGAACGGACCACTTCTGTGGCTGTACCTTCCTGTATCACCAGTTAAAGTATTAAATCCTTATTTTGAAGCAGTAGCATGCTTAGCACAGAAGAGCAGAATAGAATCTAGGAAATATCTTGGCAAAGAACCAGCTGTAATCAATGTTTCTTACACTAAGCAAATTGAATGGTTTGGTTGGAAACCAAACCATTGGAAACAGTGTTGGAAACAGTGTCATATATAGGAACAAGCAATGAACAAGTTAAGATATTGTTTCAGCAGATTCAGAAAGTCATACAGTGTAGAAAATTACCATGCTTTGTGGGACATATCAGAGCACATTCAAGTCTTCCTGGTTCATTGGCTGAAGGTAATGCTCTAGCTGACGAACTTACAAAAATTGTTGCTCTATCTCAGATTGAACTTGCTCACAAATTGCATGCTATACACCATAAAAAAGCTTAAGTTTAAGAAAGCAATATAAGCTGACCAGAGAAGTTGCTTGTCAAATTGTTAAACAATGTGAAAGATGCCCATGATATCTACATGTGCCTCATTTAGGAGTAAATCCCCGAGGACTGCTTCCTAATCATATATGGCAGATGGGTGTAACCTTTGTTACTGAGTTTGGAAAATTGAGATATGTGCATGTGACAATTGATACGTATTCAGGATTCATGACGGCCACAGCACAAACTGGGGAAGCTGCCAAGCATGTAATAACTTATTGCTTGAAATGCTTTTCATGCATGGGAACCCCAAAGGTAATAAAGACAGACAATGGGTCCAGGTATGTTAACAAAACTTTTCAAAAATTTTGTACTCAATGGAATATTGTTCATAAGACTGGTATTCCTTATAATCCTCAAGGAAAAGGAATTGTGGAGCGTGCACATAGCTCCTTGAAAACACAACTCCAAAAGATAAAAACAGGGGAGTTATTTCCTCAGATGCCACATGATGCCTTAAATCATGCATTGTTTACGCTAAACTTCCTAAATACGGATGTCCATGAGCGATCAGCTGCGGACAGATTGTGGCATAATAGTACAAAGACCGCCTTTGCTAAAGCAAAGTGGAGGGACCCTTGCGCTGGAATATGGAAAGGGCCAGACCCCATATTAATATGGGGTCGAGGGCATGTCTGTGTTTTCTCCCAGGATGAAAATCAAGCCAGATGGCTTCCAGAGCCACTGATTCGGTGCATTCAGCAGAAGGACAACGGACCTGAGGACAGCTTAGCTGATAACCACCCAGCAGGAGAAACGGAATAAGAAGAGCTGGAGGAGGAACCAGTGATCCAGCTTTCCCAGCCCCCACAGAGGGGGCTACCCTACACGTTGCAGGGTGCCATTCTGCCTCTAGAGACTTTGGACAAAGAGATCCTGCTGAGAAGAGCTGACTAAGATGTCTGCAGCCAGCTGTGGTTTGAACCTGTTGCTTTAGAACTGAGATACAGACTGAACATTTGAGTGTTCTCAGTTTCTGGAACACAGAACTCGTTTTGAATAAAGTATTAAACCTAAGAACCAAGACCTAAGCTTTCCCCTCAGGGAAAGAAGGACTCATAATAAGGAATGACTAAAACTCCTCTTCACTTAACAAGGGGGCATACTAAGGGCTTAACAGCTGCTCAGAGACTGAAAATGGTATTTGATAACAGCAAATGGTATTATACTCTTACTGGTAATGACTTGATATTTACAACTGCATATAAGGTGATGAGAAAAGATTTGGTATTGACCAATGGTGCTAAAAAGTCAGTACTGACTGAAAAGAAACTTTAAAAAGTTGGTACTGACTGACAAAATATGTAATTATGATACAGAAAAAGATAATTGGAGAGTCAGTATAGTACTGACCGGCAATACAAACTATGATATGGAAAAAGATTATTGGAGATTTGGTATTGAACAACGATGTGAAAAAATTATGACTGTGATTTGTTGCTATTGGCAGTTACTGAAAAGAGGTTGTGACACGGTGAATGTTGAGAGTTGATGCATATGCTGAGAATGTTAGATCTAAGTGGTGCTCTGAACCCACGGGAGAAACATTTTCAACTCGGGCGATTCTATTCTCCTTTAAAATATGAGACTATAGCCTTTGGGAGCATAATTATTCATAAAGCGTTATGATTTATCCTGGAAAAAGGTATGGCTATGAGACACGGGGCCTGAAAGTATATTTCTCTCCACTAATCTGTTTTCTTTACAGAGATCAGCGGTCAATGACGGGTTTGAAGCTTCTCCTCCCCTGATGCCTAAGACAGGAGCTTACATACAACAATGCCTGTTCCAAAGACGGGAAGATTTGGGTAAGAGGAAGAAGACTTTGCCCAAGCCAGGCGTGATACATCTGTCCTGTTGCAGAAGCACAGGGGTTATTAAAATTTAATAAGAGAGAGTGGATTGTGGGCCCATATTTCACACAAAATATTTACAGGCAGGCTCTCTGGCCATGCTTAATTTCCAAGGCAGCTGCAATCCTGCCAAACAAGCTAGCCACCTGACAAAGGCCAGGATGTATGGCTCCTTCTCCTTTATTACTACGTACATCACCTGGGGAGAGGTGTTGATTCCAAGGCTTGTGACTAAGTTGCAGGTGTTTCAGTAGCCCTGTGTCCCCCAGAAAGAGGATATTAATGAGTATCCACCTTGGTTTACCTGGGGGATAAAAGGTATTTTGTATATTAAACAGGGGAAGATCTTCAGGATGGAGTGAAGCCTGAGATGCCCTTCCAAGATGACTGTGTGAACTGTGTCTCCATACCAGTCCAGTTAGGGAAAAATAGTTTCTATGTTGGGGCTACAGGCCCTGACAGAGATGCTCACTTTCACTGGACCTTATGCCTCACTTAATCAGCATGTCATGTATGACCCAGGGGTGTATGCTCAAATTGCTACTGCCACCTTAAGAGCCTGGAAATCTTTTCCTAACAAGGCTGCCTGGGGTCAGCTATCTAAGGTGCTGCAGGGGCCATCTGAGCCTTATGCAGATTTTGTGAGTCGGCTCTTTCAATTAACAGGTAGTATTTTCCCTGATGTTGATGCCACCAAGCCAGTTACCAAACAACTAGCTTATGAGAATGCCAACAAGTACTGTGAGGAGGCTATTCATCCCCACTGGCAATGAGGAGGGCTGAATGATTACATCAGACTGTGTAAGGACATTGACCAAGCCCATATCACCGGCGCTGT
This sequence comes from Myodes glareolus, assembly GCF_982192425.1. NCBI lineage: Eukaryota > Metazoa > Chordata > Mammalia > Rodentia > Cricetidae > Myodes > Myodes glareolus. The sequence continues at coordinate 2,970,892 of NC_142034.1, read as the reverse complement.
GATGGCCGCTGCTCTGCAGCGTCGCAGTCTTGCAGCCAGCCCAAAACCTGCTTTAACTGTGCACAAACTGGGCATTTAAAAAAAACAATGTCCCAACCACACTAGAGACATGTCTTCAGGTAACCCTCGACAACCAGATGGAACCTCAGGTGGGAAGCAGCCTGGCTTGTGCCCCTGTTGTAGGAAAGGACATCATTGGTTTAATGAATGTCAGTCTAAGACAGATGTTGAGGCCATTGATGGTCATCTGCCCTCTGGTCAGTTGGGAAATGGGAGCAGGGTCCCCCCAGACCCCACAGTAAGTCTATGGGGCACTAGAGACTTCTTCCGGGACATTCATTCCTCAGAAAAGGGTACCATTGACAAGCTGGTCTGGAGAAACAGAGGGAGCTCAGGATTGGACCTCTGTACCTCTGCTCAAGCAGTTTCAACATCACAAATGGGTGTTCAAGCCCTTCCCACAGGAGTGATTGGTCCCATCCCTACTGGATCGGTAGACTTGGTTTTGGGTAGAAGTAGTACTGCTATTACGTAATTAAGGGTGATTCCTGGCTCTGTAGATTCAGATTACACAGGGGAGGTTATAGTGAAGGTGGCTGCAGAATTAGTTGTTGTAATCATCCCAGAGAAGGCTAGGATGGCTCGGTTGGTGTTACTTCCTATGTTTAGATCCAATAATCCTTCTACAAAAAAAATCTAAGGGAAATTCTGGTTTTTGGCTCCACTGGGAAAACAGGTTGCAGAATTAGATAAGTGTCCCTCCTTGGAGTTAATTATTAATGTGAAAAAGTTCCCTGGCCTCCTTGACAGTGGGGCAGATGTTTCTGTCATGCCTATAAAGCATTGGCCCAAGGCTTAGCCATTGCAGCAGGCACCCTCCATGGTACAGGGCATAGAACAGGTCGCCAGTCCACAAATCAGTAACAAGATATTAGCATGGGAAGATACAGAAGGGTATAAGGCGTCTTCCAGCCTTATGTGCTAGCACATTTACCTGTAAGTCTGTGGGGACGGGATGTGTTACAGGGCATGGGGGTTGTGTTAACCACAGAGAATGATGTTTGATCAAAGATCTTCAAGGGGATTCCCAGGCTGTTGCAGACAAAAAAAATTAACTGTAAGGTATGTTAAAGACAAAGCAGGGTTAGGAAGTTTATTCTGAGAGCCACTGTTGAGCCACAAATTGCAACTTCCATAATGGAGAGAAATTAAGCCAGTATGGGTGGAACAGTGGCCCATATCAGAAGAAAAGCTACTGGCTGCTCAGCAGCTTGTGTGGTCACCTTACAAGAATGCTAGCAAGGATTCTCAGGGGTTTCATTTCTGGAATCCAGCGCAATAACGTATAGTGCCTACCTCCATGGGATGGTACCTCTGTGGACCCCGTGCCTGTCTAAATTTTGGGTCCCTAGCTGTGCAGGATTCTACCTTGTTTAATGGCACAACAAGATGGAATGCCACAAATATTTTTGAAGATACCTTGCAGTTAAACCAGAACCAAAATAAGACTTTTCATGCAGTAGTCTGTATGTCAGGGCCATTTTTCTTTCTTTTAACTAATCATACCTTGAATGATTCTGCCCTTAACTGCTCTCAAGTTTCACGTCATTTGAGCAGCTGTTGGGTGAATGAGACGACTGCCACTGTGGACCAGGTTCCAGGCTTGGTACCTATCCCAGTGAATCAGCTGGTGCTGAGCCATCCCCGTTAAGACTTCAGATCACCACGGCTGTAGTGGCCACTACTGTCACCGCTGTGGCCTCCACTGTGGCAGCCAAAATTGCCATCAGTCAGACAGTGACTGTGGCTAGCACTGCTGATTCCCTAGCCAGACAGGTTGCCACTGCCTGAGAGACCCAAAATTCCCTTAATGAGCATATTTGCCAGGGCATTTTCCAACTTAACCTACAGACCTCCCTTTTACAAGAGCAGTTAGATTTCTTATGGGATTTGCATGTGGTTAGTTTCTCCCCTTCCTTCCATCACATTTGTGCCACACCCGGGCCAGTCAGGAACCTTAGTGCTACTGTCAGCCAGGTGAATGCAATGGCACATGCAATTTCTTAATTTTATTGCGTCCCTTAAGATTAATGAGGCTCGTGTTCCTCCCACTTCCTTAGATTCTCTAACTAAAGGCATTCTTTATGGCCTAGGCTTGCTGAAAAGCTGGACTGGGACTGTTGCCCTAAGAACTTTTATAGCTAGAGGATTTTTATTGCTCTGCCTCTACAACAGGCTTCTGCAGCAGGAGCAGCAGTGATGTAATATCACTACTAAGCAACTGATGCTTGCCCAAGTAAGCAGGCGTCCTCCGAGCACAGTATGGGTCAACATGCTACAAGAAGTCCAGTGAGCCAGGGACGGGTAAGACAGGAGCCTGTCACGATCAACCTAAGACAGAGGCCTTGCGTGCTGAAGCAAATGTTCTTGATGACGGGTAAGATGTGAATTTGTGCTTCTGCAACCTCAGACAGGCCTGGTCTAATTATATAGAAAAGGGGGAGCTGTTAGGAGCTACAGACCCTCAGACCCTGAACTTTCTATGACCCCTTGCCTGCTGGAGTAAACAACTTGTTTTCCTCTGGTTGCAGCAGCTTTGAGCACGGAACCCTCATGAGTTCCTGAGAACAAGGAAGTGGTTTCTGGTGGGCTTGCAGTAGAAAATCCTGAGAGCGAGGGCATGGCCACTAATCAGGGAGAACACTATATAAGCTGCCCTGGAACACAATAAAATTGGCATTCTTGCTTCAAGAGTGACCCGTGTCTGTGTGTTCTTTAATCCCCAGACCCTTGCCTGATTGTAGTTCCAGGTGGTTCAGGCGCTACACACACCCATGTGCCTTTGGCAGGTTCACAGCTCCCAGGAAGGCTTACCGTCATCTCCTCAGGATAGGTAAAGCGGAGAGTGGATGAACCGGTATAGAAGATGCTTTTTTTAAACACGCTGCACAGCCAGTTTCTTGTGGTGCTCAGGGCCCCCTGGAAGATGCTTGTCAGCAAGTCTTCATTATCTGTAGCAACCGGTCCCTCTGTGGCACCCTGCGGGCACGCGAGAAACAGATTACAGAATCTGTGGTCGTTATGGAGTCTGATGATCTGAGTTTGATCCCCAGAACCCACATGGGGGAAGGAGAGAACTGACTCTCACTAGGTGTCCTGATTTCTACACCCATGCCCATGGGTGCAGTCTCTGTGTCTCTGTCTGTATGTCAGTCTCTCCCAGGTTGTCCTGTCTGCAGGAAGTCCATGCCCTCCAGTACAGCATCACGGGCTGTACTGTGTATACAGATGTGTGAATCTCACTTACCCCTGTGGGTTTGAGCTGAAGCATTTTACAGACAAGCTCGGCAGACAGGACAGGAACCTCATAGCACTTTACGTAGGTTGTGATGTTGCAGACAGTTTCGTGGAGGGTCAGACACTCGGGTAAGTAGGTCTGTAGCAGGGTCTCCCCAAGAATCCTATCCACAAAGAGAGGTGGAGAAATCATTGAATTAGTTGACAAATGAGTAGAGGGAGGGGGAAAAGTTAAAGAAAAAAGAAAAAAAGCAAGTCCTCTGTGAGGGGTTTGTGCATGGAGTGAATAGAGATTTGACTGCCTAGCACCTGAGGCTCTGGGTTCAATCCTCAGTACTGCAAAAGGACAAAAGGAGGGACTGGAGAGAAAGCTCAGCAGTCAAGTCAGAACACTCGCTACACTGTCGGAGGACCTGGGGGATGGACCCAGCACCACACATTCCTGGGGCTGCAGCTCATGGCAGCTCCAGACTAAAGGAAAGGCAGAAAGCGAGCTGACCACCAGGGCTCCTCTCTCTCCACTTCCTGATTTCATATGCAATGTCAGCCCTGCTTGACACTCCTGCTGCCAGGGTTTCCCCTGTGTCCCCCCCAGTGTGGACTGGGCCCCCCCCCTGACAGTATGGACTGTGCTGTCCACCAGTATGGACTGTGCCTTCCACCGGTATGGACTATGCTCCTGGACAGTATAGACCGTGCTCCCCGACAGTATGGACTGTGCTCCCCGACAGTATAGACTGTGCCCTCCACCAGTATGGACAGTGCCTTCCACCAGTATGGACTGTGCTCCTGGATAGTAAGGACTGTGCTCCCTGACAGTAAGGACTGTGCTCCCCGACGGTATGGACTGTGCTCCCCGACAGTATGGACTGTACCTCACACTGAGTCACAACAGACCCTTCTCCAGCAGCCTTTGTCAGGTGTTTGTCATAGCCAGGGGAACAGTAATACGTTTGATTTGTCTTCTGATCTGATTTGCTAAAGGCAGGCTCGGATGTAACAGGTATAGTGAAGGGACAGAGCAAGGGACCATGGGTAAAATCTCAGCCCTGAAGCTGGACAAGGCATCTAATAGCATGGAAAGCATGGCTTAGTTTCCATCTCCCCACGGAGACAACACGTGTGGGAAGCTGAAGCCAGCAGGGGCAGCCACCATGCCGCCCAGAGCAGTGTGGAAGCCAAAACTGCCCTTGGCCTTCCTACTTACGCGTCCTGATAAATGTCCACAAGGTGAATCAGCATTGTAAAAATCTGCTTGACATCCTAGGACAGTGGAGAGAAGGAGGTGTGAGCCAAGAAACGCCTGTGTGCACACGAGCACTGGTGAAAAGAAGGTGGGTGTGAGCATGCTGTGAGTGAGCCAAGAAACGGCTGTGTGCACATGTTCACTGGCTTCGTCTTTCCTTCCATCAACACAGCTGCACTTAGGAAGAATAGCTTCCCATGAGTAAATTCACGGCACAGAATTCCCACTTGCTGTCTTCTGAGCATGCCCACATGCGCACATGTGTGGAGACTGTGCTCTTATCAGGAACTGTCCACCCTGTTTTGAGGCAGTGTCTCTCATTGGCTTGGAGATCACAATTGAGCTAGGCTGGCTCATGAGCATCTGCCCATCTCCACTCCCCCTGTGGAGTAAAGGGCAGGCCACCGTGACCTGCATTTCCTGGTGGCTCCGGGGATTGAACTCAGATCCTCAAGCTTGTATGGCAAGCACTTTACCAAATGAACATCTTCCCAGTCCAACATACACAATTCTCTATATCTAAAGCCGTGTAGGAAGGATGGAGGACAGCAGCTATGGGACAAGCTCACACCCTAACTGCCTTGTAGTTCTGCCCAGCATAACTGTTTAAAACACTTAAAATAGAACTTAGGAAAGCTATTGACTTTCCCAAGTTCTATTTCCTGAAATAGAGTAGACACAGGTAAATCAGCCTTTGTCTTTATAGGGAATGTCACCACATCTGTCTAAAAAAACCTCATCACTTCTGGCTAGATAAAATTCCCCACCTCTAGATAAATCCCTCTCTTACTCTCAGTCCTTCCCCACCCCCTCACAGCTCATGACCCAGGCACCACCCATGAAGTGAGCCCTCTCCCACAGGCCACTCCCAATACTATAGCAGCTAACCCCTTCTTGCTCAGACACCACTTGCTGGTCTGGTCCCCACAACACACCTTTAGGTTTTGGTGGAAGATCTTCTCCAGCCCTCGAAGCCGGTATGAAACCCCTTGAAAACAATCCAGGACGCGGGCAGGCACGCGACTCAAGTATTCTGTCGAGTTTTCCAAGTAGGAAGTCAAGCTTCCCAGCGGGACCAGGCTGAACCAGGAGCGGAAGAGGAAGTCATCCACCTGCAGCAGCGCCATCTTAGACTGCATGAACTGAAGAACCCGGCTCCTGAGGAGACAGCACAGGTGCGGGGAGGCTGCAGCAGTCAGAACTGACGTGGAGGGGACAGAAGCAGGAGGCTGCAGCGGTCAGAACTGACGTGGAGGGGACAGAAGCAGGAGGCTGCAGCAGTCAGAACTGACGTGGAGGGGACAGAAGCAGGAGGCTGCAGCGGTCAGAACTGACGTGGAGGGGACAGAAGCAGGAGGCTGCAGCGGTCAGAACTGACGTGGAGGGGACAGAAGCAGGAGCTGCAGCGGTCCGATTTCAGGTTTGTGGTCGCCCAGGGGAAACAAATTCGGTCAGGAATAGAATGGCAGCGAGGGCAGGGAGGGATTACAAGGGCGGGGTGGCTGCTGGACTTTTCCCTCCAGACCCGAGGGGCTCCCCTTCATCCCACACTGAGAGCAGTGGCAGAGCTGGGTGTAGTTGAAAGTTTTGTGGGTTCCCTCTCCAATATGGGGGAAAAGGAGGAAATGAGAGGAAGGGAGATGGACAGGAAGTTGGGAAAGGAGAAGAGGGAGGAAGTGAAGAAAGGAGAAGAGGGAAGAAGTGGGGAAGGAGGAGAGGGAAGAAGTTGGAGAAGGAGGGGAGGGAGGAAGTGGGGAGGAAGGACAGGGAGGAAGTGGGGGATGGATGGAAAAGAAAGGAAAAAAGAGTATAGATTTCACGCCTAGAATCTAAGTTTTCTACAGAATTTCTGGTAAGGTTCTCTTATCAGAGGGGAGGCCCTGTGTGGAAATACGTTCCCAGTATTGGTCTACTTAGGCTGGCAGCAGAGCCTTCTCTCCAGCAGCGCTGTCTATTGGAGTTACCTGGGCTAGGTGAGGACGGGTAGATGGCTTGTGTAAAAATGCTTCCTGTGTACATGAGGACCTGAGTTCAGACACATGCAAAAGACACATAGTACCAGCATGTGTGACCCCAGCGATCCTGTGAAGGCGTGGGATGTATAGACAGGAAAATACCCAGAAAATAATTCTCCAGCCACCTAGGCATACATAGTCAGAAAAGAAGAGCAGAGACCCGGAAGGAAGGACGCGGACTGGAGTTGCCCTCCGAGCTACACGTATAAACACGGAATAACTAGGCAGAGTTAGAATCATGGTTATCGAAGCTCTTACTAAATAAAAAGCAGAAATGACTCCAATGAGAACAGGGGACCAGCTGCCCCAAAGTCAACCACCTGAGGGTCTGGAATCAGCATCGTAAGTGCAGGTATTCAACTCACTGAGTGGGTGCTTTCTCCCGAAACTGTGCGAAAGGGATTCCTTCGAGGCCTGCCCAGGTGTCCTCGGGCTGGCTCTTAGAGTCCCTCCTGGGTGGGGACAGCTGCATGCAGTAGTGTAGGATGGGTAAGGTGCCCAGCCAGCGGTTCATGCCCTCGGCTATGCACCTGCAGCACAGATTTACCAAGTACGCACGCCATCTAGAAGGGAACGGAGGTGTCAGTGAGGGGAGGATTGCCCAGTGGTCTATGACCACCGTCTGCTGAGAACAGGGAACTCTGCATAGCTGGACAGGATTCACATCAGGAGATGGGTCACAATAAAGATATGGTACCCCAGCCCCACCCTGAAGAACCTCACAAATCCCCCTCCTAGAGTCATCTCTCTCTACACCACACAGCTGAGGAGTATCTTCACAAACTGTGAATCAACCACTTGGGTGTCTAAAACATCAAGCCAAAAGGCCAGTGTCCAGTAAGAGCTGCTCAGGGAAGGCTGCCTGATGTAACTTTCATGTCTGAATCACATCAGCCACAAGCAATGCTGTGAAAATCCAAGGGGAGGTCACTGGGCTCAAAGAGGTCACCTACAAACTCACTGTGACCCTACAGTGAGGACACACTTTCTAATCTAGGTGGCCTGTGTATCCCTTTATTTCAAGATGTTCAGTTTTGTTTCAAATTCATGGGCTCAAAGGATTCTCACCTTAGCCTGCCAAATACCAGGGATCACAGACATGCACCTTGACCCTCAGCTCCATGAGCAGGTGTTGGGCTCAGGCCCAAAACCCAGCACTCAGCAAGCTGAGGGCAGAAATTTCATGAGTCTGGGCAGCCTGGGCTACATAGTGAAACTGTCATAAAGCAAACAAACACAAAACAGAAATGGTGCGGAGGCTGGAGAGATGCTCCGTGGTTGAGAGCACTGCTACTCCTGGAGAGCCCAGGTTGTGTCCGGTGTCCACATGTTGGCTCACACCTGTCTGCAACACCTTCTGACCTCCACAGGCGCCAGGCATGCACATGGTGCACAAACATACGTGCATGTAAAACACCCGCACACATAGAATAGAAAATAAAGAAGAAATGAAGGGGAAATACTTTTGAGGTTTGCTGAGGATGGGGCTCAGGTCACTGTGAAGAGTTTCTGCCGAGTCAGCACTCGGAGTGAGGAGGAAGCACAGCGCGTCCAGGTCATTTTTAGGGACAACAAAGTCAACTGCTTCCGCCATGAAAAGGACGGTCAGGCCCAACTTCAGTCCACTCCTCACAGGGCAGTCGGCAGGCAGAGAGTCCCCGCTCTTCCCTTCCAGGAAAGGTGCCATCCGGGTTTTCACATGCTCCCACAGGTGCGCCCTCACCTGGTCCCGGGAGGGAAAGACGTGTGAGCTCTGCAGGGGACATTCAGAGGCTAGGCACTGTGCCAGGGACCGGGTCACCAGTGCCAGGGACAGGGTCACCAGGGACAGGGACAGGGTCACCAGGGCCAGGGACCGGGTCACCAGTGCCAGGGAGGGCTTCATTTGCCTCTCTCCCGGGCTTCACCACTGAAGCACACGGATGCTCAGTCCCCGGCCCTACAGGGTGGAGGTACAAGAGGGGGCATCCTAGGGACAGCCACACCAGTGCAGGGTGTAAGGAGGAGCCCAGCCCTTCTGGGAGAGCACAGGACCATGCTGAGGGTGGGGCGCAGTGGAACCCTGTGAGGAGGATGGCATGAGGTCCTCCTGCCCCATTTGTGTTTGGCCCACTCAGTCCAGGGGTCACCTAGCCTCTAGCTGGTCAAGGGACACTGCCTGCCTTCTCCAGAGCTGCTGGTGACAGTGGGGAATGGGTACCTCTTTCTCTTCATATTGCAGACTGGACCATGGCCGCCTAGCCCGCCCTTCATGGACCATAGGCACTCGGACCACGGAGTAAAACTGCAGGAACTGGGTCATGAAGCTCTGCAGGTTGATGGCACTCCAGGGCTGGAGGACACTGAAGATGCGGTCCAGCATGACCGCAGCGGCATCCTTCTTCCCTCTCACCAGATCCTTTCTCGAGCCAGCAATGAAGGAATCTAAAATTCTCTGGATCTTCCCAGGAGGCTTCATGCAGATGATGTCGTCATACTGATGCCAGTCTGCGGGGACAAAAGAACCCATGTGGGTGAGCTCCAGATCCCAGAGGCCTGGCCTCCCTAGAAGGCAGAAATGCCGGGGGAGCAGCCCAAGGCAGGAAGGAAGGAAAGCCCAGGTGATCAGCCCACTCTATCAGCTAGTACAGGGTGCAACTGTGCAGCCCACGGTCAGTAATGTGCAGCCAGGGCTGGTAGCATACTGTTATCATGTATAACAGCCAGGGATGAGGATTACATCACTGGTAGCATGCTGTTAGCATGTCCAAAGCCCTGGGATGGGGATGTACATCACGGGTAGAGTGCTGTTAGCATGTCTAAAGCCCTGGGTTAGTCCCCCAGCAACACATAAACATGGAGGGCAAGAGTACACCTGCAATCCCAGTTTGGCAGATGTAGGCAGGGGGATCAGAAATGTAGGGTCAACCTTTACTGTGCAGCCAAGGCCGGCCTGAGCTCCATGAGACCCAGTCTTTAGAAAGAAGACTGGAGTGAGGCCTCAGTAGCTGAGGACACTTGCTGGCTGCTCTTGTAGCAGACTGTGAGTCAGTTCCCAGCACCCATATGGTGGCTCACAACAACCTGGAAATGCAGTTTTGGGGTTCTGAAACCCTCTTCCGGCTTCTAGGCATATACATGGTGCAAATATACGTATATGTGAGAGCCAGACATAAGACTTTCTCAGAGGCCTCATAAAAAGACAAGGGGAAGTTACTTCTGTGTCCTTGCCCAGAAGTGGACTTGGCAAAGCCAGTCTAGGGCCGAGCCAGTGCCTCAAAAGAGCTGAGATTGAGGTTGCTAGGGACCTAGCTCTTCCTTCTGAGCTGTGGTAATCATTCCTAAGGCATCCTGTGTTCTCATTGCTGGTGCGGAAGCTACAAGAGCTAATAAGTAACCTGACCTAATGGGCCAATCAGCTTTATAACTTATAGAGACCTATGTGTGATTTTCTTGAGGGCTTGCTGGCCATGGGGTACCGGGTGGGACAAAACCCCCCAACAAACAGGCCCCTTCATGTTACACATTGCTAACATTGCCTGATTTATCACTGATGATCTTGACCATTTTCCCCCTGCAAAGAGTATATAGGCACTCACACATAAACATAAAATAAAAAAATAAACCAAACCTGTCTTAAAAATCTTTTTCATTAAAAAAACTTTTTAAGACCAGCATGGGTAACATAGTCAAATCCTATCTTTAAAAAAAAAATGATTGGGGGAGGGGGCTCTTGGGAGAAGCATCTGCTTTTAGTCAGGCTAAGGCTGAGCGAGGGTGAAGACAAACATTGTCTATTGGCAGGGAGCACCCAGAACACTCCCCGCAGACCTGGCCCTGAGACCTGTGCTAGCAAAGGTGCAGAACTGCCTGTTCCCTCCCTACAGACTCTCAGGGCAGTCTAAGCCACTGGAAGAGGAAGCCTCAGCAGCGTGGAGGACCACAGTGACAGCCATGGCATTTAGAGATTGTCTGACCCCCTGAGCCTCAGCCTCAACCCCAACTACAACTGGAGGAGCAACCATCAGGGCAATAGCCTTGCCTGCACCAGGAGGGGTGACCATCAGAGCAATAGCCTTGCCTGCACCAGGAGGGGTGACCATCAGAGCAATAGCCTTGCCTGCACCAGGAGGAGCAACCATCAGAGCAATAGCCTTGCCTGCACCAGGAGGGGTGACCATCAGAGCAATAGCCACGCCTGCACCAGGAGGGGTGACCATCAGAGCAATAGCCACGCCTGCACCAGGAGGGGTGACCATCAGAGCAATAGCCACGCCTGCACCAGGAGGGGTGACCATCAGAGCAATAGCCTTGCCTGCACCAGGAGGGGTGACCATCAGAGCAATAGCCACGCCTGCACCAGGAGGGGTGACCATCAGAGCAATAGCCTTGCCTGCACCAGGAGGGGTGACCATCAGAGCAATAGCCACGCCTGCACCAGGAGGGGCGACCAGCTGAGCCTTGGGCCTGTAGGCACCTGGAGGAACAATTACAGAAAGCTCTGCCCTGATTACACCTGAAGGAGTGAGTGTTCAACAGAGCCACAGGAAAAGAGACACCCCTGAAACATAGACCCCAACTGTTCTGACTGGAGGAAGAAATGAGTAGACAACAGGGTAGGAATACATTCTTTAACAAAAAGAGCAAGACAGCACCACCAGAAACCAGTGGTTCTACAACAGCAAGACCTGAACAGCCCAACACAGATGAGGTAGAGAAAATGACCTAAAAATATCTTTATGAAGATGATTGAGGCCCTTAAAGAAGAAATGAAAAATTCCCTTGAAGTGGAGGAAAAGACCAACAAAAATTGTAAGAAATTAACAAATCCCTTAAAGAAATCCAAGAAAAAACAATTCAAACGAGTGAAAGAAATGGTTTAAGACTTGAGAATAGAAATAGAAGCAATAAAGTGAGGGGAATCTGGAAATGAAAAATCAAGGTAAATGATCAGGAAATACAGAAGCAAGTATAAACAGCAGAATACAAAAGATAGAAGAGAGAATCTCAGGCCTTGAAGATACAACAGAGGAAATAGATACATCAGTCGAGAAAAATGTTAAATCTAACAAATTCTTAAGACAAAATATTCAGGAAGTCTGGGACACCAAGAAAAGATTGAGCCTAAGAATAATAGAATTTGAAGGAGGAGTCCAGCTCAAAGGCACAGAAAACATATTCAACAAATCACAGAAGAAAACTTTTCCAACATAAAGAAGGACATGCCTATAAAAGTACAAGAAGTTTACAGAACACCAAATATACTGGATCAAAAAGAGTTCCCTGATGATATAATACTCAAAACACTAAACATACAGAATAAAAAAATAATATTAAGAGCAGCAAAGGCAAAAGTTCAAGTAACATATAAAGCAGACCTATCAGAATTATACCAGACTTCTCAGTGAAAGCAGGGAAAGCAGAAAGTCCTAGTCAGGATACAAGATAAACTAAAATAAAATCAGTAGCCCTCCTGTACAGAGATGATAAATGGGCTGAGAAAGAAATCAGAGAAACATCACCCTTCACAGTAGCCACAAATAGCATAAAATATCTCGGAGTAACTCTAGCAAAACAAGTGAAGGACCTGTATGACAAGAACTTTGAAGAAATTTCTTTGAAGAAAGAAATTGAAGAAGACACCAGAGAGTGGAAAGATCTCCCATGCTCTTGGGTAGGCAGAATTAACATAGTAAAAATGCCAATCTTACCGAAAGCAATCTACAGATTCAATGCAATGTCCATCAAAATCCCAGCAAAATTCTTCACAGACCTCAAAATAACAGTACTCAACTTCATATGGAAAAGCAAAATCCCAGGATAGTCAAAACAACCCTGTACAATAAAAGAACTTCTGGAGGCATCACAATCCCTGACTTCAAACTCTACTACAGAACTACAGTACTGAAAACAGCCTGGTACTGGCATAAGAACAGACAGGAGGACCAATGGAACCAAATAAAAGACCCAGATACTAATCCACATATCTTTGATTTTTGACAAAAAAAGCAAAAAATATCAAATGGAAAAAAAGAAAGCATATTTAACAAGTGGTGCTGGCATAACTGCATATCAACATATAGAAGAATGAAAATAGGTCCATATGGATCAAAGACCTCAACACAAAGCCAGCCACATTGAAACTTAAAGAAGAGAAAGTGGGAAGTACACTTGAACGCACTGGCACAGGAGAACACTTCATAAATATAACCCCAGTAGCACAGATACTGAGAGAAACAATTAATAAATGGGACCTCCTGAAACTGAAAAGCTTCTGTAAAGCAAAGGACACAGTCAACTAGACAAAACAACAGCCTACAGAATGGGAAAAGATCTTCACCAACCCCATATCAGACAAAGGTCTGATCTCCAAAATATACAAAGAACTCAAGAAATTGGTCAGCAAAAGAACAAATAATCCAATAAAAAGTGGAGTACAGACCTAAACAGAGAACTCTCAACAGAGGAATCTAAAATGGCTGAAAGACACTTGAGGAAATGTTCAACATCCTTAGTCATCAGAGAAACGCAAATCAAAACAACTCTGAGATTCCATCTTACACCTGAAAGAATGGCCAAGATCAAAAACACTGATGACAACTTATGCTGGAGAGGTTGTGGGGAGAAGGGAACACTTCTGCATTGCTGGTGTGAATGCAAGCTGGTACAACCCCTTTGGGTGTCAGTGTGGAGATTTCTCAGAAAATTAGGAAACAACCTTCCTCAAGACCCAGTAATACCACTTTTGGGTATATATCCAAAGGATGCTCAATTGTGTCACAAGGACATGTGCTCAACTGTGTTCATAGCAGCTTTGTTTGTCATAGCCAAAACCTGGAAACAACCTAAATGACCCTCAACCAAAGAATGGATAAGGAAAATGTGGTACATTTACACAATGGAGTACTACACAGCAGAAAAGAAACAACATTTTGAATTTTGCAGCAAAATGGATGGAGCTAGAAACCATCATTTTGAGTGAGGTAACCCAGACCCAGAAAGACAATTATTACATGTACTCACTCATAAGTGGAGCAGAAGCAGATCTAGACCAAGGTCATTTGCATAAGCAGGACTGGGACAGTGACCTAGGCCAGAGCAGGCCTGAGACATCAAGCTCCATAGGAGCAGGTACAGGGGAGCAACCGCTGAGTGAGTGGACCAGAGTCAGAGACCCGTGCGGGTTCGGGCATGAATCTGGGACCTTCGGGTGTGAATCTGGGACCTTTGAGGGAGTAGGCCTGTGGGTCTGGGTGTGAGTCAGGGATCTCAGAGGAACTAGGTCTGAGCCAGGAACTCTGCAGGTCTGGGTGTGAGTCAGGGACCTCCGAGGAAGTAGGCAGGAACCAGGATCTCTGTGGGTCTGGGTGCACCTGAGTCTGGGACCTCCGAGGGAGTATATCAGAGCCAGAAACCTTTGCAGGACCAACCCCAAGCCAGGAGCCTCTGTAGGAGCAGATCCAGAACAGGGACATTTACACAAACAGATCTGAGCAGACAACCTAGGTCAGAGCAGGCCTGAGACAGCAAACTCCATGGGAGCTGAGCAAAGCCCAGGAGCGCTGAGTGATCTCCAGGAACAGAGTGACCGACAGGGGTAACCAGAACCGAGGCACTGACTGTACCACAAAGAACAATCATCTGAGCCTTGGATTCACTGGCATCTAGAAAACTGATCACCAGAATTTCCTCAACCACACCAATTAGAAGAAAAGATGAGTAGAAAAGGCAATAATACTGGCAACACCACAAAGAGCAACACGACACCAGTAAAATCTAGAGACCCTACAACAACAAGACTTGAACAAGCAAATAGAGATTAGGCAAAAGAAAATTACCTAAAATGTAACTTCAGAAAAGTGTTCGAAACAATTAAACTATTAAAGAGGAAATGAGAAATTCCCTCAAAGACATGGAGGAAAAGACAAACAAAAAGTTGGAAGACATCAGCAAATACCTTAAAGAAAACCAAGAAAAAGCAATCAAACATGAAAAAAAACATTCAAGACTTGAAAACTGAAATCAAGACAATAAAGAAAACACAAGACAAGGGAATTATAGAAACAGAAATCATGAGAAAATGATCAGGAACCACAAACACAAGTATAAATAGCAAAATACAAAAGATGGGAGAGAGACTCTCAAGTGCTGAAAATACAGTAGAGGAAACAAACACATCAGTCAAAGAAACAGTAAACCTAATAAAAGCTTAGCCCAAAATATCCAGGAAATATGGGATACCATGAAAAGACCAAACCTAAGAATAATAAGTATAGAAGAAGGAGAAGAAGTTCAATAAAAAGCACAGAAAATATACTTAACAAAATCATAGAAGAAAACTTTCCCAACCAAAAGAAAGATGTGCCTATGAAGATACAAGAAGAATATAGAACACCAAACAGACTGGATCTAAAAAATATCCCTTGCCACAAAATAATCAAAACACTAAACATACAGAATAAAGAAAGAATATTAAGAGCTGCAAAGGAAAAAGTTCAAGTAACATATAAAGGCAGACCTATCAGAATTACACTGACTTCTCACTGGAGACAATGAAAGCCAGAAGGTCGTGGTTAAGTGTTATGCAGACATTAAGAGACCACGGATGCCAGCCCAGACTATTATACACAACAAAACTTTCAATCAATATAGAAGGACAAAGCAAGATATTTCATGACAAAACCATATTTAATCAATACCTAGTCACAAACCCATTCTGAGAACTGGCCAGGTTCTCACAGCAGGGAAGAGGGTCATCGGTAGTTCGTGCCTTAGACTGTGTAGCGCCTTAACACAAGTCTCTCCATTTTAAAATTACCCTCCTCACATTTGGAAAAATAAAAATCAAGAATAGCCAAAACAATCCTGTATAGTAAAGGAACTTCTGGAGGCATCACCATCCCTGACTTCAAACTCTACTATAGAGCTGCAGTAATGAAAACACCTTGGTATTGGCATAAAAACAGACAGGAAGACCAATGGAACTGAATCAAAGACCTGGATATCAATCCACATACCTATGAACACCTGATTTTCGACAAAGAAGCTAAAAATATAAAATGGAAAAAAAGAAAGGATCTTTAACAAATGCTGCTGGCATAACTTGACACGTAGAAGAATGAAAAATAGACCCATATATATCACCATGCACAAAACTCAAGTCCAGGACCTGGAAACAACCCAAATGCACCTCACCCAAAGAATGGATAAAGAAAATGTGGTACATTTACACAATGTAGTACTACACAGCAGTAAAATCAATGACATCTTGAAATTTTCAAACAAATGACCAGAGCTAGAAAAAAACATCCTGAGCGAGGTAACCCAGACCCTTAAAGACAAATATAATATGTACTCTCTCATAAGTGGATATTAGACATAAGGCAAAGGATAACCAGCCCACAGTCCACAACCCCAGAGAACCTAGACAACAAATAGGACACTAGTAGAGACATACATGGATCTGCCAAAGAAGGAGAAAAAGACATGATCTCCCGAGGAACTGGGAGTTGGGAGGCAGGGAGTGGGTGGAGGGGGAGAAGGGAGGAAGGAAGAGGAGTGGGAAAAATATACAGTTCAATAAAAACAATAACAAAAGAAAAATGATTAGAGTTGTGGGGATAATTGAGTTGATAAAGGTTCCTACTGCCACACCTGATAAAAGTCCTCCACTAACAAGCATGCATGGCATGTGCACGCGCGCACACACACACACACACACACACACACACACACATACAAATCAATGTAATAAAATATTTTCAAAGTTATGTCAATGCTGAGAGCCTGGGTTCCATCCTCAGTACCAGGAAAAAACCAAGTCCACACTGAGCAAAGGCAGGATGACGGTCTGAAGAGACTCGGTGGGGATCCACCTGCCTCTCCCAGGTCTGGAGCTGCTTCAACAGCTACACCACACACAAAGGAAAGGAACCTTGCAGGATTCTGCCTCTGACAGAGGGACAAGAGGTGATTCTGAGCCCCTGTAAGGACATGGGCTGTGAGCCCAGGAAGACAAGGCCAGCAAGCAGCAGAACACAGGAGGACCAGGGTGCCCTTCCAAATGCTCCAGCCAAATGAAAGGGATATAAAGTTAGATAAGCAGCGTACCGGAATGAAGACAGATGGTGAACATGGAAAAGACTCTAAATGTCACTGACAAAGCCAGACCCTGCCCCTCCTGTCCCACCCTCAGTCTCCCTCCATCCCAGCCAGACCTCGATACAGCTCCTTCCATCCAGCTCCTTGATGGGAGACTTTCCCAGGTCTCTTCACACAGTAAAGGGTAAAGTCAACCCCACTCCCAAAGGCAGCTTTACTCAGCATCAAGGCAAAGGCAGATAGTGCCAACCAGAGGACCCAAAGACCCAGGAGCTGAGCTGACCCACTCAGGCCCCTCAATGGCTTACCTCCAGAGCCCAAGCGGGCAGAATCCACCAACAGACTGCGGTTCACATGCTCGCCTTTCTTCTGTGGGGGCTCATAGATAAATTCGTAGTCTACGGCATCCTTGTTATTGCCATCACGGTGAATGACATACTTATAAGGGATGGGTTTATTCAGGCTCTGCCTGGGAATGACCATGCTGCCCTCGACGAGAGACCCGAGCTCACGAAGGTCTCTGTGGAGGAACATAATATGTCATTTACCAGAGGACACATGTCGTGAAGCCCAGCCCCAGGCTACAGTGCTTTTACCACAGGACATGATTTCCTGCCAGAACCCAGAGAAGGGACCCACACTAAGGTGTGAGGGGAGAATGCATGCTGGAGAATGTGTCTGAAACACTCATTTCAGGCTGAGAGTGATAGCTCACGCCTTTAATTCTAGCTTTAATTCATGAGGCAGAGGCCGGCTGATCTGTGAGTTTGAGATCAGCCTGGTCTACAGAGAGAGTACCAGAACAGCCAAATCACACAGTGAGACCCTATCTCAAAAAACAAAAACAAACAAACCACAAAAACCCTCTCATTTTCCACTAATCATGGTAGTACATGCCTACAAGGCTGATGAGGCAGGAGGATTACTGTGAGTTTCAAGCCAGTCAGGACAACAAAGTAAAACCTTTATTTCAAACTAACAAACCAAAACAGGAAAAGAAAAAGAAAAAGAAAGAAAAGCAAAGGAAGAAAAGGAAGAAGAAAGTGTGCCCAACTGCTTTGGTCACATGACTATTGACGAGGACAGTACCAGTCTTCCCCCCCCCCACCCCCGCATACTCACTTGGTGTAGTTCATCTCGCAAGCATCAGACCAGAGTTCCTTCCCGAGCCCCGCTCCCCCTCTGACACACACTCTGTGCTTGTCAGGGTTGAATGAGAAGTCACGGGAGACAATGGCGTGGAAGTACACAGTGACTCCATTCTCTGGGCTAAGTGTTCTGGGAAGAGGGAGAAGGAAACACCAGCTGTGGGGTGTGTGCACACATGCAGGAATAAGCACACATGCACAAGAGCACATACACTCACACACACCAGGCTTATTTCTCTGATGTATGACGACACCCTTAAGTACCAGGCATTCAGACTCAGACACAGCGCCCCCCAGGAGGCTGCTGCTTCTCCCCAGCTAATAAGGAGGACATCCAGTTCCAACATGCTAGTGATCGTGGGGGTGGGGTGGGTTAGGAGTCTGGACAGTGATGGCTTCATCCAGGAGAGCTCCTTAGGGTCACATTGACTGTGAGGTACCCGGGGACCAACAGGAAAGAGGTTTGGGACTGGTGTCCCAGGTGGGCCCACCCAGGGCTGCCCTCCCAAAGATGAACGTGCCAAAGGCACTGAGAAGAGATGCAGGCTGGGCATGACAGGAGCTGCATGGCTCTGGCAGAGCTGTAACACAGGCGCTGCAGGAGACCACGTCCCACCTCACTGCAGCCTCTGGTGCGGCAGCCTTCTGGTTTCTCTGCTCCTTTTGGTTTTTCAAAGCAGCTGCGTCATTTCTATTCTCTTCTGACTTCTTCTGGTCTTCTGCTGGGGTATTCCCAATCTCACCAGTTTTCCTTCCAGTCTCAACCAATTTGTCATTGGGTTCACATTCCTGGAACAATTAAAGCCCAGTGCTTAAGACAAGACATGTCTCATAGCAGCAGGGGCCACACACAAAAAGTCCCATAAGCCATTCACCAGTCGACCCCACTAGCAACCATGAGCGTACTTTCCACCCGGTCCATGCATTGCAGGCATTTGTGATAGCATTAGTGCTTAAAAAGAAAAAAGGATTTGTTTTTCATTGTGCATATGCATCTCTGTCTGTGTGTGGGATGTGTGCAAGTGACTGCAGAGGCCAGAAGAGGGCGACAGATCCCCTGGAGCAGGAGTTCCATGTGGTTGTGAGCTAGCAGATATAGGTGATGGTTCCTCAGGAAGAAAATTTTAATTTATTGTGACTATATATGTGTACTAACTACAAGTATGCCTTAAACCCATGGAGGCCAGTAGAAGTATCCAATTCTGTAACAAGAGTTACAGACAATAGTGAGCCACCATGTGAGTGCTGGGATTTGAACCTGGGTCCTCTGGAAGAACATGTACTTAACGGCTGAGCTATCTCTCCAGTCACAGATTTATTTGTTTTGTTTTGTTTTTTGAGGCAAGGTCTCACTTTGCAGCTCTTGCTCTCCTGGAACTTGCTCTGCCTATCATGCTGGCCTTGAACTGAGAGATTTGCCTGTCTCTGCCACTCCAGTGCTGGAATAAAAGGTGTGCAGCCACACACAGCATAAAATTGAATTTTTTAAAACAAATTTTCCAAGTTTGTGACAATGATTCCTTCAGCTACTTTCTTTCCTCCAATTCTGAAGTACAAACTGTCTCTTTGGTTTGGTTTGATGCTGATACAAAGTCTTACTCTGTTACTATGTGGCTGGGGCTGATCTGGAACTCAGCATCCCGTCTCTTTCCAAACTCTGGAATGACAGGATGACAGGCATCACCACACCCAGCTACTTGTTATGGGCACCTGGTTAGGAGGAGGTTGAGACAGAGTCTCACAGTGGGCCAGGCTGACAAGACTGGCCTTGAACGCTTCATCTCCCTGCCTCTGCCTTCTGAGAGTTGAGTTCACAGGTAAGCGCCACCGCCACACCCAGACCACGGTTTTCCCAGGCTGCACTTCCTGTGTGCTGTCATACTGAGGCTTTCTAGTTATTTTAAGACTTATTCTGATGACAGATAGACAGCCTTTGGTTTGGACTTCTTCCTTTCCCTGCGAGGAGATCACACATCTATTCCTCTGAGTGTATTCACACCCTAGAGTCTAGGGTCTCCTCTGTTCTCTGATAAGATCGGAACTCACTGGTTCTTTTGTTTAGTGACTGAGAGGTGACCAACCCCAGGAACCAAGGAAATCACATCAGGAAACAGCTTGAGGCAGAACACAGGGTACGAGAAGCATGTAGGCAGGCAAAGCAGGTGTGGCTGTCTCGCTCACCATTTGGATGGTCCAGGAGGCATCAGACTCCTCTGGGTTCTCCAGCTCCTTGCTGGAGCCTGGGGACTCCTCCTCTTTCCGCTCTTCCCCCTGCTCAGTCTTCCCCTCTGAAGCTGATGCCACCACGAAGACTTCATTGTTCGCTGAATCTGCTGGGGCAAGTGAAGGTATGATCACACTAGGGAAGAGCAGCAAGTTCCAGGGAGGGCAAACAGGACCCCTAACCCCCACCGATACCCTCTGAGAGCGACCTTCTCTGAGGTCTTGTATGCTCTATCTGCTTCCAGATTTACAGGGTTGGATCAGAGATTGCAGAACCAGGGGGGCAAATAGGATGGAAAAACAAAGCAAAATTGTGTGGCCTGAATGCCCACCTGCTCCCAATGTCTATGTTAAGTTGGTAGAGTAGTCTCCAGCCCCAGGCCTGGGAGTTGTATTGGTCTGGACTCCAAATCCCAGCATGCCAGGTTCTGACTCCTCCCTGGGGTCAGGACCACTCCCACAGGGTATTTAAATGGCCTCCTAGAGGAGAAACACGTGGTTTCCAGGTCTGCATGGGCTCCCTGCTGTCCTGTCTTTCTGCCATGCACTCTGCCACCCGAGAGCATCGTTCTTAATAAAACAATGGGCATTTTGATTTGGTTTGATTCTACCTAATTGGATTTCTTGCAGCAGCAGAGCTGCCCTTTTCTTAACAGTCTACACCAGTGGATTCCCCAATGCATGCAGGATGCCACAGCATGACTTGCTCCCCTGCCCCACCAAAACACCCACTCTTTATTTAGTTGGTCACTGTAGTCCAAGCACCCTTCTGAGCAATATCTTGGGGTTCCCTGCCTTGCATATCTTGCTGGATGACACTCAGAAGCTTCAGCACAACTAGCCAGACCACCCACAAAATGCCCAAGGAACCAGACAGGAGTCCAGCCTCCATTTGACCTACGGGTAAATAAGGATCCCTTTGATTAGTGATTTATCTCCGGTAGCATTCCTGTCTGGCTGCAAGCTGCAGGAAAACTGAAAACAGTCCCCGCAGTCAAGGACAGAGGTGTGGAGAACAAGGAGGGCACCAGCACCAATGTCTAATCCTGAGGACTCCCACTGGCTCCTCAGAGAAGCCCCAGTCACACCCACACACTCACACAGATTAGGCAGCTTCAAAGCCCCCAAATTCTGTGACAACTGCTCAGACCCTTGTCTTTCTCTCCTCAAATGAGTCCTGTCTCCCTGTGTCACCCAGACACTTGCTAGTTTTGTTTTATTCCCTGCTGTGGCAGAGGTCAAGGACATGGCTGCACCTGAATATAATCCAGACATGACCTCTGAGGGGTGGTCGGGCTGCCCCCTGAATGGAATCCCCAGCCAGAATTCTGAGGGGTCCTCAGGCCAGCAATGCCCAGTCACGTGTCTCAGTGCTGGTGACATCAGACACACACCTATCCAGAGCTGTGTCCCACACACTCACTTCAAACGTCAAACCTGAGTCTGAATTTTACTTACAACGTCTGCTTCCAAACTTGGCTGTCTCTGAGCTCGGGCTCTGCCTCACACGCCACATGCTGCCTGGAACCTTCTTAGCCCGGCTTCCTGTGGCTCCACTTCCTCCCTGAGCCCCTACCAATCCCCTTCTCCCCACACTGTCTGCTCACTGCCGTCCACATGCAGACCTGGAAGGCAGGGACACACTGCCCAGGTTCCCACGGGAGCACCCAGTGCCTGGACACAGGAGAAACTCAGGTTCTGTTGAGTAAGGATGCTACCTAACAGGCTGATGCAAAAATCATCTAAATGGCCAGGAGACAGAATGCTCCTTTAATCCCTAGCAGAGGCAGGAGGGTCTCCCGCTGTTGTAGTCCAGTCGGGAAAAAAATCCTATAATGAGCATACACATATGAACATGAACATATAACAGGTCTTTCTTTGGACCCACAGTTCCCAAATAATGACACAGAGACTTCTTACTATGTGTGAAACCTTGGCCTTAGCTTAGACTTGTTCCCAACTCACTCTTAAAACTTAAATGAACCCATTTATATTCATCTATGTTCTGTCATCTGGCCCATTACCTCTTCTCAGTACCATACATCTAATGCCCTCCATGCCTGTCTGGCTGGTGAATCTCCCATGCTTCCAACTCTTTCCCAGAGTTCCTATCTCCACCGGGAGTCATGCCTATCCTCTCCTGCCTAGCTATTGGTCCTTCAATTCTTGAGTAAACCAATCAGAAGTTGCCTTAGGCAATTGAGGTAAAACCGAGACACATCTTCACACAGTGTACAAAAAGATTATCCCAACATCTCCCCCTTTTAGTCCAATAAAAGATTCTTTCTCTAACATGTGCATGCATACATATACACATGCATACACACATGCTTAGACATATACATGAACTCAAACACATTTACAAAGACATAAACACATACATTTATGTGTGCATACATACACATGCACAGATAGATACATGCACACATACATTTACAAGGACACATCATACATATACATGTGTACACATACAGACATGTACTTATGCACATATACATTTACAAAGTCACACACATGCTCACACATACAAGTAAAAGAGAAACGCTGAAGAGACCGCAGTCTACACAGAGCAGCTCCTCCTTATTCACAGCTGCTGACTCATAATAAATGGAATTGTGAGCTTTCTCCATCCACAGCTCCAGATGAAGGTGTCCCCGCTAGCCTGACCAGCCACACCTGGCATCTCTAACCTAAGAGACGAGAAGGACCAATAGGCAAGCACATGGGAGGGCCCTGGCCTATTTCTGAGAAGCCAGCAGATCCAGCTGTAAACCCACCTGCCCCATTCAGCCGTCAGCCTGAGAGCAAAGCTGTGGATGAGAAAAGAGCAGGAAACCCCACACCTGAACCCCAAACCTCTGCCGAGCTAGGGGTAGGGCAGAGGCTGTGGACGCCAGTGAAGAGGAAAGCAGCCAACCTTCCTAAGTAAAACTCAGGCAGCTCAAAGCCAAAGGAACACAAGGAACCTTCAACTCAAAGATGCTAGTCTTCCCTTATCCAGGGAAAGGACCAGAGCCTTGCTCAGCAATTCCTACCACCTAGCACCCATCTAGCTATAAATTCTGCACTGGAGAAGGCATGGAGAGTGAACCAGGAAATGAGCTTTGCATCCAGCATCTGTCTCCAGGGACCGGAGAAGCAGCGGAGGCAAGGCAGGCACTCCACTTGGGAACCAACGGCAGGTGGACAGAAGTACCCAGGCCCAGGACTGAGAGGCCCAGTGCTGTGCTTTATGCTGCCTACTTGTGAGCCTGCCAGTTCAGAACTCAGAGTGACAGGGCTCAGGTCAGAGCACGGGAGGGCACTTGGTGGTATTAGGTGTCCTTCTAGGAGGAAGGCCATTTGGCACCACCTGTGTTTCTGTGTGACAACTGGAAGGCCAGGAGCTGGGTTCAGAAATAGCCCACAGACACAGGGGAGGTGGTGGGTAAGGGGAGAGAAACTTTGGAAGATGGGAAAGTCCTGCAGGTGGTCACTAAGGATGTCAGCCTGGGAATGTGGGTGTTCACGTTATGGGACAAACTGTCAAGTCATGAAGCTGAAACTGTTTGGTCACAATTGCTCCCCAGAGCCTAGTTCACCTGTCAACCTGTGTGTCAGGCCTGGGAACCCTGGAGGCAGAGCTAAGAAAACAAATACTAACTGCCTGGCCCCTCCCCCACTGGTCAGTCTTCTGCCCTCCCAGTCCCTCATGGGGAATCTATCTGCAGGGTGTCCCCAGGCTGAGCTCCTTCAGTCCATGCCTGGAAAGTCTGGCAGGTTTGTCAGTATCCACCACGCATGCTCTCCTTGGAGAGGGACTCACCCCACCTATGCTACCTACGGGTGGAGACCCTGACCCATCCAGGGACCCAGAGACAGGACAGCTTTTTCCCTAATGAACAAGAGACCCACTGTTGTCATTTCACACACATCCAAGTTCACACAGGTGCATAGGCAAAGGCACACACACTCACACATACAAACATGCACACACACTCACCAGTTAGGGCGTGCAGTCCTTACCTTTCTCCATTACAAACCACAAGCTGCTCATGAAAATGCACAAAATAAAACCTTTACCACTCAGCAGTTCACTCCCACCCTCAGGGAGCCATCCAGCATTCCAATATCCAAGCACAACTCCTACTTGGGTCCTGGGAACTCGGGAGAGGGGAGGTGTGGGGACCTTACATTCTGAAGAAATCTCACAAGACATCCACACTCCTGCAGCCCATAGACAGCCACAGACACACAGCACTTGAAGCCCTTACCCTCACAAAGACATTTCTGCACCATTAGGGACTCCACAGGAAACCCATCTTTACCCATAGCCCCTCCCCTCTACGCCCAGGCATCTGGAGGCTTCTGGACAGAAAGCACTGGTGTCTCAGCCCTATGGTGGTATATAATTTGTGTTTTAGTAAATAAAGCTTGCCTGAAGATCAGAGGGCAAAGCAGCCACACTAGTCAGCCATACAAGTTAGGCAGTGGTGGCACACATCTTTAATCCCAGTATTTGGGAAACAGAAGCAGATGAATCTCTGAGTTCAAGGCCACCCTGGGCGACAGTAGATTGATCCAGAAACTGATCCAAGTGGTGGTGGCTCCCACCTTTAATCCCAGTACTAGAGAGTCACGGGCCTTAAATCCAGCACTAAAGAGGTGGAGACAGGAGTGAAATGGCTGGGCAGAGAGAGGAATATAAAGGAAAAGAGACAGCAATGCACTGGAGTGTGGAGTCAGAGGTTGGCGGAGAGTATTGGAGGATTGCCCCTTCATTAGTCTGAGCCTTTTTAGAAGTAAGATCTTTCTAGTGACTTGGCTGCTTTGCTTTTCTGATCTTCATCTTGAACCCCAATAACTGTCTCTGTTTTTTTTTTATTCATGCATCCCAGCCTTCTGATCTAGTCAGCTGAGGGTCCCTTACTGCCATGTCTGTCCAGGCTGCCCCAGCCTTGGAAGCCTGAGCTAGCAAGGAGGAAGGGAGCTGTCTCCACACTGAGTTTCTGTTTCCTTATTTCTGACCATGCTGTGCTGAGGATGAACCCAGCCTTAGGGCACCCTCACTAGCACTTTGCCCTAAACTGTTCACACTTTGGTTTCAGTTTCCAATTGTAAATAGTCACAGTCCTGTGTGAGGGCGTAAGGTCAGTGACCAAGCCAGGTTCAGCTGCCCTTTCTACCTGGGCAGACAAAGTTTCCTGCCCTTTCTCTGCCACACTCCCCACCTGCCAGGGAAGCCTGGCAAGGAGTTAAGCATGAGAAGACCTGATGGCATGTTGCAGAAATGCCACACACCCTTGCTCTCAGACACGTCTTGCCTCCCATTCTCCTGGCAAAAGCATTGGTTGCTTGCATACTCTGTCAGTATGTTCACCCAAAATAAAAGAAGAAAAAACAGGGTAACCACCAGATCGCAGAAAATAAATGTGAACTGTTCCACACCTTCATGATAATATTTAGCTATATAACCAGCCATCTGCAAACCTGTGAGAAGAGACTCCTCCAAGGAGCCACAGCAGCACCCCGAGGTTTCCTGTACACTGAAGCCAGCAAGACCTGAACCGCAGGCCCAAGCTGCACAGGGTTCAGATTCTGACTATGTAACTGGGTAAGTTCCCTCTTACCCGTGTGGACACATTGAATGAATCTTTTCTGTTTTCTACTTTCTTTGTAAATTTTTTAAAAAATATATCTTTATCTTATTTTTATTCTATGAATGTTTTGCCTGCATGTATATCTGTTTGTCACAGGTGTGCCTGGTCCCTGCGGAGGTCAGTGGAGGCCATCAGATCTCCTGGAACAGGAGTCACCAGGGGCTGTAAGACACTTTGTGGGTTCTGGGAACCCAGCCTGGGTCCTCTGCAAAAGCAGCAGTGCCCTCAACTGCTGAGCCATCTCTCCAGCCCCTCTGCTTTCCGCTTGCAGTTTGGTTCCTTTCATTGGCTTATTGAGGATGGGTGGTGGCAGGACCTGGCTTGGGCACAGGTTGTGACTCACAAGTCTGGTGACAGTGATACTTCACAGTCACCCCTGAACTTTGAACACCCACCCTCCACCTCCCCGTCATGCTGGACAAGGCTTCCATCCTCGGGGTCCCAGTCTCAACAGTGGCTGCTCTTTCCTGGCAAAGGCTCTCACCAAGAACTGAAACCAAAACCAACTTTTCTTTTAAAGTGGTAGGCACCTGTAGCCGGAACCAGAGCAGCCTGCTCTGAGGAAAACACAAGTTCTCAGGAAAGCTCGGCCACTAGTGCCTACCAGAGAAGGAAGGGACCCTACTCCATCCTGGAGTCCCACTGTGCGCTCCCCACCTCACCTTGTACAGGAGCTGCAGGAGACAGTTTCTGTGCACACTGGCTGCAGAACCTGGGTGACTCCTCCCGGGATACATGCCCGCAGTGAGGACACTCCATGCTGCTACCCGCAGCCCTGCAGGACAGAGAGAAGTGGGGCTGGAGCAGCACAGTATAAAGCTCAGCCCTGTCACGTGACTTCCACCCACTTCAGTTTCATTTTCTAGAAAAATGAAGGCTTCCAGTAATTAAAACCCAGTACAAGTGATCTATCCCAAGTGCAACTTTTCCCTTAAGCAGGAATTTCACCCCTGCTGCCCCTTCCCCGCTCCACTGTCCACCACTAAAGCTCAATTAGCCCAATTAAAAAATGGGGTACTGAACTGAACAGAGAATTCACAATAGATGAACTTCAAATGGCTAAAAGACACTTAAGGTCATGCTCAACCTCCTTAGCGATCAGGGAAATGCAAATCAAGACAGCTTTGAGATACCATCTTACACCTATCAGAATAGCTAAACTCAAAAACACCAATGATAGCCTATGCTGGAGAGGATGTGGAGTGAGGGGAACACTCATCCATTGTTGGTGGGAATGCAAATTGTGCAGCCACTGTGGAAATCAGTGTGGCCGTTTCTCAGGAAACTGGGAGTCAACCTCCCTCAAGACCCAGAAATTCCACTCTTGGGGATATACCCAAGAGATGCCCTATCATACTACAAAAGCATTTGTTCAACTATGTTCATAGCAGCACTATTTGTAATAGCCAGAACATGGAAACAACTTAGGTGCCCCTCAATAGAAGAATGGTTAAAGAAGGTGTGGAACATATACACATTAGAGTATTACTCAGCGGTAAAAAACAATGACATCTTGAATTTTGCATGCAAATGGATGGAAATAGAAAACGCTTTACTGAGTGAGGTACCCAGATCCAAAAAGAGGAATATGGTATGTACTCACTCGTAAGTGGACTCTAGCCATAGTTAAAGGTCTTTGAGCCTATAATTCATGACCCTAGAGAATCTAAATAAGAAGGTGAACCTGAAGAAAATCATATAGTTATCCTCCTGGATATTGGAAGTAGACAAGATTGCCAGGCAAGCTTGGGTGCACAGGGGGTGAGGGGTGGAAGTAAGGGGAGATGGTTAGAGAGAAAGGAGAGGAGGAGGATTGGGGATGGCTTGGGGGAATGGGATGGGGGAGAGGGAGGAAGGATGGATATGGGAGCAGGGAAGTTTATATCTCAACTAAGGGAGCCATTTTAGGGTTTGCAAGAGACTTGATTCAAGGAAGCTCAAAGGAGGCTGTGAAGAGAAAGGGGACTGGAGGAAAGTGCTCTCTGCAGAGCCCCAGCCACCTGAGAATGTCTGCCCTGCTGCTGGGTCTTTCATGTGCCCCCCACCCCTTCCCCCCACAGGCAACTGAAGGTGAGGGTGGAGGCCTTGCTGGAGACCAGTTTGGAGAGCAGGAGGCCAGCCAGTTCAGATGCTCTCTTAGCAAAGGGCGCCAAACCAGGGCAAATTAAGTCACAGGTAGTCTGGGCCAAGGATAGGGTGGGAACCCTGACTCCAGGCCACTCCAGGGAGGGATGAGGACCAGCCTCTCTGCTCTTGGCCTTGACCTGGGAACCTGTGGCTCAAGGGAAGAAATCCAAGCACACCAATCACGGTCACCCTTCAGGGATGTCTGCCATTGTCCACCCTGAAGGGGCAGGCGCCAACCCAGTGGACTCCAACTCCACTGTTCCCTCCTGCCCTTGCTTCAGGCTCCTCCCTCCTCCCAGCCCCTGTCCTGGCAGCAGCCTTTGCCTTGATCACAGTTAGATGGTGAGCTCTTTGGGCCTGAGTTGTGGAGGTGAACTTTGTGGAAGTTCCCTGGCCCCAGCAGTCTCCTCCCGCCATGTACCACTAGACCCATCGCTCTCAGACATCTTCAGTGATCGCACCACTTAGGCCCTTACTTCCCCTGAAGACCTGTACCCCTATGTGAGACGCCCCCCTTGTCCAGCAAGCAGAAGCAACCACGAAATCGAGATTCCTTCCCAAATCACGCCTTTATTTGGAGCACTCGGTTGAGGAAAATTGGGGAAAAGGAAAAGGAGAGAAAGAAAAGACAGAGAGAGGGAGAGCAGGTGAGGGAGAGAAAGCGAAAGAGGAAGTGAGAGAGAGAGAGAGAGAGAGAGAAGCCCTAGCGGCAGCTGCTTTTCTTGGGTGGAGAGGCTCGGATGCTGATTGGTTAATACCATTTGCTGGAGCCTGGGAATTTCGAGATAGGCCAGGGAAACAAGGCCCTGTAATGCAAAAATACAAGCCCTAGGCGCTCTGGCCCGTGCAGCAATAACAAAGGATCTGTTTACCTCCAAGCTGTAGGAGGCCAGCACCATTTAACAATGGCGACCTTCTGACGGCTCCTTACAGCTCCCCCTATTTTGTTTTAAAGAGCAATAAAGGCAAAACCTATTTCCCAATCTGGTCCCCACCTCATGATGTGTGGACCAATGAAAGGAAAGAAAAGCAAGACACACCCTTCCCGTGCAATGGGACAACTACTTCCCTGGGAGTGCAAGGGCTGTGTCTGCACACCCTCCGCCTATGCATACCTTCCTCTGTGCAATGGGACTATCTGGTCCCTTGAGGGTACAAAGGCTATGCATGGCTAATTGCCTATGAGCTCTTTAAGGCTGAGAGCCAAACTTGGGGTGAGGATACACATTCCAAGGCTGCCAAGGCCTGTGCCACAAAGAACTTGTCCCTTCTCATTTGGGCTTGCAGATGGCACACCAACCATAGACATATCGCACATCCACCTAGACAGCATGCCAAAAATATCCCTATTCCTACCCATTTCCAAGGAAGGAAAGGCAGAATAGAGTCAGTCAGAAAATTGCTCAAAGGTAAGAGGCTGCACAGGGTGCTGCTCAAGGTGATAATGTGAAACAGCTGCTCTTGACACCGCCCAGGGGGTCATTTCTGCTGTCTCCGCACGAATCTTCATCCTTTGTAGCATTTTTTACTTCTTTGGTCAGTCTTGCTGGCACCCAGATGCATGTCAGCATTCCTAGAAAAAACATAAACAAAACTCTTCTCCCAAATTAACATTAAAGAGTACTAAAAATCTCAGTGTAAAAATTTAGCACAGTCAGTACTGGAAGTAGGCTGGTTTTGAATTTAGCGACCTGCAGGTCTCTGCTTCAAGGAGTAAATCTTGTTTGTCTGTGCCATTGTAGCAGGCCTTAGAATTGGACTGAATGGCCAACCTTAAAACATCTTTTTTATTGGCCTATATCATTGGAGCAGGTCTAAATAAAATAATTATTACCCTTATGAGAAAATACAGACCTAAAATCCTGTATAATTAGGGAACCTTTGAATCTATTATAATCTCTAATTTAAAACTGTCGAGATTTAAGTTTTAAAATAAACTGTTTTAAATCTGGCATAGTTGAGCTTATAGCTCCAAAAATATAATTTTGAGAAAACCGTTTTCCTGTTCCTAGCCTGGAGCTCTCTACAGGAGAAACATTAGATTTAAAACCAGATAGTTGTGAGCTGCCATGTGGTCGTTGAGAATCGAACTCACGACCTCCGGAACAGCAGTCTGTTCTCTTAACCTCTGAGCCATCTCTCCAGCTCCCCTATTTATATGGAAAATCTCTAGGACTAGCAGCCAGCATTGTTCGCCCCGCCCGTTGTCCCAGGCTATTGGTCCGCCTTTGTTGTCTAGGATACAGGCAACCATGTTGACACGGCTCTCCAGCTATGGCGCGCTTTGGTCTTATGGACCTTGTTGTACGCCGTAGACACTTTCCCGGTCTGTGTAGCAGGGAAGAGTTAGTTCCCTTGGAAACAAAACTCGCCCTGGCTGTTGCTGTTTTTCCAGCAATATTTTGAATTAAAAATTAAGTGTAAAGACTGCAAGAGAAATCCTTTCTCTGGGGGAAGCTGTTACTGCTATTCCCCCTTTTTTGCTTTAGAAGAATCATAGTCTTAGAATGCTAAGCAGTTGTTAAAAACTTAAGTCGCACCATGTAGATGTAATATGGTACTGCCTGCTTGCTGCGTCTAAACCTTGATTGTGCTTTTATTATAATAATTACGGCCAGTCCTGCCTGAAGTTAGCTTACCGGAGCCACCCCAGCCCCCAGAGCCCCTCACAGTTTCAGGTACACCAGAAGTCCCCTGGCCTGGCAGCCCGTGGCACTGCCCTTATTTTCGGCACCGCTGTGGCACCCGCCAGGCCAGGCACCGACTGGGCTGGCACAATGTGCTTTTCACAGTCCAAACTGGTGCACGGAGTGAAGCGGAACTCAGAGAAGCAGGCTTGCTGCTCTGTCACTTAATCTTTTAGGGAATTTGGGCATCGAGAATTCTGTCTGGCTACTTCCTGCTGAATATGGAAGTTGTATCAATGTTTCTTTCTGATTGTGAATTTCTGGCTTGCCCTCTGATGCGCGGCGTGCTGTGGCGAATTTTACATGGCCCGTGGCAATGAGCTGAGCCCCTTGCCTCAGCGCCGCCGCCCATTCCGCAGCCTCCGCCTCCGTCAGGGCAAGTTTGCTCCAAAAAGCCGCAGCCCCGCGGAAAGGCTGGGCGCCATCCATATTGTACACATAGCCTCTGACGTCATCCCAAATCACGCCTTTATTTGGAGCACTCGGTTGAGGAAAATTGGGGAAAAAGAAAAAGAGAGAAAAGACAGAGAGAGGGAGAGCAGGTGAGGGAGAGAAAACGAAAGAGGAAGTGAGAGAGAGAAGCCCAAGCGGCAGCTGCTTTTCTAGGGTGGAGAGGCTCGGATGCTGATTGGTTAATACCATTTGCTGGAGCCCGGGAATTTCGAGATAGGCCAGGGAACCAAGGCCCTGTAATGCAAAAATACAAGCCCCAGGAGCTCTGGCCCATGGGGCAACAACAAAGGATCTGTTTACCTCCAAGCTGTAGGAGGCCAGCACCATTTAACAATGGCGACATTCTGACGGCTTCTTACACCCCTAGATGCTTTGTTTGGGCTACACACTAAATAGAGGGGTGCTCAAAACTGGGCATAGTATCACATGTTGGTAACCCCAGTCCTTGAGAGGTGGAAACAGAGGAATTAATAGTTCAAGGCCAGCCAGGACTGCAAAGGACTCTACCTTATAACTAAGAGGACAAGAATATTTTAAAAATTGTAAGCTTATAGACTAGTCTCATATTTCTGAGTGTTTTGGGACTGATAACTGCTTTGACCCTCTGCCCTGCATTCTCCCAGGCAGGGCAAAGGCAATTTAAATGAACCCAGGACTATATAAACATTTTAAACTAACACTCAGTAATCAGAAGGTGTAAATCCCTGATCCCCCTTGGCTCAAGTCTCTAGACATCAAGAAGTCTGGAATGTCTGAAATCCTCTATATGGCTCAGGTCAATAGCTGAAGAAGGCACTGTCAAGACTCTGTAGAGCCATGATGATGTAAATCCCAATATGTGCTCTTGGCCCTGTATAACCTTTGACTATAAGGAGCTTGTAGCCCTTCCTCGTGACTACAGAGTCAAATAATTCTCAGTACTCCTAACTAGTCAGAAGCCTTTCTGTCCCTGTAGTGTTTTTGAATAAAGATGTTTCCGGTTTTAAAGACTTTGGTGGTCTGTCCCCATCATTTATGTAACCCCAGGACCCAATACAAGCAAAGATTAACACAAGAGCAACTACGTGTGTTTATGTTTGCAGGAATCCCACAAATGAAGAGTGGAGAAGATTGGGCACCATAGGACATATGACTGACTGGGGCTACAGGAAATAGCAGAAGCTTGAGGCTGGAGCCACAGGATGCTGAGAGCTTGGGGGCTAGACAAGGTGGTGGTTTGTGCAAGTTTTCATGGCTAACCAATGTTGTCTACCCCAGCCCTCTGTCCTTTCTTAACAGATATAAATTTCTTCTAAGAAAGTTTGGCTTCTTTCCTGGTGAAAGTGTTGGTGGGGGACTGGGAGAGCCAAGCAAACACCATGACAGGCTCCTAATAGTCCTGTCAGAAACTAGGTATCAGTTTCTGTTTGCTGGAACTGAATCAGCAGTTCCTACTTCTGCTAGCTAAAAATAGTTTTCCCAGCCCTACAGCTGGAAAGTCCCTAACCAATGAAGGCACCTACCTATCCTTTAACAATCCATGAACACTTTATTTAAGCCCATCAATCAACACACAGACTAACCTACCCTCCCTGAAATTCCCCTCCTCTTGCTTAAAAGCAGCTGAGAGCTTCTCTCGGGTGGCTGTGCTGCCAGCCCTGCATGCAGGGATTTTTACTCTCGAGTTAAACTCTCTTGTTGATTGCATACATGTCTGGGGGTCTCTTATGGGACTTCTCTTGAACCCTAATATTAATCCCAGCACTCCACAGGCAGAAGCAGGCAGACCTGGGAGAGCACTGATAGAGGCGAGTCTCTAGCTCCAGACACCCAGCACCTTGGGTAGTGTCCAGGACCCAGCCCAGCTGAGACCACCCTCAGAAGGACCTGAAAGACATCAGAGAGCCTTACAGCTCATCTGCAGGTCTCTAGGATGCAAAATGGGGACCACCAACCCACCACCTGGAGGTCCACCAAGGCCACTGGCGGTAGTCACTGCTAGTGAATAACCACACTCGGGGAATCTCACAGTCGTGCCCCCCTCACCCCCCAAAGCTTTAAGTTCTAGCAAGTGTGGGCAGATCAAGTGTTTCTTGGGTCCTGGAACTGTGTAAATAGTGGGACAGATCACAGAAGTCTATAAAACCAGAAACATCTTTATTCAAAAACACCACAGGGACAGAAAGGTTTCTAACTAGTTAGGACTACTGAGAATTATTTGATCCTGTAGCTGTAAGAAAGGGTTACAAGCGCCTTCGTACAGTCAGAGGTTATACACAGGGTAGAGAGTACATATTAGAATTTATGGTATTTTGGGTATCTCCGTGTCTGGAGACTTGAGCTAGTTTTCTCTGAGCACCCCTGAGATGGGGAGGGATTTATGACATTGATTATAGGGTGCTAGTTTAAAATGTTCACATAGTCCTGGGTTCATTTAAATTGTCTTTCTCCTGCCTGGGGTAATGCAGAGCTATTCGAAGTGGGTACCAGTCCCAATACACACAAAAATATGCATAGAGGCTACAAGAGTACAATTTTTTTCATCTTCCTGAACTCTTCCCATTCAAACACATGAGCCTTTGGGGAGCATTCTCATTCAAACTAACACAGTAATGAGGATGACCTTGTGTTTTTGATTCTCCTGCTAATGTCTTTTTAAAAATATTTTTATTTCATGTGCATTGGTGTTCTGCCTGCACATATGTCTGTGTGCTGAGTCACCTCTCCATCCCCCCCTGCTTATGTCTTAGGTGCTGGGAATACATGTGTGTGCCACCACGCCTGGCTTTCTGTGGTGCTGGGAATGGCAGGCAGGGCTTCTAGCAACTGATCTAAGTTCCCTTCCCTCCCTGCAGCTCTCCAGCTCTTCCCCAGTTCTCTGGAGCTTTTGTGGCTTACTCTGCTCCTTGCTGTCTTTCCTTAGACTTGGTGAGCTCCTCCCTCCTCTCTGGGGGTTTGGATGAGAATGGCCTCCATAGGCTCCTATGTTTGACTACCTGGTCCTGGTTGATGGGCCTGTCTGGGAAGGAGTAGGAAGTGTGCCCTTTTGGAGGAGGCAGGTCACTGGGGACAACTCTGAGGTTTGTAAAGCCCATTCATCTGCAATGCTCCCTCTGCTTCCTGCTGTCACATCAAGATGTGAGCCCTCCCTCTGTGTCCTGGCTCTAACATCATAAGCTCAAGCCCTCTGGAACTCATACGATGTGTAAAACTGTTCCTTTACAGGCCACATTCTAGCACAGCAACAGAAAAGTAACTGAGATTGATGGGGAACTTCAGCCAATCACATTCTGCGTAGGGTGTGTCCCCCTGGGACCACACAAAACAAATAAAAGATCCAGGTGCGCTTGCCTCTTCCTCTTTGTCCCCTGCGTTCCTGGATCACTGGAACCCTGGTTTTGTAAGTTTTCCTTTCTTCTGTTTATTAAAGCCAAATCTTTTATATTAAGCTAGTCTGGTTAATTTTTAACTACGGATCGACCACGCCCATCATGAGATGTTCTCAATCGCTCAGCAGCCCTGGAGAAACAAGCCTTAGGGGACTATGTGGTGCTAAGGAGCAGGTAGCTGGGAAGAGGGGAATGTGTAAACTGGGGTGGAGAACCTAGAAGTGTATAACAGGCACTTGTTGAGTACAGATTCAAGGGGCACAGAAGCTGACATAGACCTTGATATGCTAATAGGCATCTCAGTAGATGTTAATGCAAGAGCCAGAGACCCTTTTTGCCAGATATAAAAATAGTGCTTCCTTTTTGTGGGTAGAAACTATTCTCCCAAGTTCCAGTGAGAGGAGGGGAGGAAAGCTGGGGATGGGGAGCTGCTGGTTTATGTCTAAATGCCAGTCTTTAGGGATTTCCTGGAACCAGGTGTGTCTGTGGGGCATTTTCTTGAATAATGATTATGTGAAAGGGCCCAGCCCACTGTAGACAATATCACACCTGGGTGGTCCTGGGTACAGGAAGTCATGGGCATTGCTGCAAATATTTTCTGTCTCACTGGTCCCGCTGGACCAGGTTTTCTCCACCCGCCTGTTCCTGAAGCTGTTGATAAAATAACCACACTGAGGCTTAATAATAATTACATACTCTTGGTCCTATTAGCTCAGGCTTCTTATTAATTAACTCTTGCATCTTAACTTTACCCATTTCATTATTTTATATTTTACCACAAGGCTAGTCGTTTGTTACCTCATATCTTCTTTCTTGGGTGGCTTCATGGCATCTCACTGACTCTGCCTTCTTTCTCCCTGCATTTAGTTTAGTTTTCCTGTATAGGTATATTCTGCCCTGCCATCAGCCAAAGTAGCTTCTTTATTAACCAAAGACAATAAAACATATTCACAGCATACAGAGGGGAATCCCACATCATATCCCCTTTTCTGACTAAATAAAAAAGAAGGTTTTAACTATAACAAAGTAAAATTATATATATCAAAACAGGTATCGAGCAAGAATTATAGTTACAATATTTAGTCTATTTGTATATTTGGTAAAGCTAAAGAAAACATTTATCACCTATCCTATCTTTGTAACTTTAAAGTTTTATACCTAATTTTTCTTTTATCATAACTAAGGAAAACTATAAGTCTTCAATTCTATCCAAATTCCCAAAAGTATATAATATTACCTAAGTTAACAGGGAATGCATTGCAAGAAATTTCCAAAACTCTAGAATTGAAAGAGACGTCTTACTGCCTGGACAGTCACCCAAATTTCTTTTGTAATTTTGGTGCATCCATCTTCAGCCTACATGCTCCATAGTATCTGGCAGACTTTTCCATGAAACAGGAAATTTGAAAAATTATTTCGCCTATATTAGCAGTTTGTCAGTCACTTTCTTCTGTGTCCTGCAGAACATCTGCCAGACTCTCTCATGAAGCAGGAACCCTGGAGGACTGTCTCAACTTCTTTTGGCAAATTCAATAGTCATTTTTCTGTGGGTCCTGCATGTCCAGTTCACACAGCATGGCATCAAGCAGTTCAGGCAAGAGCAGTTTCTTGCCCAAATGGCCAGCCTTGTCACACTGAATGCAAATTCTATAAGATTCTTCAATGCTCATCATCCTCTCTGAAATAATTGGTGCTGCCAGAATCAGACATGTCTCACTGTCGAGAAAAATCGAAGCTCTTAAACCCTTTTAAATGCCATATCCTATATGTCTGTAATATGTTGAAAGCTAGCTATCCAACGTATCTCCATATATCTTGAAAACCTAACTAATGTAATTAAAAGTTTGATTATTATAGATGGCTACCTAGTAATCTATATTTCTTACCTATAAATTATATTTTTAAATGAGTTGTATAAACATAATACCTTAAACAAGAGTAGAAATATACATAGAACAAAATTAACAAATTTGTTGAAAGGAGTTGGAGATCTGAAGATTGCTTTGACATCAGATGTGGAAATGCAGAGTTTGGAGCTTGCCCAGTTGGGTTTTGTTCTTGCTTTGGTCCAGTCAGTATTTCCTCACCACACTCCCTCTCCTCCCTTCTGGAGTGGTAATGTGCATCCTATGCCATGTATGTTGGAAGTATGTGCTCTGCTTTCTCATTTTGATTTTACAGGGTTACAGTTAAGAAATTACATGAGTCTCAGACGAGACTTTGTACTTGGGACATTTAAACTGCTGATACTGTGATAGACCATGTGGACTTTTGAATGTGGACTATGATATATATATAGTCTATGGGGGCAGGGAGTGGAATGTGGTGCTTTGATTGAAGATGACCCCATAGGCCCACAGTGAGTGGCACTATTAGGAGATGTGACCTTGTTGGAGAAAGTGTGTCACTAGGGGGGCTTCGAGGTATCAGACAGCCAGGTCAGGCCCAGTGACTCTCTCTTCCTGCTGCCTGCTGATTGGGTTGTAGAACTCTCAGCTACTTCTCCAGGACCCTGTCTGCCTGCATGTGGTCATGCTTTCCACAGTGATGCTAATAAATGATCCTCTGAATGTCAGCCTGCCCTAATTAAATATTTTCCCTTATAAGACTTGCCATGGGCGGGGCTGGAGAGAGATGGCTCAGGGGTTAAGAGCACTAACTGCTCTTCCAGAGGTCCTGACTTCAATTCCCAGCAACCACATGGTGACTCACAAACTATCTGTAATGAGCCCTGGTGCCCCCTTATGGCCTGCAGGAAAATATACAGGCAGAACACTGTATACAAAATATATATTTATTAATTAATTAATTAATTAAAAACACTTCCATGATCATGGTGTCTCTTCAGAGCAATAGAAATCCAAACTAAGACAAAGACCTCATATAAGCCTCCAGCAGAAGGCTTGGTTCAGCATAGAGGCAGGTCTTCCTACCTCAAAAGACCTATATTAAAGGTGTTTCTTTCCACCTCAAAGATCCAAATTAGAAATGGATCTTCCCACTTCAAATTAAGTAAAAATCCCTCCCATTTTGGGGTTTTTGTTAAATCCAGATGTGGTCAAGTTGACAACCAAGAATGCCATCATAATGTTCCTCAGCTGTCTTGGCTTGCTCACTCTCAGGACGGTCTCCATTGTCACCTGAGTCTGCCCTGTATCTCTGCCTGTGGCCAGGCTGACCTCAGACTCGCAGTGTAGCTAAGAATGACCTTGAACATCTGACCCTGCATCTACTACCTAAGTGCTGGTATGGCAGGAATGTGCAAGTCCTTGGTGTGGTGGTTTGAAGGGAAGTGGACTCCACAGGCTCCTATATTTGGATGCTTGATCCCTAGTTGGTGGAACTGTTTGGGAAGGATTAGGAGGCCTGACCTTGTTGGAGGAGGTGTCATTAGGGGTGGGCTTTGAGGTTTCAAAACCCCACACCATACCCAGTGCCTGTGGGTCAGATGTAAGCTCTCAGTTCCTTCTCCAAATCCATGTCTGCCTGGCTACTCCTATGCTCTCCACAATGGTCATAGACTCTACACTTTCAGGGTTGTGAAAACCTAAATTAAGTGCTTTCTTTTTTAAGTTGCTTTGGTCATGGTGTCTCATCACAGCAACTGAGAAGCAACTAACACACTGGTTCATTTGGTGCATGAGTTCAAACCCAGGACTTCATGCGTGTTAGTCAAGTGCTGACAACTGAGCTTGCTGCCTTGTGTTTCCTCTGCTTATGAGGACATCATGTTAGATTTGGGGCCTGCCCTGATCTAGTTTCATATACTCTGAACGTAACTAGATCCACCCACAAAGACCATTTACTCCATAGGTACATGGAGTCACAAACTCAGAATAATCAGGGCCACAGCTGAGCCCAGAGCAGATACTAGTGCCATAAGGTCTTCTTTCATTATAGAAACATGGTTTCTGGGGTCCAGACTGATTAATGCCTCCCTCAAAAGGGACGCAGGCTCCTAGTTAGAACTGCTGGCTGAGCTTACAGCCTCACCACCCTCCCGCACAAGGCCTTGCCTTAGGGCAGGAATGTGGGCCCCAAGCCCCGCAGCTGCCTCTCTCTTGGCCAGTGGCACTAAGGGCACTGCTCAGTGCGGAAGCCTGCAAGAATACACAGTAGATGACAACTGATATTCATAAGCCAGCCCACCAGACACGGACTGATTCTGCCTATAAATTTCTTGTATGACACCATGATCTCTCCCCACAGTAGCCATGGGATTCTTCCCACAACTGTTGGCAGGTGTTCTTCATCTGTTGGACACTGTTGTTCCTGTAAATTGATAGGAGGATGACTTCCCCCTTTCCTGTGTACTTCTGGTGAATAAGGTACGCCTTCATACTTTAGACTTTGTTCCATGCAATGATAAGAAACGCATAATTTTGTTTTCCATTGTTAGCTAGCTGGCAAGTGAGGACAATTAGCTAGACTGAGTTTCTCTGTGCATGGATTGCAAGCTAGACTTTTCACGGATAACACTCAAGGACGGAGGCACAGATGTTGAGTCAAAGTCTTTTAGACACAGAGGGATCTAAAACACTTGCCAGCTTCTATCGCCAGGCCCAGATATCGCCATGATATCTATCATGGCAGAAATGATGAAAGTCCTTAAGCAATTAACATCTTGCAAGAACTTCTAACCTCAGTTTATGGTAGAGAAGCACTTATGTTTAAGATCTGAAATTTTTATGTTGATAACATACAGGATGGTATAACTGATGAAAGTCCTTAAGCAATTAACATCTTGCAAGAACTTTTAACCTCAGTTTATGGTACAGAATCCTAGGCTTAGATAACAATCGCTTATGTTTAAGTTCTGAAATTTTTACAGGTAACGGGAAAATGCAATTAGCCCATTAACCAGGTCCTGCGGGAAACAGCTTTAAGGTGTTCCCATTGGAGAGGCTTCACAGATGGCCAGGGACTGCCAGAAATAGCCGGGTCTCGTGGCCTTGCATAAGATATTACAAACTTCCAGTCCGTAATTCTCTTCTCATGCTCTGAGGTTACAAGCAGGACAAGGAAATAGATTTTTAGATTTGGAACATTTTCTCATTGTCAGCCTTTCAGCCGGAAGTGCTGATAAGCACTTTTGTCCATTGCTTTACACGGGTTGTCAGGGTTACTCACCAAGATCACAGCTGCCCTTTGGTTGCTGGCAATCTGCTTCCACCTGTGGGAAACTCTCCTCTCGCAACTGTGGGGGATGGAGGGGGACACAACACAGAGACTTTCACACTTTACTAATCTGAAAGTTAGCTCATAATGTCACTCACACCTGCCAGATGTAGGTGAGTACAAGACCCCTTGGGTTCCCCTGTAGTTTAGCTTCTCTCCCTTGTAACTCTGGCAACCAACCTATCTCCATCAGAAGGTAGCACTGTAGACAGAACTCCCTTTTACAGCCGCCCACCAATCAGACAGCTGGCAGGCATTCTCCATCTGTCCCTTACCATTTACTCAAGGAATGCCTTATGACCCCGAGAAGCAGCTTTTGTAACCTTTTATATTGTCTGAAGTCTGTTGTGTTGTATGTATAAAAACTGTTTGAACAAAGAGGCTCGAGAGAATGAGAGCTGGAAATAAAGAGTGCAAGACCCTCACACGGTGGGTGAGTCTTCTCCCTCAGATAGATAGAAACTTATTCTTGAAGACTCAGATAAAAATGTTCCCTAAAGCCCCACTGCTCAGAAGACATTCTTTTTGTT
Organism: Myodes glareolus; assembly: GCF_982192425.1. Taxonomy (NCBI): domain Eukaryota; kingdom Metazoa; phylum Chordata; class Mammalia; order Rodentia; family Cricetidae; genus Myodes; species Myodes glareolus. The sequence continues at coordinate 2,930,901 of NC_142034.1, read as the reverse complement.
CTTGCTTTGTTTTGTTCTGATTTTTGAGACAGGGTTTCTCTGTGTAGCTTTGGAGCCTGTCCTGGAACTCGCTCTGTAGACCTCCTACTCTTAGAGATCTGCTTGTTTCTGCCTCCCAAGGGCTGGGATTAAAGGTGTGCACCACCACTGCCGGCTAAGGAATTCTTTTTTTTAATTAATTAATTTATTTTTTATAAAAATCTATCTTTAACTGGGCAGTGGTTCAGTTTACAACCCCAGTCCCCACTCCCTTTCCTCCTTCCGTTCCCTCCACCTTATCCTCCTCCATCCACTCCTCAGACAGGGTAAGGCTTCCATGGGGAGTCAAAAAAGTCTAGCACATTGCTTCAAGGCAGGACCAAGGCCCTCTTCACCATATCTAGGTTGAACAAGGTATCCCTCCAAAGAGAATGTGATCCAAAAAGGCAGAACAAGCAGTAGGAATAAATCCTGGTCTCACTGCCATTGGCCCCGCAGTCTGTCCCAGCCATTCAACTGCCATTCATATTCAGAGGGCCTAGTTTGGTCCTATGCTGGTTCCCCCCTTTCAGGCCAAAGTTGGTGGGCTCCCATTAGCTGCTCAGGTAAACTGTTTCAGTGGGTGTCCCCATCATGGTCTTGACCTCTTTGCTCATATTCTCACTCCCCCCTCTTGGAAGCTCAGCCCAGTGTTTTGATCTGGATCTCTGCATCTGCTTCCATCCGTTGCTGGATGAAGGTTCTATATTGACCTTTAAAAGAGTCATCAATCTGATTGTGGGGAAGGCCAGTTCAGGCACCCTCTCCACTATTGCTAAGGGTCTTAGCTGGGGTCTTGTCTATTTTGCCTTCCCAGGTATGTTTCTCTTAGGGTTCTCCTTGTTACCCAGCTTCTTTGGGGTAGTGGAATATAGGCTCATTATCTGTTGCTTTACATATAATATCCACTTATGAGTGGTGGAGAGATAGAAAAGGCCGTCTGCCAAAACCACACAAGTGTGGCACCTGGATTTTGGGTTTCCAGCTCCCAGAACCACGAGGGAGTGATTTCCCATTTGAAATGCTCAATGGTTCTGAGCCTTCTCTGTAGGAATGAGGTTCTTAGTCCCTATGATGTGTCGGGCTGAATGCAGCAGAGGGCAGGGTGGGGTAGAGGGCAGGGGCGGGGGGGAGGAGGCAGGTACCTCAGTGGAGCTGAGGAGGCTGCAGTCATTGTCATCGGGTGGGCACATGGCATGCATCCACACAAGTCGCTGCTTCCCCCGGAGGCAGAGTTCCCTGGTTCCAGCTTCCTGCTTGGGCTTCCAAAGAGGCCAGGTGGTTCCTTAGACCAGGGAACTTTCCCCTTAATTCCACCCCCAGATAGGTTCCCATCTCAGCTTGTGGGAGAATTGCTGGTGCCCCTGTACTCCCAGTAGTTACCCGCCAAGGAGATGAGATTCGCTGGGCTTGGGAAAAGAGCAGTGCAGCCTTTCTAGAGAATCTAGAGCGTGTACGTTGTGTGCTGTTAATTGCTAGTTTCTTTGAATTATTTGACTGTGAAGGAGCTAAGTACAGAGAGACATTTTATTGTATGGGCTGCTAAGCTAAACCACCATGAATATTATAAAAGTATCTTGACTTCAGAATTTAGGTTTAAGGATATGGTGCTTTGGAAAAGAGGTTCTTCTTTTGCTTTCACAGAAGATGAGAAACTGTGGATTGCCTCAAGGCGAATATGGTTTCAAAGACCAAGGTCTCTTTGAAAGGTTGCCATAAACACCATCAAAAAATTACTTTGCTCAACTACTGACTGAGATGACCTAGCACACATGATACACCACGAAGGACCTGATTAATAGTGCCCCCATACAGGACAAAGCAGTTTGGAGAGAAAAAACTATGTCCATATTCCCAAATATTGTTTATAAGTGTTCTTTTACATTTAAAGTGGGATATGATATAGATATGAATAATTTACATTGGTATGGATCTTGGTTTATTGATATAAATTTAAGGTCAATCTTGTTATATGTATATGTATTTCTGATCTTGATTAAGGTATTATGATTGTGTAGTTTATTTAAAAAATTATAATTAAGAAATATGGATCCCTCCTGCCCCCTCCATCACTTGGTATCTGATGGGGACAAAGAAATCCTGCTGCCCATATGCTCAGGAAGTGTGATATGCTCTGCACACCCATTGGTGGATGCCACTTGCAGCCAAGGCCTGGCATCTTTATGAGCTCCCTGGGTAGGATTCCATGCTTGTGCCCAACAGCATTTTGATGCATGCTGAGTCCTCTACAGACTCTGTCCTGGACCTGAGCAGTGCTCTGTACTGCAAAGCCTCATTGTGCACTGTCCTGGCTGTAACATGAAGGGGCTTGCTTGTTGGGGTTTATGTCCTGCCCAGTTCCCTACAGCCAGTAAGCCCCAAAGAAAATCACACAGAGATCTCCATAAGTTATAAAACGGATTGGCCCATTAGCTCAGGCCACTTATTAGCACATGTCACTAATACTAACCCATTATCCTTATCTATGTTAGCCACATGGCTCAGTACCTTTCACAGCGGGGCAGGTCACATGCTGCCTCTTTGGTAGTCTGGGCTGAACTGTGAAGGGAGCTTCTTGCTTCCCATAATACTCCTGTTCTCATCGCCCCGCCTCTACTTCCTGTCTGGTTGGCCCACCTATACTTCCTGCCTGGCCAATCAGCGTTTATTTAGAACATGATTGACAAAATACAGACAATTCTCTCACACCACTCCCCCTCTTTAAAAAAAAAGGAAAATAACCATAGTCCATTTTTTGGGAATGTGGGTGTAGTATTCCAGGCTACTTCTGGATGGTTGGGGGCACTGATAATCTTATGGGAACCAAAAGAAAATTTAGAATTATCATCAGATCCTGACTGGAGTATCCTGTGAGTCCTGATCATCTCAGGCAGCAGTCTTGAATCTGTTCTGGATGTAGAACTTAGACATCCAGGCCATCTGTTCCTACAGGGAATTTTTCAGGTGGTCTTCCTTGGTTAAATCTGAGTTTTCTTAACTCAGAATGAATCCACAGCCTCTCATTTCCTGTGAAAACAAAAGCAAAATCTCTTCTCCAAAGTAACATACCTTTTAACTCCAATTTTGAAGTCAAGGTATTTTAAAAATACCTATCTTGGATTAATTCAGCAGCATTTATAAGCAAATATCTTTTAGTAGCTTTTGTTCCTTCCTCAGCATTCAAAAAATTCAAAGAGAGCATAATAACATACAGTATCAAGATTCTCTGTGTATTTTTCATCTTTATGTGGCTTTATTTAAAGCTCTATTCTCTTTTATTTTTAATTTTTGGCTTTTTGAGACAGTGTTTCTGTGTATCTTTGTCACAGAGATCCTCCTGTCTCTGCCTCCCCAGTGCTGGGATTAAGGGTGTATGCTACAACACCTTGAACTCACAGAGATCTTTCTGCCTCTGCCTCCCAGGCATTGGGATTAAAGATGTGTACCACCACACCCAACTACTCTCTCTCTCTCTTTAAGAACTTTAACTTTTAGCCTGTATATATTTTAACACACTGTAAACCATTTAAAGGTTTTCTTCAACTTTGAATCTTTCTTTTACTGCATATCTCTCTTTTTCTGACTACACGAGTCTTTAATTTACCAAGCAAAATGGATAGAATTAAAGCTGTGGCTTTGATGGCTGAATCCAGCCCATTCCTTAGATTTCTGCAAGACTCACAGGATACTCCAGTCAGGACTTGATGATAACTCTAAATTTTCTTTAGGTCCCCATAAGATTATCAGTGCCCCCAACCAGTAGCCTGGAATATTATGCCCACATTTCCCAAAAATGGACTATGAATATTTTTCTTTTTTTAAAAAAAAAGAGGGGGGAGTGGTGTGGGAGAATTGTCTGTAGTCTGTCAATTATATTTTAAATAAACACTGATTGGCCAGACAGGAAGTATAGGCAGGTCAACCAGACAAGAAGTAGAGGTGGGGCAATGGGAACAGGAGAATGCTGGGAAGGAGGAAGTCCATTCCTCTGCAGTCCTGCACAGACCACCGAAGAAACAAGATGTGAGCTGCCTCGCTGAGAAAGGTACAAGCCATGTGGCTAACATAGATAGGAATAATGGGTTGATATAAGTTATAAGAGTTAGTAAGAAGCCTGAGCTAATGGGCCAATCGGTTTGTAATCTTATGGAGTCCCTCTGTGTGATTTTCTTTGGGGCTTGCTGGCTGTGGGGAACTGGGCAGGACATAAACCCCAAAAAGTAGGCCCCTTCATGTTACACCTGGCTACCTTGCTGTCCTCATGCTGACCGCCTGTGTTTTCCACAACGGACCTGCAGCAACTTGGCACCTTGGAAGAGCAGTTCCTCGAGGCAGCCCAGCAGGAGGAGGGGGAACTGGACAGAGTGCCCTGTCTGTACAGCAGCCTGGCCTCTGACAGCAGGAGTGACCAGGACAGTCTGCTCAGCTGTGTGTGCCTGGCCATTGCAGATGAGCAGAAGAGAGTGGTGTGGACAGAGCAGAGCCCCTGCTGAAGCCCAGACCTGGCTTGGGACTGTGGTGGCCTCCATGTGTCTGTCGGTGCTGTCAGCAAACAACCCCTCTTCCTTCTCTGGTAGGGGTCTGACCTCACGAGCTCACAGCTGTCAGAGGATAAATGATTCAGCCAACGTTCCCGGTAGTAGTAATGGTGTAGATCCTTGTACCAGCCCGTGGGCTGGCTAGCTGTGGTTCGGTTCAAGAGGTCCTAGAAGGTCGGTGAGGTATAGAAATCTTGGTCCATAGCAAATGGCATCTTGAAGCTGTGGTTGTGAATGAGGCAGAAGTTCTGTGATGTACTGAGCACATGGGGTAGGACATGGTGACCTCGTGGTGGCTCTTGCTGCCAAAGACGGTAGCCCAAAGGTGCTCTGCCTACAGTGCTGGAAGGAGAGATTGGCCTGTGAGCTGGATTGTCTTCAAGCCAAAGATGGCATAGCTGGGATATGGAATGGAGAACCAGTCCAGGATTGTGGGGGTGAGATCTGAAAGAAATAGCCCTTAGCAGGGTCCCTGAGGGACACAGAGCCCTTTGGAAGGGATTAACCTGAGTCTCTCTGGAAATCCCATGGGTACCATGTATGATCAGATCACCAGCAGGGAGGAACACTAGACTGCATCTCTTGTCATTGGTCACCTCTGGCCTGCGGAGTCCTTAATGGTATAACCAGAGGCCCTGGATTTCTGAGAACTAGGGCCCTTCTAAAATCCTATGGATGAGAACCCTGTGTAGGGAGGGCTCATCTGTAAGTTGCTTTGGCCACAGGTGTTTGATCATAGCAAAAGAACAGTAACTAATATAGCCACAGAGCCATGTCTTCAGGGAATGACAATTTAGCTTTATTTTACTGCAGATGAAATACAGTGTTTAAACTTGTGGCTTGAGCAGACCAAGAGGGCCTGGTACCAGCTCCCCTCCCTATAGTTAGACTGATGGGCAGCAGTGCCTCTGGTGTCATTGTCCTCTTGTATTCTGCTAATCCCTCTGATGGAGAGAATGTGGACTCATAGAGATGAGTGGCTACACCATCATAACGAGATCAAGCCAGAGAGGGCTAGGGACATTGAGGGCTACAGGAACCAGATTCTTCAGCCAGGCAAATTTTCCTGAGATAACTTGCAGGGTCCAGGGGTCTGTGTGTGTCCAGGGTCCTGAACTCCCAAACTACCCACCTTGATCAAATTGGCTTCTTTTGGTCAGAGGCCTAAGAGAAACGTGGATCTCCAAGATCTCCCCCTTGTGTTGATCTGGCATCCCTGGAAGGAAGCACCCTATAAGGCAAACCCAGGAGGTCTGCAGGTCGAGGTGGAGGCTGGTTTCCAGGCCTCAAAGGGGATTCCCTCTTCCACTATGACTCTAGTTTATTGGGTTGACAAAAAGTGAACACACAAGTAGTTGTGGTGAAGAGGATGAAGCCAGCTGGTCAGCAGCTTGCAGCTCTCTGCTTCCTGTCTGTGGACAGTGTGAGCAGCTCATGCTCCTGTTGACACGCCTTCCACAACATGACAGATTGTTCTCCAAAACCATGAACCCAAATAACCTGTTTCTTCACAGCAACAAGAGGAACAGCTAAAAAACCATGTCAGGACCCCAAGCTTCAGCAAGTTACTCACCAGAGTTGCCCCGAGTGCCTTCGGCAGGGTCTCCCTGCAGCTGGCCTAACGCTCCCGCCCTGGTTGGTGAGCTGCCAATGGCTCTTTCTCCACAGGTTATAGTGGAACTGGGCCAGGCAGGAAGGGCTGTGAAGTTACTTCAGACTGTGTGACCTGCTCTGAAACTCAAAGTCTGAGCACCAAAGCCTAAAAGGCAAGTGGGAAGAGATGCAAAACTTTAAGACCTGGCTGGGTACCCTAGGGCAATCTCTGTCCCTGAAAGCACAGGGGCAGTGCTGGCATGGGTCCATTGCTGTCTGACCTGGCTATAAATGCTCCCAATTGGATCACCCTGACCACTTGGAGAACAGCAAACTTGCTTGTTTGATCTTTGTCCCCATTGGAATGTGACATTTCCTCAATCCTACTGCAGTCCCCACAAAGAAACACCCATGCAGTGGAGAAACCATAAAAAAATACTGAGGCAAAATTCTATGAATGACCAGAGACCAAAGGTAAGAACATGAATAAATGACATTGTAATTTAAGGTTTTGTAGACAAAGGTGCAAAATGTAACAACTGTACCAGAATCATGGCTTCTAAATTGTCCTTCTTAGGAGGTAAATTATCAGCTTTTAGGGACTGGAACTTTATCTCAGGGAAAACAAATTGTGAGATGGGTCAAATGTATAGGGCCAGGACAGAGAGGAAAATTAAAGCCATATGTGGCTAACATAGACATAAATTTATGGGGATGCAATTTCTTACATTAATCAAAAACTCAGATTAACATTCCTTCAATCTCAGACACAAACCATAAACTAACATATGTTTCTGGGGAAAATATTTGAATGCATCATAAACAGTCATCAACCATTCAGGTTGTAGAAGAACAGGGCACAACAGTTGCTGATCTTTCAAAGGTACCAACAACCCTACCTTTAAGGTGGTTAACTGACAAACCTGTCCTGGTAGAACAATGGCCTTTGACATCAGAAAAATTACAGGCCCTAGAACAGTTGGTACAGGAAAGGCTAAATGCTCATTGAAGAATCAAACAATCCTCAAAATTCTATTGCATTTATTATTAAAAATATCTGGAAAATGTTAACAGGTTGAGAGCCCTACAGCCTGGAGTTGCACTGTCTTCTCTATTATCTAAAGATGGTCTAGGATAATTATTGATTTAAAAGACTGTTTCTTTGCTATACCTTTACAAGAAGAGGATAGAGAAAAATGCCTTCATGGTGCCTACTTATAATAATTCTCAGCCTGTTAAGAGATATAAGTGGAAGATTCTTCCACAAGGGATGTTAAACAGTCCCATCCTGTGCCAATATACAAACAAGCAGCCTTAATACAACAAATTGGTGCTCCAACATGGTCGACTAAATCCACGTAAAACCTGAGAAAGCTTAAAAGGGAATCCTAGACACAAAAGAACAGAGTTAAGCATGATTTGGTAGTGACATTTTCTTGACTCAGCTGTTTACTAGAAGCAAGCAGAGGCGTGGCTCCTTTAAGAGAGGTTTTCCTGATTCAGCCATAGCAGAAAAAAATCTGCATTGTTTCGAAACTGTGGCTTCCTGGGCCATGTTGGTAGTGAGCATTCTGATGTGGTCCAGCTATGGAACATTTAAATGGGGTTTGTGAACAGATTACTACAACTTGCTTAATAGCAACATAGACTGGATGTGCCTAAAAATGGAGCAATGTACATTTTGGCAGCAAACAGCTCCACCATGCTAGACTGGGCGGGGCAAGCAGGAAGTACCATATTTCCCCTAGCAATGCCACAGCTTAGTATTTTAAGAAGCAGTTCTGGTCAGAAAATAAGTACAGACACAATAATAATAGATTCAGATAAAAAGTCCTCTAAGTTTGTCACAGTGTTGGATAAATGTACGTAGGCTTGGGAGAGAGAAGAAAAAGAATATAGAGAATTATAAAAAGAGGTAAATGGATTTAAAAAGGTAAAGTCTTTAAAGAGACAGAGTACGGACAGTCATAGATTAAAGGAATAAAGATAATAAAATAAACATTAAAGAGCATTAGAGTAAAAACAAGACACGTTAAGGTGAAATACACACAGAGATCTGAATTTTTTTGACTGTGAAGGAGCTAAGTACAGAGAGACATTTCACAGCTGGGGGGATTCCCTGATCAAGCACACACTTTCCTTCCAACATGCTCCCTAAGAAAGGTGGGGAATGTGGACACCATAGGGATTACCTTCCTGCTCAGACACCGTGGGTGTCCCTGGGGCTCTTACATCAGGTGTATGGTGGGGAGGTTGCCTCTCTCTGCCACACACCTAATTTACAGGGAACTTACTGGGTGACAGGATCACATATGTCTTCCCTAATGTCCCAGCCCCATCTAAGACTGCAGGAGCAGCCCTACCCCCAAGGAGCGGGGGAATCTTGACAGTCACTACAGCCTCGCATGGGCTGCCACCTGGAGGTCATCCTATGCATCTGCAGCTCTGCTGCTCCCCCCCTTAGGGAGAGTCCAGTCTGCAGCCTGCTGCAGGGGTCCTTCACACTTCCCGAAGACCTCAAGGCCTCCTGAGTGTGCGGAGCTGTGGCCTGAAAAACTGACCACAGCTGGCACAGACAGTAGCTCCTCAGAGTACCTTGCTGGTAAGGGTGAAATGAGACCCCACGGATATCTGCAGCTTTTGAGCCGTGTTTTGTGATTGTTACCTTCTGGAACACACTGGCAACAACTGTGGGAGAACCCTATGGCTATTTTAGGGGAGAGCTCATGGCGGCACACAGAATTACAGACAGACACAGTTCGTTATTCATAGACAATGATATCATAAGTCTTGCTTAAGAGTTTATCCTCCATCAGGTAACTATTCATCTGGCGGGCCGACCTTAGGAATATCAGCTGTCATCTACAGACCTGACAGGAACCACCTGGCCACACTCTTTCAATACCCTTCCCTGACTTAAGGCTACAAGAAGCAAATGCTAACTGGATGCTCAGACACAGGGGCTCTGCTCAGCGCTGGGTTATAACTCACCTGTGGCATACTGCCACCCCAGAGAACCCTCAGGGAGGGGAGATGGAACCCTGCCTAGTGGGCTCCACACGGGAGGCAAATGTGGCAGCATGTGTCCTGAACAGGGCTTAGAGCCTCAAGTCAGGGTGTTGAAGTCTACAGGGGGAGAACTGAAGATGGGGTTCTGTGCCTGCTGCTTCCCACACAACTTTAAGGGTTGGCATTAATACCATTGTCTGTTGCTCTGATAAAATGCTCAGCCTGAAACAACTTGGGAGCAAAGGGTTGATTTCACCTTACACCTTCAAGTCACAGTCCGCCACTGATGGAAGTCAGAGTGGGAACTCAAAGGTGAACTGAAGCAGAATCATGGAGAATGCTGCTTCCTAGCCCATTCAGCCAGCTCTTTCCAGCCCAGGTCATCTGCCCTGGGACAGTGCAGCCCACAGTTGGCTGGGACCTCTCACCTCAATAATCGGTCAAGACAAACTCTTACAGACATGGCCACCAGTCAATCTGATTGAAACAATTCTTCTACCTTCCAAGGTGACACTAGATTGTGTCAAGGTGACGATAAAAAATAACCAGGATGATCCTTCTCACGAGGTCAGACAGAGAAAGAGGCCCAAGGGGTAGGGTGGGGACAGCAGATCCAGAGTATCCACAGGAGCCGCCTAGTGCTGGTGTCTTTATTCTTACCCTGCACTCTTGAGAACAGTGAGGGACCCAAAGGGACATGAGCCCCAGGTCCTTCTCACTACAACCCTGCTCCGAGCACAGTAGGCATTCTGCATTTGTGTTGAGCTGGAACTTAGAGGCCCTTAGGGGAAGGCACAAAGCCAGAGTCAGGAAGTGTCTGAGGCTTCTAGAGAGGTGATGGGACTGCTAAGGCTGGGGTGTGGCCAAGGCTTTCTGAGATGCTGAGTGTGGATGAACCACAGGCTGACTGCTCATGTGTGCACACATGATCTATGTAGATAGGATCTGATGAATCACAGGCTGACTGCTCATGCGTGCACACACATGATCTATGTAGAGAGGATCTGAGTATCTTACATATACCAGGGCCTACCTGAATCCAGAAATCTTGCCTGAACCTCAGTCTTACTCGACTCTCTGATCTAGAACTTATGGCTTTCACAAGTATGAGAAATACTCTTGTTTGCATGCTATCCAGCCTGATGCATTCTGGTCTATCAGACAGAGAATGCAGGAGGACACTAAGACACAACTCTGGTCGTGTGGGATGAAGGAGGCTCATTAGAGTAAGTACTGTCTAAACTGGACTCTTCAGGAAGTTGGAGCCAGCCAGGTGAGGACCACTGTAGGAGAGCAGGCATGAAAGGCCATCGGAACCCTGCTGGGGGATTTAAAGCCATGAAGAAGAGAATTTAGGAGTGACTGAGGGCAGTGGTGGAAGGTGAACCAACAAGGTCACATCAAGCAGGGAACAGCCCAAAACAGGCCTCTACATCCCATTAGCAAATGTGAATTTTAATAGCCAGATCATGGGAGTGAACTGAAGCTCTTGGCTGTTGTTTTGGTAGCTTCTCGAGCAGCCCAGGCTGGCCTTGAGCTTTTACTCCTCCTGCCTCAGCCTCCTGAGTGCCAGGATTACAGGTGTGTACACCATCATGCCCACCAGGAAGTTTTACAAATGTCTGTGATTGGATGGCACCTGCTTCTTATGAAAAATGCTCTCTTATCCATGGAGACCAAGGAACAACACTTGAGGGAGGGAGCCTATGGACACACAGATCAGTAGCCTACAGGAAGGACGATGTGGCATGTGCATGCAAAAGACAGAGGGAGGCAAACAAGGGGACGGATTCCAGCAACACTTAACATGGAATTAGGAAGGAAGATGGGAAGTATTGTGTGAGGGAGACTATGAACCAAGAAAAATGGAAAGTTTGTATGATAAAAAAAGGAAAACATTTATTTAAGCTCAAAAAATTAAAAATAATTAAAAAAACGGAGCTAGTGTGAGACAAGATCAAAAGGAGGAGGCCTATGAAGGCTGGGACTCCCTGCTTGGGCAACTTGTGGTGCATGCTGTGGGCCCCTGAGGTGAGCAACCCAGGACACCCAGACCTAGAACTGACTGTTGATAATTTAAGAAATAGTTTTTTGTTTTTGTTTGTTTGTTTTGTTTTTCAAGACAGGGTTTCCCTGTGTAGTTCTGACTGTACTGGAACTAGCTCCAGGACAGCCTGGCCTTGAACTCAGAGACCCTGAGATTAAAGGCGTGAACCACCTCCGCCCAGCACGAAATATTTTTGTTTTTTGTGTAGCTATGCATGGACTAGTGGGAGTTTGTATATAGTACAAACCTGCTGGAGCCACAGGGGCCAGAAGTCCGTTCAGGTCTTCTGGAGCTGGAGTATGGGGGCAGCAGGATGTGAGAGTGGAAACTGAACCTGGATCCTCTGCAAGAAGAGTATTCAAGGGAACTGGAGGGATGACTCAGAGGTTAAGAGCACTGGCTGCCCTTCCAGAAGTCCTGAGTTCAATTCCCAGCAACTATATGGTAGCTCACAACCATCTTTAAGATCTTATACCCTCTTCTGGCCTGAGGGCATATGGAAACTGAACATGAATATATAATAAATACAAATTTAAAAAGGGAACAGTATTCACTGTTATTCACTCTTAGCCACCGACCATCCCACCAACCCTTTGTACATTGACTCTTCACAGTTACCCTATTTCCTGAGCTTTTGCCTTTTAGAAATACATTCCGACCTATACATTAAAGTCTACAAACGAAGTGAAAGTGTATCAAATCTCGAGGCATGTTCAAGGTCCTGGGTAGGCTTTTTAGCATCAAAAAAAAAAAAAAAAAACCCAAAAACCACAGGGTGCGGGGGCGGAGGAGAAAACGTTTACAAAACTGCACCCAGGCTCTGATCGCTGTCTCGGGATCCAGTCCCCTTGGGTGCTTAGCCTACGAGAGCGGTTACCTTGAGCTCTGGGTAGCTCAGCACCACCGGGGAGGCGCAGGCCCGGGAGCTCTCCCCATTTACGAAGGACACGTCCACGCCCCCGACCCTCCGCAGGCCCGAGAAGGTGGGGTCCCGCTGCCAGGCCTCCATGTCCCGGGCCACCACGCGCGTCTTCAGCCGGGCTTGTTCCCTAGCGGGGCACAAACATCGAAACGGGCTCAGGGCTCTCGGGACAGCCCGACCCTCGGGGCGGCCCCCTCCAGTTCACCGCAATCTCCTTTCTGCCTATCAAGCCAGGATGAAGGAAGAAAGCGCTCCGCGACCAGACGAGCGGACCGGAAATACGGGCCGCGCCCACAAAGGCAGGAGGCAACTTCTGGCAGCGTGGTGGCCCGGGCCAGGCCTGCGGTGCAGCCCCGGTGTTCGGTTTCACAGCTGCACAGGGGCTATGAGGCCGTAAAGTCATTAGAGGAGCGTGGCTACAGCGGGTCCCGACCCCATTATCGTTCCCAGAGCAACAGGGTTTCCTCTGACGGCCTCGAGCGCCAAGGTTGGGCCCCGGCGCCTCTCGTGACGTCACTTCCGGAGCGCCCAGTGCGGAGCCGTTAGCCTTCGTCGCCGCGTTCGTCGCGTTAGCTGTGGTGGCCGCCGCCAGGGGGCGCTGTTTCCTTAGCGCTGGCCGTCGGGGCGCCTCAGGCCGCTGTCCCGTCTGTGGTCGCCGCTGGGTTTCGGAAATGCGCGCTCGCGCTGCGCTCTCCGCGCCTCCGGCCTCCCGGGCAGCGTGGGACGCACTCGGAGGATCCACGAGCAGCCGCGTCTCTCGCACACCCCGAGCCCGGGGCCGCGGTTCCTCTTCATCAGGTCCGCACTTGGGCACAGCTTGCTGAGCAGACGGCCTCTCTGTAACCTTTAGAGGAAAGGAAGAGGGGACACCTTTGCTGTAGATTCTCCCCAACTGCGTTGGCTGCGAGGCGCCCTCAGGCCGAAATAACAATTCAAAAGACCAGGGAAAGAGGCTCGCGGGCCAGGGTGGCGCACACCTTTAATTCCAGCGCTGGGGGGCGGGGGGAGGCAGCAGAGGCAGGGGGATCTCTTGAGTTCGGGGCCAGTCTGGTTTACAGAGTGAGTTCCAAGGACAGCCAGGGCTACACAGGGAAACCCTGTCTTGGAAAAACAAATTAAATACATAAAACGCTCCTGCAGACTTTAAGTGTTACACGTCTGAGGGGAATGACTGCCCATTGGTGCCTGGAAGCAGCAAGTGTTCGAGCTCTGCTCAGTCTCTGTCCCTGTCTGTCTGTCTTTCTCCCCCACCCCTACCGTGTGTGTGTGTGTGTGTGTGTGTGTGTGTGTGTGTGCGCGCGCGCGCGCGCGCGCGCGCGTGCGTGTATGTCCGCGTGCGATCCCCAATACAAGTGTTACAGCTCTGAAGGGAAAGCTATCCTGGGGTTTCCCGACCCAAGGAATACCACAAAGTAAAACCACACTACAAACACACATTGGGGGACAGCTGCCTCTGCTCCAGTGAGAAACAGCAAGAAATGAGCAGTAGACAGTGTTTATGTGGGACTTCTGGAGGTGTGGTGGCCTGATCTTGGGTCAAGCTCAGCGATTGGTGAGAACTTTATATTTCTGTAGAGAGGGGCCTAACCCCTCTCCCCTAGAGGAGCTGGGAATGGCTGTAAGAGAAGACTGGGGAGGGGCCTGGACTTTGGAACTCCTTAGGCTCTTCCTCTGGAGGGGTCAGACCAGACCAGTCAGGGAAGGAGCCTGGCCTCAGGAGGTCACTAGGGGCAGGGCTTACAGGGGTCTCTGAGAGCAGCAAGAGAAGCTGTCCTGTGCCAGAGTTGGCATAAATAGCTGACCCAGACCAGGGTGTGAATTAGTCAGGGTTCTCTAGGGGAACAGAACAGATAAAATGAAAATACACAAAGGAGATTCAGAACTTACCATGGAGAGTGAGGGTTAGCAGGCAAAAGCAAAAGCTCCCTCCTTCCCTGTCCTCTTATGTAGACTGTCACCAGAAGGTGAGGTCCAGATTTAGGGTGGGACTCTTTACCTTGGATCATCCAATCACGGAAGTCCCTCACAGGTCTGCCCAGCTGCCTAGGTTTTAGTCTATTCCAGATAGAGTCAAGATGAAAACCAAGAGTAGCTACCCCAAGGAGTCCACCCAAAACAAACCCAAAATTGCCTAATGCCTGACGATTTGGTGCAGAACTGTAGTTTTTCTGTTCCTAACCTCAGTTCTCTGCCCCATTAATTCCTCCCTGGATGGACACTTGAGGGTACAACCTTCCTGTGTCTGGTGCAGAGTCTTTCACCCAAATGCCCATTCTGTTGGTTCAGGACACAGAACCTTATGTAATGTGTGTCCCTCCTCTTCATGATATGAGCTCAGCAGACTGGAGATTTTTTACAGATTTATTTTTATTTGTGTAAGTCTGTGCCATGAGGGCAGGCGTCTGTGGAGTCCAAAGGAGCTAGAGCCCTGGAGCTGGAGTCACAGGAGACTGTGAGTCTCCTGGCCTGAGTGCTAGGAATTGAACTTGGGTCCTGTGAAACAGCAGTGCACACTTTTAGTTACTGAACCATCTCTCCGGCTCTAGACTGCAGTTTTGTTTTTACCTTAAGACAAGTTAAAAGAGCCTATGTAAGCAGGCCCCAGCTGGAAGGGCTGGGCTTGGATCTTCTTGCTTAGTTATGGTCTGGTAAACCTGAGCAAATCTAAGGCACTTCCTTTGGAAATAGACGGTTCCTCTTTTATTTCTTGGATCAGTGCTTCCTTCTTGCTCTTTCTGCTTTGTGGTAAATGCTGGTGATGAGTTGAGAACAAGAAGATGTGAGGGTATTGCCATTGTGCTGTGCTGGTGTGCGGGAAAATAGTAAATACACATGGGAAGAGGACTTTGAGCTGTAGGTGAGGGTGGCTGTGTGAAATGATACTTAGGGCACCTGAAGGTTGCCCCACTCCTCCGTGGACTCGGGCATGGATTGCCACTTTCTTCAGTGGCGTGGCCACTGTTAAGTTGTCCGTGTTTCAGTAAATAACCTCCCACCCCTGCCCATGCAAGCAGCCACACACAAAAGACACGGGGAAGTAGGAGAAGACTTGCTGGGGAGACGGGTTTCAGTCGGGGAGGAAGGGATGAGAGAGGGTAGTGGGGGATGAGAGGACCAGAATTCATCAAAGGAGAGGGATTGAGTGTGGCAGGCAGAAGGGACAACAGGCACAAATGTCCCAGGGTAGGAGTGCGGTGGGTGTGTGAGGCAGCAGCTGAGGTCAGGGTGACATGGGCTGACCGTCACCAGGGGAGTTCAGACGTGTACACCTAAGTTGTGTAGTCTGAAGATACTTTTCACGAGGGAAATAGAGAAGACGAGGTTAGACCAAACTTGAGTCTGTGGTTGGGGAAAGGCTTCCTCTAACACAACTGGCAGGACCTTGAAAGTTAGTGGTTTCCAGGGGAGAGAAAGCCCGGTTCCTCCAGACTCACTGAGCACAGGCACTGGGCTTTATTTACCACCCTGTGTTCTCTTCCCACAGAAACGGAAGGCCTTTTGCAGAGGCGGAAACTGCAGTGTGAAGAGGTCAAGTGGCAGGCCTGTCGTCATGGAGCTGGCAGACAGGAGGGCCAGCACCGGTTCTCAGGTAAGCCAGCCTGGCTTCGTTAGAGTGGCTGGGGAAAGCGTTTGGTGTTTGGGAACCACTCAAGCCAGTGGAGATGGGGCAGCAGCTGTGGGTTCTGTGGAAGTCATGGCTGAGGTGCTGTCTGAAAGGAGCACTGATCTTTCTCCCTCTGCCTGGGAAGGAAACCCAGCAGGAGCAGCACCCAAGCAAGAGACTGCTGTAGAGGCTGCGTCCTGTCCCCACCCCCACCCCCCGCTGTAGGGGCTGCGCCCTGCCCTCCCCTCTGCTGTAGGTGCTGCGCCCTGCACCCCCCACTCTAGCCCAGATGAACACTAGTGTGCTGTGCAGTGTGCCTACAGAGAGGGTGTGAGTTGCCAGCATTGCTGTCTGGAGAAATGTGCATTCCTCGTGCTCCTTTTCTAGTTGTGTGTGGATCCTGAATGCTCGCACCCAGGCTTACTTAGCAAGCTAAGGGAGCAGAAAGTGCAGAAAGCAATACAGATGTTATTCACTGCTTGGTATAGAACGCAGGGCCTTGGGTCTCCTGCCCACTGAGCACCCCTCTGGGCTCAGCTGGTTCTGCAGCCTGACCTTCAACACGTTATCCACCTGTTGTGGAACTGTTCCCTCCTAACTGAACACTGGTTCCTGAAGGGCACTGGGGGCTCAGGGGAAACTCACTGGGCTCTCAAGCACACAGTCCCAAGGCTCATAGACTTGTCCCCGAGGTTATATATGCAAATCCTAGGGGAGCAGACACTTGTGGAGACAGCTGTGAGCCTTGGGGTGCAGGGCTTTGATAACTTGTTACTCAAGCCCGGCTGAGCATTTCAGTGATGCAGCCATGCGTCATGAGTCACCCATGTGTCTGTCCCTAAGGTAGACATGTTTGCAGTAATTAGTGTGGTCTTTTCTCAGTGTCTCTTCTGGGGTGAATAGATATTTGCTCACGTCTGTCCAGGACCATGAGAGATGTTCTGATGCAAGATGTTTCTGTATATGTGTTACTTTTTTCAGCTAATGAATAAAGCTGTTTCAGCCAATGGCTTAGCAGAGTAAAGTCAGGCGGGAAATCTTGGGGGCGGGGTGTGCAGTCAAAGAGATGCCATGGAGCAACCTAAGTAGAAGGATGCTGGAAACTTACTGGTAGGCCATCAAGGCAATACATAGATCAATGCAAATGTGTTGATTTATGATTAACTAGCTAGGAATTAAGATTAAATGGCTAGGATATTAACTAGCTAGCTACAAATACACTTGAACCATTGGCCAAGCACTGTTGTAATTGATACAGTTTCTGTGATTCTTCGGGTCAGGGCAGCCAGGAAACCAATGACTGGTCTCCATTTACGGTGTTCCTACTCATGCACTGGTGTACTGGGGACACCCAGACTTGGGTCACTCGAGTCCTCTTCGAGGTAAGAACACTGGAATTTTCCTCTTAGCTGAAGTAGCTCATGGCTATTTCATTTAACAAATGGCAAATCCTAGCATGGCTTAGGGAAGGCACAGAATCTGAACTACTTCTCCTTTCCTGCCCTTATTTCCTATTCCTGATGGATCTTCCTCATCCAAAGCCCGATTCATTGAAGTCAGGGCTCATCTCCATTTTCTGGTAGCTGTCCAGTGAGGTTTCCTCTAGCAGAATGCTCTGAGACCAGTACAGCAGCGCGGTCTCTGCCATAAACAAAAGTCCTGCAGTCCTTTTACTCTGAGGAAAAATATCACCCCATGTCCTACACTGTAGGTTTTCTGTTCTGAACCCTACTGGATACTGCAGCAGGGGAAATTCACAGAAACCCAAAACCATTTCGAAAAGCCTGGCCAAGGTCTGTGTGTTGTAGATGTAAACTCTGCACTCAGGAATTGAAACATTCAAAAATTCGTGTGTGTGTGTGTGTGTGTGTCTGTGTGTACAACCCGAAGTTAGCCAGTTCCTTCCTTCTCTGACCCAGGTCCCAGCTGAAGTCATCAGACTTGGCAGCGAGTGCCCTTCCTCACTGAGCCATCTTCCCGGCCCAAGAAGGACTCTCAGCAGTAAAGCTCAAGTTTATTAAAATGGGTCTGACAAAAATAGGGCAGTTCACTTTTGACAGGGCTACATCTGTGTATTTTGTGCACAGACATACATAGACAGTTAAGCATAGCATAGCATACAAAATGAAAACATCTTAATTAAAATTCTTCATGACAAAAAAATCAAAACCAAAAATGCCTAGCTAGGTCAAAGCCAAAAAAGGCCTTCACAGCAAGAAACAGTGTGGGGCTCAGCTGCCCTCTGATGACCAGGGCAAGTTAAACCCCAATATGAGGTATCAATGGAGATCCAAGGCCAAGTTGGGAAATTCAGTGAACCCTGTACCCTGACACATGCATTCAGCAGGAAACTTGGAATGGAGACATCTGGGGACAAGTGCATTTCATAGTTTGGAGTAAGATGATCACTGTCACTGTGAACAGTCTGACATGAGTTACTGCAGGTCTGCTCAGAACAGGGCGTGGTTCAGATTCACCTTTGATGGTGGTGCTGTGCCCATGGATGTGCTCCTGACTACCAGTCTGTATTTCTGCAGAGTATATGGGCCCTCGAGTTCAAGTTACTGTCTCTGTGAAAGAAATGACTTCCAGCTTGTGAACACTGGCTGTTCTTACGTGGTGCGCGCCAGGAATAGGATTAGTCCAGAGGGATCAGGGGAAGCAGAGCGGACTGTGACACAAAGAGGCATCACGTCCAGTGGGAAAGACAGCACGAGATCAGGGTGGGCTCTTTTCCTGCCTTCTCTTAACTGGTTTGTGCTCAGGGAAGCTCAGATCTTGTTGAATGCATATTGGACAGCTACAGTCAGTAACTCTCCACAGTATCCCTCGAATAGCTTTCATTTCAACCGTGCTAGCATGTGACCTTCAGGGCACTATGTTTGCCATAGTCCCAGCCCCCAGATACCTCTGACCAAGGCCTGTAACACATTTTCCCTTGTCCCCTTTCCCGTTTGCAGTGCTGGGGAGAGAACCCAGGACGCTGTGTATGGGGGGCAAGTGCTCCAGCAGCCACCATCGTCCCTGCTCTCCAGTTCATTCTGGGGTCGGCGTTAGGTCTTGTTCACGTGGCCTTACAGCTTGTACAAGCACCCTGGATTTCCTTGTGCTAGTGTGGCAATTTTCACGCATCTTAGAAACCAAGAAATACGTGTGTAGCACTCAAAACTTAAGGGACTGGAAGGAAGAATAAATGTACAGAAAGAAGAATAAATGTTTCCTTTCTGTATATATTATATATGTACATGTATTCTTATACATGTACAGAAAGAATAAATTTGTTTTTGTAATATATAATAGAATAGGAAGAAATGACTGCCCCTCTCTCTATGCGGTAAAGTGGTGGCCATGAACTATGAGGGGAGAGGCTGGCAGTCTTCAGAGGGTCAGTACTGGTTATGACCTGACTGTGGTTCTCTTTAGTTTCTTCTGGAATGTTAAGAGGCAGTTGATTGGCAATTTCGTATCATCATACACGAGGAAGTTTTGGAATAGGCGTGTGTTCCAGAAACAGCTTGGTTCTCTAAAAGCCGTCCTCTTGTATGGTGTGTGTAAGCCTTGAATCCAGTGCGGTGCCCCCACTTTTCTTCACGCAGGGACACAGCCTGTGTGGGGAGCTATGAGGGGAGGTGGGGAGGACCTTCCTCTCCAGCCAGGTTTGAAGGCTGAGCTGCTCTACCTCGCTTGCCGGTCCTGTTTTCGTGTGGCAGCAGCTTTCCACACTGAGATGCAGCTGGACATGAGGATCTCCTCTGGGAACTGGGATTCCACTTCTGGGAGGACATCGCTGTCTTTAGTCTCCATGTAACTCACTAGAGTATCCCTGAGGCTGTGAACACAAGGAATAAGAGAGAGTTTGTAACATCTCTGTAACGTCAGTTCCAGGGGATCAGAATCCTCTGACCTCCCCAGGGAATCAGGCATTAAAGTGGTGCACCGGCTCATATGCAGGCAAAACAGCACACACACAATAAAAATTTAATAGAGATTAACAGCCCCCAGTTAAGCGAAAACGATAAAGGGCATCTTCACAAATGGATGATGAGTGCAAAATGTGCTCTGTCACTAAGAGTCTCCAAATCAGGGATGTCAGATAAAAGGAGACACTGGTGTTGGACCGTTAGATTGACATGCTTGGAAGAGATGTGTGTTCTGTAGCCTGGACACACTGGTGTGACTTTTTACCAACTCTAGAGTGAATATTTGTGTGACATAATAAGACTACTTGATATAAGGGGAATATATGAGTTGGTAGTTTTTGTGTGGCCCAGATTGGCCTTAGACTTGCTATGTAGCTGATGATGACCTTGAACATCTGATTTTTCTACCTCTAACTCCTGAGTGTCAGGATTGTAGGTGTCTGTTACCATGCCCCATCTCTGTAGCACTGAGGAATGAACCCAGGGCTCTGTGCATCCTAGGCAAACAGTCCACCGATGACCTACATCTCAGCCTTCCTTCCTGTTTGCCTGCCTTTTGTGTATTGTGGTATGGACATGTGTTCACATGTCTGTGCATGTGTATTCAGTGGTCAGAGGATGGCATTGTGTATCTTACTCTATCACTTTCCCCCTCATTTCTTGAGACAGGGTCTCTTACTGAGCCTGGAACTTACTTTTTTTTTCAGCAAGTTCCCAGGGTCCTCCTGTCTTTCCCTCCCACATCCCCAGTGCTGGAGCTGCATGCATGGGCAGTCACACCCAGATTTTAATATGGGTTCCAGGGATCTAAACATAAGGCTCCATGCATGTGCAACAAGCAAACCTGTTGGGCATTTCGGGAACCTCCTGCTTTGTTTTAATCACAAGGGACTAAAACCAAAGAGAGAACTCAAGAAATTAAAACCAAGGACGCCTGGAATGGGGGGGACACACACTCCAATCCCAGCTCTCTTTGGCAGAGGCACATGGATCTCTGAGTTTGGGGCTAGCCTGGTCTACAGAACTCTAGGATTCTAGGACAGCCAGAGCTACCCAGAGAAATCCTGTCTTAAAAATCTGAAAACCAAACCAAAGGTACAAAATAGAAAAGGCATGGAAAATTAGCAGGAGAAGGGTCTTGGATAAGTTAGGAGAATCTTCAAGTCTAGAGGAAGCCACTGGACAACAGGGCATTCTGCCAGCAGCTGTACAAAGTCATACCTCCAATTGGGGTTGAAGCCGCTCTCAGCCTGGAGGCCCCTGAGTTTCAGCATGATCATCTCATGGAGCTCCAGGACGAAGGTGTCCAAGCCTGCCTCATTCAGGAATGTGCTGAGGAGCCTTGCATGCTGCGGACTGAGGTCCTCTTTGTACTTGACATCAATTTCCCGAAACGGCTCCTGAAGGATCAACAAGTGGTACAGTAAGACCTCAGAAGACCTGGGTGCTCGCTGCTCCCTCCGCAGCGGAAAGCAGAGGTGGAACTCACTTTGTTCAGTCGCAGCCGCTGTTCTGACTTATGTGCAGATAGGAGCTGCCAGAGGGAAATGACGTGTCTCAGCTGACATCTGTTTAAGGCCTGAAAGTGAAGCAGAACCTCGGTGGAAGGCCAAAGTCCCAATGTGTCACTCCTGTGCACTAAGGAGTCTAAGTGCACACCATAGGTACGTTCCCCCACTTCTGTCTTGAGCTCATTCTGTTTCCCTTGTCATGAGACAGTCACATCCACAAATGAGCTGACCCATCCCTCACAGTCTTTAAATTCTGCCTCAGAGAGTTGTGATATCACACATCGTGCAGATCTACACTGCTCACAGATGGTGGCAGCCTAGATGGTCAGTCTCCTTCTCGAGTGTGCTGTGTGCATGCTGGACTGGCTGTGTGAGGAACATTCTTGATGTTCCCCTTTTTGGGGTTCTGACATGGATGCATGGTGCAATTAGGTAGGAATCCGGAGCTTCTGGGGAGGGTCATGTGATTTCCCATGCAACGTCTTCCAATAGGACTCCCCCTCTCTGTTTTGAGGTCTTGCTCAGTAGCTTAGTATGGCTTGGAACTCACTCTGTAGCCCAGGCTGACCTGGAACTGGCAATCTTCCTGCCTCATCCTCCAGAGTACAGGGATTCCTGGGATATTCCTGCAGGCTCTGTACTGTTGCTTACCTTTAAGATCAGCGCTGTCTGATCGCCCATCTGTAGGACATCTTGAATGTACACATTCAGGTTCATGCCAGGATCCCCACCAGCTGTGCTCAGGAAACCCAGGGTGACTTCTACGACAGACAGGGCTTCACAGGCATCACTGTAGGACTGTAGCTGTCCTCTGATGGCACTGATGGCTGAGTTGGTGAGTGGGCTCTGGGGAACAAAATGCAAGGTTAGGGTTGTGGTTGACCTCTTGTTTCTCACCAACAGGGAAGAGGACAGAGCTGGGACAGGCTGCGTAGAAAGCACATGGCTGATTCTTGTGCACACTAAGTGCAGGCAGCACTACAGACTCCACAGTAATGGAGGCAAACTCACTGAGCCTCAGACAAATCCTATAGCCAGGAGGTGCTAGTGCACACATTTAATCCCAGCACTCGGGAAGTAGAGGTAGACGGATCTCTGTGAATTTGAGGCTAGCCTGGTCTACAGAGCTAGTTCCAGCATAGCTAGGAATGCACAAAAAACCCTGCCTCGAAAAACGAACAAAATCAACAAAACAGTAACAATCCTATGAGGGGACACAGCCATTCAGCTTCCTCTCAGACTTGCTAGGAACGAGCAGGGACACATTTAAGTTCTCTGGCTGTTTATCCTCAGCGCACACAGCAGTGATATGTTACTAGAAATCCGCTCCTCAGAATGACTGTGTGTAAACTGAACAAGAAAGCTCAGTGAACTGCTGCCCTGCTTCCTGTGTAATAAGCCCGGCTCACAGGAGTCCTGGGATTCTTCAAAAGACACTGAGCCTCTAGTGCTCACAGTAGACACAGGATGAGGCTGGAGCTATCTGGAGTGGATAGAGCCTCCCAGAGAAGGACAAGAGTTGTCAAGAGCACCTGTGCCGTTTTGTTCTTGATGGTCATGAAGAGATGCTCGTAGTTCCAGTCATGTCTGTACACCAGTGTGGGTATTCCCTAAATTGGGAAAGAAAGGTTCTTAGAGGTGAAATCCACAGTGGACCCCGAGTAACTCAGCAGTGGGACCCCGCTACTCAGGGCATTCCTGGGAAAGGTGGCATTGCTACAGGAAGTCTGCTGAAGACACTGTCTTTGGAAGCAGTGACACAGCAGGTGCCAGCCTTGCTGCAGTGGCCTCAGAGATACTGCTACATAGATGGTGCATAACAATGAGTATGCACGGGGCCCCAGGAGGAACATGCGCAGGAGGACAGCCCATTTACCAGCTCTTCAGTAACTGTTAAGTCTAGAGCTCGGACAAGGAGGTCACTCTTCTGCACAGCACGGCTGTCAGAGTGAATCAGAAATACTCTACACTCCAAGTCACAGCCTAACTGCAGTCTCCACGGTAAACTAATGGATGTCTGTGGACACGAATAAACGTACAAGAGTAATGTATCTGACTAGACGGGATCACCAGCTCTCCAGATGTAGGAACAGAGATGTGGCTCTGCCACTGTGTTCCTTGGTGGCAGGAATCCTATGTCTGAGGGCAGGCAATTAATTGAGTTAAGGTAACTGGAAATCTGAGCTGGAGCCAGCCCATAGGGCCTTCTGTGCCAGGTGAAGGGAGGCAGTAGGATTCCATGCTGGGCATCAAATACAGAGATGATCCAGGGACACAGAATAGATTGTTAAAATGACAGGCGATGGCAGTTAATGGATGAGGACACACAGAAGGCACACTGGTTCCCGGGCACAGAATGCTGACGACCAGTGCAACAGTGGCAGAGTTCTTTGATGATTTCCTTAATTATGTCAGAAAAACTAAATGCTAAGTCCACTGAGACCAGAGGATGCCTTTGGGAGACTGAGTTTCAGTGGGTGGTACCAAAGGCCTTGAGATCACCACAGCGGGGAGGCTGATGGAGCTGTGACCATGCATGCTTTGGGTGGCAAGGAAATGAAGCAGATAAGACTGTGGCTGGCGTAGTGTACTGTGTTGTACTTCAAAACATAAATAAGGATCCCTTATTCATGACAGACACACTAAGCATATAACTGGCAGCAGGCTCAGCCTACCTGGAGGGTCAGCCTGGGCTTGCCCTGGAGGAAGCGGCTGCTGATCTGCCGCTGGATCTTCTCTAGGTCAAACTCTTGTGAGGTTTCTCCACCTTGCTGCACTTGGTACTGGCAGTTGGAGACAATCAGTGGAATCAGGTCCCGTTCCACATCGTAGTGGATGACATGCAGGTCAGTAACCTCAGAGGTGTCTACAGAATAGCTGAGGGACACAAGACACATGATTGATATCAAAAGCAGACACATGCAGACACCCCTGCTTCGGGCTCTGTGAACTGAGCAGGGGAAAGCTGTATGTCTGTGGAGGACTCTGGAGAGAGCGGCTAAGGGAGCGTCTGCCATGGAAGAGCAGAAGTTGGCAGGGGCTCAGGAGCCTAGGGCTGGACAAGCACCAAGTTCTGTTGACTTGGACACGCACCTGCTGTTTTCCGTGGAGAACGTTTGCACCGCGTTGACCATTTGATTGTGCAGGCTAATCAAGTAGCTGACCAAGGCAGTTGCACAGAGGCCCAGGCCCCTTCGCCGTGGAAGGATGACCTCAAATTCGGCATCCAGATCCAAGTCGGAGCTGCAGTAATCTTTTGGTAGCTTGATCTCACCTGGAAATGACAGGGTTATTCCTTAGCAGCAGCAGCCAGGTAGGGCTTGTTCCATGCTGTTTGAGCAAGGTGAGGGAAAGAGGCACACAGACACGGTCCCACCAGCTGACACACTTCAATGACCTGGTATTAAGGTCTTGCCTCTAACAGATGTGCTGGCAAGTTTTCAGTGATCCCAGCTCTCTTGAAACCCAGTTTTTAGATTCAAGGAGATTTTGGATTCAAGAAGAGGGAGACTCTAATGCCATACTTCAGATCCTGTGCTGGCTAGTCTTTTTTTTTTTAATATTTATTATGTACACAATATTCTGTCTGTGTGTATGTCTGTTGGCCAGAAGAGGGCGCCAGACCTCATTACAGATGGTTGTGAGCCACCATGTGGTTGCTGGGAATTGAACTCAGGACCTTTGGAAGAGCAGGCAGTGCTCTTAACCACTGAGCCATCTCTCCAGCCCCCTATACTGGCTAGTCTTATGTCACCTCGACACCAGCTGATTCCAAGAGGGAACCTCAATTAAAAAAATGCCTCCATAAGATCCAGCTGTAGGCCATTTTCTTAATTAGTGATTGATGGAGGAGAGCCAAGCCCATTGTGGGTGTTGCCATATTTGGGATGGTTTTCCTGGATTGAATAAGAAAGAAGGCCAAGGAAGCTGTGGGGAGCAAGTCAGTAAAGCAGCAGCCCTCCATGGCCTCTGCATCAGCTTCCACCTCCATGTCTCTGCCCTACTTAAGTTCCTGTCCTGACTTCCTTTGATGATGAGCAGTGCTGAGGAAGAAATAAACCACGTGAACCCTTTTTGCCTCAACTTGTTTTTATCATCCCGTTTCCTCAGAGCAGTTGTCACTCTAACTAAGACAGCCTCCACATGGAGACACCTAGAGAGCCTGTGTGGTGCTGGTGTAACAGGCCGAGCTCCAACAGAGCATTGTGCGCACAGCACATCCTGTGTGACACTCTGCTAGGGGAGGAGGACACTCACCATTGGTCTCCAGTGACCGCCTCAGCGCATTCCAGGTGGAAAGAAAGACAGTGATCCGATCGTGGTACAGCATTCTGAGCCCATCTGTTGAGTAAAGCTTTTGGTGAGAACCGTGACAACAGTACAGCCAAGTTCTGATCCACACAGTACAAGCTCTGATCTCTGGATAGAACCAACTCTGTGCTGTCCTGCTGCAGCTGAGCTGGCTGGAATTTGTGTCTCCTCACCTCATGGTGAAAGCTCAAGACACATGGCACCGGTAACAGAGCCCTCGTACCTTCCTCTGTAAACACAGAGGGTCCTCATTTCTTCTTAGAGCTTGGGCAGAATCATACCTGATTGGTGACTGCCAATAAAACTTCGGATGGAACTGTGCTCTGCTTCTGAAATGTTCTGGAATCGTTTCACTAGATCTCTTTGCAAGGCCAAGATCTCAGGCAAGAATTTCACCAACCTCAGTTCTGGTTCCTGCAGAAAGGAAGATGGGTAATAGTGATGCCTCTCATTAATCTAAGAAATGCTGTCGGCACATATTCTTTGTGGGCGATTGGTGCTGCTGATCCAATCTGGTCAGTGTTTCATCTTACATAGGGATGTACCCTAGAATTTAAATACAAGAAAGGGCCACCCCATTCTTTCACTAAGTAACCACAAAGGGCATGCAGGGTTATACTGTTCTACACACAGCCCACCCAGAGCCAAACCCATGTGCCAAAATCCAATGGGACAGAGCTGCCTTGAAGACTGCATCCTGTCTCATCCAGTAAAACATCAGCCCAGGCTGGACCCAGTACCTAACTGCAGGACCCAAAACTGCCAGAAGAAACAGGGAAACATGCTGGGTGAGGAGTGGTTTCTGGACAGGAATCCAAATGCACCAGTCAGATGGAATACCATCTCACCCAGTCAGCAGGTGAGTGAGAAAACAGCAAGGGACAGATGCTGGCCAGGATGTGCAGAAAAGGGATTAGCATTGCTAGTAGAGTGTAAATATGAACAGCTATCAGGGCAAAAAGTATGGAGCGTCCTCAAAAATTAAATGTTAATCACCATACAGTCCATCCTTTCTTCTGGTTCTGCACTCACAGAAATGAGGTCACATGAGCACACACAACAGCTAAGACAACCTCAGCCTACATGCCTGTCAGCAGACGAATGGGCAGAGAATGTGTGGTGTATGTCTCAGAGGCAGACAGGCAGCCTTAGAGCATAGGATGGATACAGTCCTGCCATTGACACAAAAATGGATACAGTTGGCATAGAGGTCACTTTACATTTATTTGTTTTTAAGATTTATGTATTTTATGTGCATGAGTTCTCCGTGCATGGCTGTCTGCACACCAGTAGAGGGCATCAGATCCCACTATAGATGGTTGTGAGCCGCCATATGGGTGCTGGGAATTAAACTCAAGTCCTGTGGAAGAACAGTCAGTGCTCTCAGTGACTGAACCATCTCTCCAGCCCCAGGAGGTCACTTTATTAAATGAAATAAGTCAGATACAGAAAGATAAGCAGCAGACACTCATATGTACGGGCTAAGGGAGGTTGACTTAGAGGAAGGATGGCAATCACCGCTCTACTCCACTGGTCTCCAGGGACCACCTCAGGGTGTTCCATGTGAACAGAAAGACAGGGATGTGATTATGTAACCGCTTTCTCAGCCCATCTGTGTAGCAGCAGATGGAGGAGAGAGATAGAAAGGTTGGAAAAGGAAGGGGGGACATCACCAGTGTGTTCTGTGTGCATGTGTAGGAATGTCCCACTGGACCCCTCAATCTGATATTAATATGTTTAATAATTATCATTATTAAAGTATAAAGAGAAGCAAAAGAACTGTTTTCTTGTGCCCATGTGACCAGCAGTTAGTAGTGGCTATTGTTCCAAAGCCTCAAACCCCGGCTTTCTCAGCCAAAGGAAAGTACCCGAGAGAAGTCACAGCGTTGACATGAGGACATTTCTTCTGTGAACACCAGAAGTTTCTGAATCACTTGCTGGCTGTAAACACTGGTTCTCAGGGAAACAAAAAGACCACTGTGCTCGAGGACCCCAGTGGGTACAGGAGCTGCATGTGTTTCTGGGTGTTAGACAGGATTGCTGCATCTCAATGCTCTCCACCCTGCTTCCAGCCCACATCCCCACTTCAGTCTGTGCCTAAAAGGTCTACAGGTTGGGAGGAAGGTTTTACATACTAATAATATTTGCAGTGAGCAGGCTCTGCAGGTCACCTGCTCCAAGCTATGAGGAGGAGACATGGCTCGAGACCTGTACCTTCATTGTTGCTGAGTGGCCAGTAGACCCCTGGTCCTCAAGTTCTCTTCAGGTGACCACTGACTAACTCGTATGTAGTTTACATGTGACTCTGCTTCAGACTGCCTGAGACTGCAAGCAAGGGCTGAAGACCTCCCTCTCTCCTTGAGTCTCCTGCTGTTCACGTTCTATTAGAGCCACAGCACTGGCAGCTGCTCAGAGTTCCACCCTAGGAACCACTATTCTGAACAAAGGTTCAGGGCTTGTTCGGTCCTGGGGATCATCTGCACAGAAAAAGCTAGATCATCCGGGCGTCACTTGTACCTTCTGGAGGAAGCGCCAGAGGACAGGCACGGTTTCTTTGCCATTTTTCTGTTCCACAATATGCCACAGGTTCTCCACTGTGATCTTCTTCCTGCAGCTCCAAATCTTCGAGCAATGAACCACACTCTTTTGGGGCAAGTGAGGCAGGAAGGTTGCTGGGTCCCTGTATATGATTTTGGCCACGGGGTTGGAGCTGATGCACTCATCTTGGCTGATAAGAGCATTTACATCTGGCAAGGTTTGGTCAAGATGCTGGGTGAAGAAAATGACACAGAATTCTCCAACTGAGACACTGCTGCACACATCTGGGACACCTAGTAACTCACTGTGGTTGCCCTCCTTGTCTTCAGTTTCCCATTGCTGGTTTCTGCTGTAATCCAACAGTACCTGTTGTAGGGTTTCCCTCCCTGTGCACAGGGGACTAAGAGGACCATATCTGTTGCTTTTCTTTCCTCACTTTATTTGTGGGGTGCATTGCTCCTCTCTGACAGAAGGGTCATTAATCCTCGACTACTGTGCATCCCAGCACGTCTCTATAGGATCGAAAGTCTGGTTCCCACCCTCAGATGCTGCTATCTACAGTGACGATGAACAAGCTGGAGGATGAGGACACTGAAATTTGAACCTTGGTAGAGGCTCCTGCAGCTCTTCCCCACGAATAATGGGCAAAGATTGCTCTGCAGATATGTGGGAGACCCCTACCCTATCCTAGAGAAGTGCTGAGTGACAGTCACAGCTCACCTTCAATTCAGGTAGAAGAAGAGCTTCAAGATGCTTCTCCCAGTTGTTTCTGGATGCTCTGGTTGACAATTCTGCATTAAAATTTAATACACCTACAAATAAAACAAAAACATGTCAGTTGCTCTAGACCAAGAGCCATAGCAGCCTGCATACAGTAAGCACGAAATAACTGCCAATAGAAAGTCCTATGTGGGGGAAGTAAGCCCCTTCCTAAGTTCTCTAAGGGTGTGAACTGTCCTGGACGCAGTCTCTGCTGCTCCCACATTGTGACAGCATTTCAACCTCAGACAGGTCCTCTGACCCATTGCTGCCACAACAAAGCCATTTGATCAAAAGTACTAAGGACAGAACCTAAAAATCACAAGCCCAGGAGCAGTGACAGAGGCCAGTGGTACCATCAGCTACTCCAGCTGCTACCCCTCAGACCGGCAGGCAGAGCAGGCAGAGCAGGCAGAACCCATGAAGGTGGTGCAGATCCTGAGATGGTGGAGCCTTCTAGGACTCCATCAATTGTGTAAAATCACAGGACAACTAAAATCCATGGAACAAATTCCCTGCGATGCTGACTGGGGAGGGAGGCCCAGGAGGAGGGAGTGCTCTGTTTGCAGGTGGCACTTTTTAGTGTCACTGCCTTATTATAAAGTAGCACAGTGGGTCAGGCGTGGTGGAGCACGCCTTTAATCCCAGCACTCGGGAGGCACAGGCAGGGGATCTCTGTGAGTATGAGGCCAGCCTGGTCTATAAGAGCTAGTTCCAGGACAGGCTCCAAAGCTACAGAGAAACCCTGTCTCAAAAAACTGAAAAAAAACAAAAAAAATAAAATTAAATTAAAAAAACAAATAATGTCATCTGCAGTGACATTTACTGCCTTTCCTAGTAGACTTAGAGGCTTAGAGCAGAAGCGTCAGCTCAGGGAGCAGTGCTTGCTTTGTCTTGAGTGTGCTGTGCACAAGGAAACAGTGCGTTGTCAACTCTGGGGCTAGTGTACAGCCATGGGATTTTTAGTAAAGAGCAGAAGCAAGGACAGTCACTGACTCTTGGACACACATCGTCTGCTTTGGAGAGGACACGTGTCTCCATCACAGAGGGTTTGCACTTGTGTGTAAACAGTCCCGAGAAGCAGAGGTCAGAGGTCCTTGTTAGGTAGGTGGATGGATGGAGGAACAGAGCAGCCTCTTTGCCCCAGTAAGAGTTCATGCTTTTTCTCCCATCTCCTCCCTGTTTATTAAAGGAGTTTTCTGTGAAACCCATACTTGTCTCGAACTCACAACAATCCTCCTGCCTCAGATTCCCAAGTACTAGGGTCATAGGTTACCATGCTTAGCTCAAGTTTATTTTACTCACTCAGGAGCCATGGGAAATGGCCCCTAAGTCCAGCTTAGCCTTTGCCCCCTTTGCTTACTCTGGCCAAACACGGGGTGTCGTTCCTGGAGCAAACTGCGCAGGATGAGGTGTACCACAAGGATGGTCTCGTCTGCACTCCTGCCCAGCATCTTGTTTAGCTGTTCCAGGTTTCTCTGGATGTGCTGCTGCAGGAAGCCTTGTGGGTCCTGAACCTGAGGCTTAATGATTCTGATCAGGGCCTGGGAGTAACAAAACAGACGTTCAGAACACTTCGTGTAAGAGGAGGTGGTGAGCTCAGGAGGGGCCAGGAAGAGGAGGACGCCAGCATGACTGCTGCGGGATGTATCAGCAAAGGTGGAAGAAACAGGAAATGCAGCCTGTGGTGTTGTCTGAGAGTAGATGGCCTCAACCTTGAACTTCCCCCTCCTGCTAATGCTAATATGAGGGAGATGCAGCACAGATGACCGTAGCTTCCCCATGCTGCACTTGGAAAGTGAATCTGTGCTGACATGTCTGTACAGGTGACCTCTAGTCTCAGAAATGTAGAAAATTGTTATCAGTTAAAATAAACCAACTCCACTATTCAGTAATAGAACTCTGACCTCTGGAGAACTGTGAAAATATTAATAAAAAATAAAATTTCACTGGGCAGTGGTAGTGCATGCCATTAATCCCAGCACTTGGGAGGCAGAGATAGACAGATCTCTATGATTTTGAGGCCAGCCTGGTCTACAGAGTGAATTCTAGGACAGCCAGGGCTACGGAGTGACTCTGTCTGGAAAAAAGAAAAGAAATGGATTTTATATCATCTGACAAGCACTTCATCCTAGTCCATGCCATGGTGGAGAAGGCCAGGAGACGTTAGGTTTCTGTCACCTGGCATATTAGGTACCAACAACGCACTCATACTTCACAGACCCTGGTGAGCAAAGGGCTGATGGGAAACAACAGCAGGATCCTCCCCTGTGTAGCAGCTTATCACAAGTACCTGGGGGTTCTGAGTGGCACCCACAAGCATAGCCAAGTGAGTGAGTAGCCGGGTGAGAATGAAGACCACTGGGGACAGCCCTCGGTCACATGCCACTGCTTCACCACTGGGCCTTGGGTTGCCCAGCACGTGGCCAGTCTGTGTTCTGTCCTCATTAATACTGGAAAAGAAGAGAAGAGACAAGGGAGAGATTGAAAGAGGCTGCTCTTCTTAGCTACAGGGGCATCTCAGATTCTCAGGACTGAGAGATAGGGCTCCATGCTCTGAGGAAACAACATCGAAAGTCCTTCTTCTAGGCCTGGGACGCCTGCCTATGCATCATTTTCTTTTCAGACCTGCCTTCTGGCTGGCTGACTCCCCCAGGACTCAGTTTAAAGGGGTACAGGAAATGGCCACGGCTGCTGATCCCTGAGAAGGCCTCAGGACAGAAGCAGGCGCCATCTGGGCAGCTGAAATGGGGACATTTTGTGCCCATGTTTGTATTTTCCATGTTCTTCTCATTTCCCCAGTCATAAACTGGGATCCACACTCTGCAGACCATTTCGCCTCATGCATAGTAGGTGGGAGATGCAGTGTGTGCACTCAGTTGCGAAGATATTGCATGTCGAGAACTTCCTGCCAGGTCTTGGAGAGAAGCAGCTGGGGTATTGTAAGCTTTGACCACACAGATGGACCAGAATGTATGGACTGCATCAGCCCCATCAACCAATCCTAAGGATGTGACCAGCTGCACTGTGTCAGAAGCCGGGGACAGACTGCTATTTAGACTGTGACATCTGCTGGAACAGACCCTCTGTCCCTTCAAAGCCAAGCAACTACAAACCAAAGCCAGGGCAGCTTTGCTTTCTTGTCCCAGTTCCCTAACAGTGCACTAGGACAAGTCTTTCTACAGCGCTCATACTGTGACAGGTGCTGTGGACGATCTAGACGATGCCAAGCATATGGGAAAGGTGTCATTCTCCTTAATTCCTGTGTCCCCTTATATAAGGGACAACTTTCATGAAGGGTCTTAGAATGTGGTGTGGGTGTCCTAAAACTCAGCCCTCACCCAGACCAAGGCAGGACAGTATTTGACAAGCCCGATTATGCATCCTTCATCTTGAAAAACAAAAACAAGTCAGGTGTGGTGGCATGTCCCTGTAATCCTAGCACTGAAGAGGCTGAGACAGGCCTGGTCCACATGGTAAGTACCAGGACAGCCAAGCATAAGAGGATATGTTTAAAACAAAACAAAAGAAATACCAAAGGGGGGGGACCCAAACTACAGGTGGGTGGAAAGGAGATGAGAGAGAACTAAGAAAGATAGTTTCCAGTGTAAGTCAGGTAGCACATGCTGAGATAGGCAGATCCTGTTTCAGTTGGTTGAAGCTACTGTCCTGAATCAGGACATCTGTTAATAGTAAATGAACTTTTACTAGGAGTAAGCCCAAGGACCCACAGAGCATGTCTGTATTAGCAAGTATTAATGTGCAGGCCACTCTGTGTTTAAGACCAGTGACAGCACCTTATGGTTTCCTGCTGACAGGGGCCTTGGCCCTGGTGGCGAGCATGACATAGATCCAGATGTATGATAGTGTCACAAGTTAGACAGTTTAGGAGAAAGAGTAGGAAAAGTCCTGAAGCCCAGAGCCAGTTAATAGGAGGAGCAGCTCACATACCTGATAGGATGGAAGCCCGGGAGCGGCTTGTGATTGAGGCCTCCAATCGGAGCACGGCAGTCCGGACAGACGCTCTGCTGCATTGGCATGCCACACTAGAGTAAACAGTAATGTTTCATGCATGACTGCCGCTGTGTAGTGACCCTGCTCAGCCATAGGAGGTCACTGGGATTGCTTCATCTGTGTGTGTATATATCGGGGGTGTGATATGGGGACAGGGTGGACACTAACTGTAATATGTTAACTGTGGGCAAGTGCAGACTTATGAAAAGTAGATTAAGTTTGAATCCCAAATTGATTGGCACCTGATAGGAAACCCTGAGCACATTTTTCTTTCTCATACACAGTTCTTTTTCCCTTTCCTGGACGTGTGCACTCATCGTAGGGCTTCAGGGTCTAACACCAGTATACAAGCTGTTACTTGCTTCCAGCATGATTTTTTTATATACATGGGAGATTTTTATTTATTTATTCATTTGTTTGTTTCTTTGTTTTGTTTTGTTGAGACAGTGTTTCTCTGTGTCCCTTTACAGCCTGTTCTGGCACTTGCCTGTAGCTCAAGTTGGCCTTAAACTCACAGAGATCCACTTGCCTCTGCTTCCCAAGTGCTGGGATTAAAGGAGTGCGCCACCACTGCCAGGCAAGATTTATATTTTATTTTTTAAAATACAACCATAATATTTACTAACTTAATATTTATTAACCCCTTAAAAGAGTTAGAAGGAGCTGGGTGGTGGTGGTGCACACCTTTAAATCCCACAATTTGGGAGGCAGAGGCAGACAGATCTCTGTGTGTTCAAGGCCAGCCTGGTCTACAAAATTGAGTTTCAGAAAAGCCAGAAAAACCCTGTCAGGGAAAACCAAGAAAAGCTTAGTTGGTGTGCATATGTTCTATAAGACATGGCCCACAGCGCACCAAAGCAGCTGCTGTTCTCCAGTTTGTAGAATTCCATTGCCCAGAGCAGCCTGGGGAAGAGCCTCTTTCTGCCACATTTCATGGACAGGCACGTACATGAATCTGGAAAAGGTGAGCAATTACTTCTGGATTTTAACCTCCATGTCTCATCCTTTTTTTAAAAAAAAAATTATTTATTTACTTATTATGTATACAATATTCTGTCTGGTTGTATGCCTGCAGGCCAGAAGAGGGCACCAGACCTCATTACAGATGGTTGTGAGCTACCATGTGGTTGCTGGGATTTGAACTCAGGACCTTTGGAAGAGCAGGCAATGCACTTAACCACTGAGCCATCTCTCCAGCAACCTCCACGTCTCATCTTTAATAAGCGTGTGTCACCCTAACCTGGTAGCCAGCAAGCACAGGGTCTGGTGTCGACATAGATTTTCCCTGATGGCAATTACATTCATTCTTCTACATGGGGCTACCCTTGGAAGTCTTTTCCATTCCCTGACCCTGCTGTGTGGTCTGAGGAAGCCTGAATGCAAACTATCATCCCTTTGGGGTCCATGGCTCTGAGACAACGTCTGGAAACATTGTAGCTTGTCCCACTTCCCGTAGGTGTTGGCACTAGAATCTACTGCACAGATGCACGGACGCCAAGCATGCTGCTGCCTGTCCTGAAAGTCAAAGAGCAGGCCCCCAGTGGAGACTGCCTGCCCACGGTGCTGCATGAAGACCATGGGAGAACAGCGCTCAGCAGTCAGTCTTATTGGAATTCCCTGAGTGGTCCTCAGAGCAAGCCTGTGGTTCACCAGAGGGCAAGGTTTCATTCCCCCCCACCTATTCTCAGCACGGGGAAACACATTTTGACCTTTCACCCAACCAAACACCAAAACTCACCTCTCCTACAAAGCACGGATGGCCATTGGGACAATCTGTTCAAAGAATAGGACACACGTTAGCTAGTAAGGGGCCACATGACCCACTGGGGCCCACTCTGCCCTTCTGAACCTGAGCAAGGATAATACGACCTCAGCGCCTCCATGGGAACTGAACAACCCGGTGTATTGTAAGCCAGCGTCTGATGTGTGCCCTGTGTTATAATGCATGTGGTAGTGAGAAATGTCTGACCTTAGTTTTAGAAATCAAGAGAAATTAGAGTCCTGATTCACAAGTAGTTAACTTGGCAGCATAGTGAATAGTATTTTCCTCCTTTCTTTTCTTTGGATTTATTATTGTTATTGGCCACAACATTACAAATACTTTAAAGGATTATTTACTCAAAGCAACATGAAAATTCACACAAAGCCTTGGGTCACATGACTTGCCCTCCAGTTCTGTACAACAGAAGAGCTATCTTTGGGTCAGAAACTGCTGCTCTGTCTTTGTATGAGTTTCACTGTCGTTCAAGTCCCTTCTTCTCCCAAATGGAATGTTCTAGAAAGTACAAAGAAAAGACCCCTTGCCTGGACTCAGATGTAAGAGGGTAAGACCCACATGGCAGGCAGATCATGGATCCTGTATAACCCTGTTGTCCTGCAGGTCACCAAAGGTAACTGTGGACCCCAAGCATAACCCAAGGCCTGTGTAGTCACAGGCTGATCATTTGTGCTCAGAGGAGCAAGATGCCAACACTTACTGTACCAGTGGACACCTTCCAGGCCCGTCCAGCTCCTGGCTTGAACCAGCAGGTCTTCAGGCATTGTTGGAAGGAAAGCATTCTGAAAGACCAAATCAGGACAGGTCATAAGTGGCCTTAGAACTTAGGTCAGAGCAAGGAAGTCCTTGACTTCTCAGCCTAAAACTATTTGCCAGGGATGCCTATGGTGGCTAATCTTGGCTTCAGTCTGATTGGATCTGGAATCAGCTAAGAGATAAACCACTGGGCATATCAATGAGGGATCTTCATAACCAGGTTATCTGAACTGGGAATGTGAGTGGCATCTTTCTATATGAAAGGAGGTCCTGGGAAAGCTTTGCTCTTCGCCTGCTTCCCTTCCCACCGTGCTCTCAAGTTCATCCACTGCTTCTGTATCACAGATGAGTTCATCTGCCTATTGCTACTGCTGCCATCTGTCACTGACATCAGTGTCTCTCCAGGAATCCTCTAGGTCTTCAGCGTCAGGTTGGGACTACAGAGGCCTGAGTACAGTGAACTGAGCAACTCTGGGGCTCTCGGCCTCTCCTGGGTGAAGACAGCCACTGTTGGACTACCCAGACTGTATCACGTATTCCTGCCTAATCTGACTACTACAATGCTCAGCAGTCTGGGAGAGACAGCAGAGGGAGGCCAAGTTCCCACCACCACTGTGGGCAGATGGATTAAAATAAAGAAAACACATGGTTTTAACGGTTCTCAAGTCCACAGGTTTGCTGTCCACAGGGACGAAACCCTGAAGATCCAGAGGGAAAACTGAAGTGATCTTACTGCCATGTTGGCCGGATCGAAGGCCAAGTTCCTCAGGGGCGCCAAGACTCTGTTTTGTCCGCACAAGAATATGATTGCAGCATGGACGGCCATTTCAGTCACTGTTCCTTCCAGGCTGCTGTGAGCAGACCTGGTCCGCAGCAGGGGCAGAGCATTATCCACTAGCAACTTGGCAAAGGATCCAATGTTAGGAGTGGAAAGGATCTTGCTTTCCTCAATGAATTTTTTCATAGCCTCGCATTGCTGATGAGAAAGATGTTTTAACATTAACATGATTCAAAACAACATTGTAGGGCTGGGCACAGTGTGCACGTATTAACCTTTGGGAAGTAGAACTAGGAGAATCAGAAGTTCAAGTTTAAAACTAGCTCAGACTTCATGATACCTTGTATCAAAAAGCAAAACAACACCACACACCAACATTGTACATGAATGTGGTAATGCACATGTATAGTCCCTGGACTTAGAAGACAGAGGAAGGAGGTTCATGAGTTTGAGGATAGCCTGGGCTACATATGTACAGCAAGACCTTGTCTCAACAGAAACAGAAAAACAAACCCACTGAGATGCTGTGGTCTGCACCGACCCAGCAGGCGCAGTGCCATCCCAAGTACTTCAGAAAACACAGAACAACAATGAAATTTCATAGTTTGTGCCTTATCATCACATTTTAATACCAAAAATCAAGGTAAATGTGGATGAATGATCACAGTTGAAGGGCAGATCCTCACATAGAAACAGTTCCGTGTTATCTTATAGTTTTGAACTCAATTTTGGTTGTAATTATGAAAGATTTGGGTTAAAGTGAAAATAGATCTTCTATCTAGTAAGGTTGAAAACCTCTATCATAGAGAATTATGAGCCTAATTTGTGTTGTGACTTTAATTTAGAAATCCCTCTCAGAGATGAGGTTGCAGACACAAGCCCTGCTGTGTTGGACAGCTCACCTCTGGTTTTGGATGGAGGGTGGTGTTGCGGGAACGGTACAAAGAAGTCACCTCTCTGTACAAGGCCAGCAGTAAGTAGGCCGTCTGCTGGGCTTTGGGGCTTTTGCAGGCCTGTAGAGAGACAAAGACCTCAAGTGAGATTTAGAGGTTCCATGGCTCTTCTCAGTCCCTTGACCCCGAACATGTCTGAGGAAGGGAGAGCCACAGCTCTGGGGTTCCATGGTTCATGCACATTGCTAGACAGCCAGCATCTGTCCCCTTGGTCACTATTTCCTAAGGAGAGACAGTGTCTGATTTCTCTTCTCAGCACAATGGCAGAGTGAGCAGGGACTCAAACAGGCAGAGTCAGAATAAAACCCTGGCATCATCCTCAGAACAGTCAGGTGCATGTGTGAGCCATGATTCTCCAGAGGAACTTTGTGAGGAGCGCCAGCCTCCTTCAGTCCTGAGTGAGCCTGGAGCAGCTCCTCACCAGGGTCTCGGTACCTATAGGCCAGCTCAAGTGTCACTACACCCGTTCCAGCCATAAGCTTCCCTTGTAGGGCAGGAGGCAGGCACATCTGATTGCTAGTACAGTGTCACTCTAGGGGATGCTCAGCTGCACAGTCTATTGTTTGACGTATGCACAGGAAGATGCAGGCCTCCAGGGAGTGCCTCCTAGAACCAGAGAGAAGCCCAGACGCATCTTACCGTCAGAGCAGCCCCAGTGTCCAGAGTACCAGAGAGAAGTCCAGATGAATCTTACCATCAGAGCAGCCCCAATGTCCAGGGTACCAGAGAGAAGACCAGACGCATCTTACCGTCAGAGCAGCCCCAATGTCCATGGTCTTGCACTGGAGTACAGCCTTGCCCACTGCATCACGAAGAGCCTTGTATTCGTCACCATTCACTAAGTAACGGTCCATCTGGCTCGGGTCGTCATTCTGCAATCCCAGAAGTACAGAGGGTTAATCACAGTGGGATAATGAGAGGTATTTTGCAAAGAACTCTAGACAGACAAAGGCACCAGACGGTCCCCCGAAACATATAGGTGACTGAAGAGGGACCCCTGCTGACTCTGTTTGGAGTTATCTGAGTCTTCTGTAGCCTGGATGCCTGGGCAGGGCCTGTGCTGACTTTGTTGCTGCTTGCTTTATTCACTCCCAGCACTGCGTCGAGCCCAGGTGACAAAAAGTTTGTCACTTCTGAGCCCCAGTGGGGATGATTATGATGATAATAATGAAGAATAAAAAGACCAGGATTGTTAGTGCCATTTTACAGTGTGGACTGACTTCTGCGCGCCAAAAAGGCACAAGAGTGAGACCTTGGATGACCTTGGTCATCGCTCTTAGCCCTGGCTTCCTGTTCTCTTCCAGCTGCCAGAGGTAGAAAGGACAGTTTTCTGTCAGGCCAAAAACATTCATTTACCTTCCCTGTATCCAGCTACGTGAGAAATCAAAGCTGAACACACCAGAACAAACCAATGTCCCCCTGCGGTAGGGTGGTTTAACTCATGCTGAAGCAGAGGCAATGCCCATTTCCCATCTGGATCGGGAGGGCTCAGGTGAGCAGCACAGTCCAGCCAGAGTCTGCTGCAAACAGGGCTATAAGAAGCTTGTCCTTCATGCCCATGACCCTGTTCCTCACCTGCTGTTCGATGACACCCCTGGGAAACACCCACTGGCATGGATGGCCCTGCCTGGAGAAGCTCTGCACGAATTCCATCCCACGCTGGCTTGCGAGTTTCCTCACCAGGTACACACGGTGCCAATCATTCTGGACGCGGGTGCAGAACTGCTCAACATGCTTCAGGAAGCACTGCTTATCTTCAGACAGCTCTGTGGGATCGGGGAGAGAGCAGGTGAGGGACAGTGGGAGGACATCAGAAAGCCATCCAGAGGCCCTGAGCCTGCTCTTTACAACCCCTTAGTGGAAGAACACAGAGGACAGGGTTTGTGGAAGAGGACAGCCATGTCCTAAGAACAGGTTTCCATAGATCCCGAACTTGTGAAGCCGAGGATCTCTGTAGAGCAGACTTGCCTGAGCCTTCCTGAAGCTCCGAGAGGAAGTCAGCAGCCAGGTCAAGGCAGAGGCGGACTCTGGCCACCTGCTGCAGGTACTCCACCGAAGCTGTGCTGGCAGGCTCTGGGCCTCGCCTTCCGGGGGAGTATGTCCTAAGGAAATGGCCTTCCTCTCTCAGGTCCTGCTTGTGACTT
Organism: Myodes glareolus; assembly: GCF_982192425.1. NCBI lineage: Eukaryota > Metazoa > Chordata > Mammalia > Rodentia > Cricetidae > Myodes > Myodes glareolus. The sequence goes on along the minus strand of NC_142034.1, from coordinate 2,891,709 downwards.
CTACAGCCAGCACTTGTCTTCTCATGGATGGAGTCCTGAGGGATGAGGGATACAGAGAACAGGGCATCAGTCTGCATCAGCAAAGCCCTGTGTAGAGCCGTGGGAAAGACAGTCAAGGGAGAGCAACAGTGCTCATTTTTGGGAATCGAGGAAAAGTAGCATTCCTGTCTGTGTCAGAGCAGAATGGATGAGAGCAAGCAAACTTACAAGGGGAAAGGTAATTACTATGGGGAAGTAGAAAGTGTCTGTAGTGATGAGCTGAGGATAACCACGGCCAATTCTGTGCTATGAGGTGCTTTGTTCTTTGTAGTAAGTGGCAATGCATGCATCACCGTCTGTAAAATGCATCACTGGGAACTCAGCTGTGCAAACTTCAGAGTCACTTACAGAGTGAAGACGGCTTAGACATCACGGAGTGCTATCACCCCACAGTGGCCCCTGAGGGATAGGAAGTGCTGACACACCATCAGGCAACCCACGACTGTACACCCACTGTGGAGGGCGGTCACACAGAAGCACGCATCTCTGTTGTACTGACTAGAGTGGCGTCCTGTTGGTTTTCAGAAATGCTTTCTCTGTATGAACTGCATGGGTCACGGTGTTCAAAAGAAATGTAGGGACAGCTGCTTTGGGATGTCTTTCTGTACACTGTGGATGTGTGTTGCTCTCATTGCCTGGTAAAGAAAGCTGCTTTGCCCATTAAGCGTGATAGAGTGAGATGGGAAATCCAAGCAGAGATACAGGAGAAGGGCAGAGTCTGAGAGATGCCAGCAGATTCCCAAGGAGCAAGATCCAGAGTACTGGTAAGCCTGGCAATACACAGATTAATAGAAATGGGTTAATTTAACTTTAAGTGCTAGTTAGTAATAAGCGTGATCCATCGGCTAAATATTTATAATTAATATAAGCCTCTAAAAGGTTACTTGGGAACGAGCAGGCAGGAGAGAAACCTCCATTTACAGACAGCTGTCATACCTCCAGGCAGTTGATAAAGAGCAGGTACAGCTCTGTTTTATCTTCTGTTGGGAAGGCTTTGTTCTCTAACTGGGTCAAGTAGTTCTGGATGTAATCCTTTACCTCATGGAAGCTGTGGAGAGAGACACATGGTTCCTGCTTATGTCAGTTTATGGGAAATCCATACCCGCACCCTCTGAGTGACTCAGCCAAGGGAAGCAGTGAGGGCCACTGACCTGTACTTGAGAAGCAGTTTTAGGAGCACAGAGCGAATGACAGGAGTCTTGTCGACGACATCCTCAAATGGAGACAGAGACTTTGTGTGTTCACGGTGCCCTGCAACCAGAGAAGGGGCTGTGGTGCACATCACGGTACACAGCTGAGCTGAAATCTGGGTTTTACATTTATGGGAAGCAGACAACTCACTTTGGGAAGCGTCTCTCAGCAGCTCCTTTCGAATGAAGAGCAAGGACAACAGGCTGTCAATCACGCTCTCCTGAGGAGGGGTGTCATCTTTGAAGCACATGGTGGAGACCAAGTCCACGAAGAAGCTGTTACACATGTTCCGGAACTGGGCGTGCTTCGCGATGGCTTTGCTTGGGGGGCGGGTTGAGGATTGTGATGAAACACTTGTATGAGTGTGTTCCCAACCCTTCCAGACAGGGATGTCTGTGAGAGTGTGTTCCCAACCCTTCCAGTCAGGGATGTCTGTGAGAGTGTGTTCCCAACCTTTCCAGACAGGGATGTCTGTGAGAGTGTGTTCCCAACCCTTCCAGTCAGAGTGAGGTTGCATAATATTTTGCCTTAATGCTTGTTTGACCTTGAATTCATGGCTATTCTACATCAGTCTTCTAATTGCTGGGTTTAAAACTAGGCTAGCTTTTTTGTTTGGAATCAACAAATGACATGAGTTACAATGGTCAGAATGATCTTCAGCCTGTAACAGTGTCAATATTGCTTCTAGGAAGACTGTCAGTGTTTGGACCGCTGGGTGTTCTAGATCATGGGGAAGGAGAGGGTAACAGGGTCTGGGCTGCTGTGGCCTCTGCTTGTCCATCTCTAGAAAGCTGGGCTACGTCTCCCTTCATCCTCGGTCAGAGAGTAACAAGAGGACAGTTGAGGATCTGGGCAGATGGTGCCACTGGTGAGGACGTCCTTGCACCTCTGATCTCAGCAGTAGGGCTCTGAGGGGGTGGCAGGAGGGTTCTAGAGCTCACTGGCTGGTCAGCCAGGCAGAGTTGAAGGTTAGTGAGGTGCTTGTCCCAAAGGCGAGGTAGAGAGTGATCAAGAAGATAATCTGATGTTTCTATCTGCACACATGCTCACATTCATTGACACACACATGGACACCCGCCCACATGAACACATACATACAAGGAGGGCAGATAAGGGCAGGGCTATGGGTCAGAGGCCGGGCACATGCTGAGTCTACATGAGTCCCTGGGTTCCATCCCCAGCTTACTCCCACCCTCCCCACTAAAAGATGCCGAACCAAACCTACATCCTTGGTTTTCTCTCAAGGACATTATTTATGACTTTCTGGTTTATTTCCCCTGAGTTTGCTGGCTCCATGTTTGTGCCTGTCTTATTTGGGAAAAGAATTTTGAGGCAGATGTCCAGGAAGGCTTTCTTCTGAGAGTTCTCTGAAGCCACTCCTTGGACCCAGGGAAAGCTGACTGAAGGAAGATTGGCATCTCCAGACACCGCATAGGAAAAAGAGAGGAAGGAAGCTTAGGAGAAAGGGCGTCTTACCTGTATTCCTGGGAAACAGTTGGTGAGAACTGGTCTGGCAAGTCAGTTAAGCAGTAGGGACATATCATTTGCCCTGGGACGAGCCAGGTTTTGATGCACGGTAGACAACATACGTGATCGCAAGGCAGACAGACAGGGTCCTGTGCATCTCCCAGGCAGATGTGACATGGCTGAATACCAAACCTACAACCAAGAAGACAATCAGTTGCAGAGCAGAAAAGCTGCCTGGAAGGAGTGCGCCCTTCTACCCCAATTGCAGGTGTAGAAGAGCTCGCTCTAGGAGTCTTATCCTTCACAGCTCACCTGCTGAGTGTCTTGCTGACTTTGTCCTTGCATTCACAAAGCATCTTCGTTACAGCCACAAATGGCCTGTGGGTCTTGAGGTCTGAGTTCTCTTCAAGACACTGAGGGAGAAGGGCAATAGTGAGTCGTGAGGGGGCCTGAGACTCAACACCATGGTCTCAGTGACTGATGACATGTGGTCCAGTCCTGACTATAGTGTGCCTACAGTACTAGACCCTTGTGATGCTTCACTTAGCAAGTTGGCAAAGTTTTGGGGGCTTGAGAAGTGTTTTGGCATTTAAGAGCAGTTGTTTGAATCCCAACCACCTGTATTTCCAGTTCCATGGATCTGACAATCTCTCTGACTTCCTTGGGTATCAGGCATACATGTGGTACACAGATATACATGCAGGCAAAACACATAAAAGCCATGCACATAAAATAAAAATTAAGTATAACCAGACATAGTGGTGCTTGCCTTTAATTCCAGTACTTGGGAGGCAAAAGCAGGCAGATCTTGGTGCGTTCAAGGCCAGCCAGGTCTTCATAGTGAGTTCCAAGACACCCAGTGCTACATAGTGAGACCATGCCTCAAAAAAACAATCTCACATTTAAAATGCCTTTAAAAATCAAAAACAAAGGGCTAGAGAGATGGCTCGGAGGTTAAGAGCATTGCCTGCTCTTCCAAAGGTCCTGAGTTCAATTCCCAGCAACCACATGGTGGCTCACAACCATCTGTAATGAGGTCTGGTGCCCTCTTCTGGCCTTCAGGCACACACAGAATATTGTATACATAATAAATGAATAAATAAATCAAAAACAAAAATCATTACAATATCTTATTTTTCTATCTGTATAAACTCAGATAACTTGGATTATCAGGTTTGGTGGAACTGCTATCCGTTATTCATCGTAGTTTCTGTGACTGTGCTTTTCATGTATGCATGTCCATATGTGTGTGGAGACTGGAGGCCACAGACAACCTCAGCTATCATCTGTGCATGTCCACATGCATGTGGAGACGGGAGGACAGACAACCTCAGGGGTCATCTGTGCATGTCCACATGCGTGTAGAGACGGGAGGACAGACAATCTCGGGTCATCTGTGCATGTCCACATGCGTGTGGAGACGGGAGGACAGACAACCTCAGGAGTCATCTGTGCATGTCCACATGCGTGTGGAGACGGGAGGACAGACAACCTCAGGTGCCATCACCACACTCATCCCACCCCCCTTCTTAAAAGACTCAGTGTACTAATCATGACCATCCAGAGAGCCCCAGGCATCCCCTGTCGCCACCTTCATAAAGCTGGGATTACAAGTACAAGTCACAACATCTGGCGTTTTTGTGCCAGTTCTGGTGCTCTACTGAACCATCTGCACAGTTCTGACTATGGTGCTTTCCAAAACACAAAATTTCCAACTTCGGAATTTTTGCTATTTATTTTTTTAGACAGTATTCCTTTATGTAGCTCTGACTATCCTGGAACTCACTATGTAGGCCAGGCTGGCCTTGAACTGACATAGCTCCACCTGCCTCTGCCTCCCCAGTGCTTGAAATAAAAAAGGTATGCACCACCACTGACTCCCCTACTTCTCTTTTAGGGTCCTACCTCCATATCATGAGATATTTTGACTTGTAAATAATAATGTAGTGACTGGCTGTGTATATATTACCAACCTTTAAAAGAAATGTTAGTTTTGGGGGAATCAAACCTTTGCTTTAGAATAATCTCTAGAAGGAGGCTGGAGTGATGGCTCAGCAGCTAAGAGCACTGGCTGATCTTCCTGAGGACCAGGTTTCGGTTCAATTCCTTGCACCCACATGGCAGCTCACAACCCTCTGTATCTCCAGTTCCAGGATATCTGACACTCTCACACAGACATGTTCAGGCAAAACACCAATGCACATAAAATAAATATAAATTATTAAAAAAGGAATAATCCATTGGAAAAAAAAACATAAGGTTTAGGGAAACAGCGCTGCAACCAGAGAAAACTGTCGGGAGGTTTCAGCTCTCCACACTGCTCAGAGTCGGGCAGACCTTATTGAAGCCCAGCACTCACCTTGTCTAGTAAGAAGACATGCTTGGTTACCAGCTGACTCAGCTCGGGAATCTGGCTTTCAGTCTCCAGGAGAACATGCTCCACAAAGAGCGCAATGGAGGAAATGCGGTTCCACAGGGCTCTGTCAAAGAAGGCATTAACCATGAGCTCTGACAGGGGAGCCAGAGATACAGGAGGAGAGAGCAGGGCTGAGCAGAGGCTGGAGCTAGAGGTGAGGCGGTCTGAGGGCTCTTTCCCTGCACAGCGCTGTTCCAGACAGTGTCCCACTCTTGCCCACACCAGGCCCATGGGAGACCCAAGCCATGTTCCATACCTCAACACACAGTGGTCCTGCAAGCTCAACACAAGGACTGTTTACTGACCTCAACAGCCCGCCCCTACTCCGCTGGCCCTGTCTACCCCTTCCCTGCTTTCCTTTTGACTTTGCCTACTACACTGTAACATGTCCACTTCCTACCCGTCTCAGGACTGTTTTCTTCCTTCGTCTCTAGAATCATGAGATACCCAGCTCCTGGGGAGACTCCACTGTTAAACAGGTCAATGAGGACTCTCCTGCCCACCCTCTCATCCGGCTGTAGGATTTGGAAGGTCCCAGGGTAAGCACGGAGTGCACTGAGCAGGCTCCTGCTGCTCACCTGACCTCCTGGACGGTGTTTCTGGTTGTGTTCCCACAGCCCCGCAAATACTCTCTGGAACAGACAAGCTCCAGTGGCATGGCCAGATTCTTCACCATCTGTAACCAGGCCTTGGGACTCGGCTTCAGGATGTCTCCCGTCAGGGCTTCAACACAGGCCATTGCTGCAAGCGCATCTAGTGTCTAGAACAAGGAGAAGTGGTAATTGCCCAGCAGGGTCCTCTTCTATGTCACCCTTCAACACAGTCCTGCATCCTTATTCCCAGTGTGTTTGTGGGTCCAGGCTTGTCCCCTATTCCTCCATCACACTGCAGATGGGTCCGTAAAGAATCTCCTATGGGGACAGGGCTCCACAAGCCCTCTGCTCACAGGGTGGATGGGATGCGCTCACTGAGGGCAGGCCCAGCTGGCCCTCCCCGGGGAGACCCCTACCATTTCACTCCCAGCCAAGCTGTGCTTCTGTGCTGCTTCACTGAGACTCTTCAGGACCTGGGGGTGGATAGTCAACACTCTGGAGAAGTTCTGCAGCCGCGTCCTGAAGTGCTGATAGGCAAGGTGCACCCAGGGCAAGGAGAGCCCTTCTTCAGGCATTCCTGAAGTCACTCTGAGCTCACAGAGGCAGGACCACAGGGCCATCTGCAGGAACTGGAGACAAAAGCATTTCAGTGCAGAGTTGTACATGATGAAGACATGCTTTTCTGTGGAAGATCCTAAGTATTCTAAAGCTAGTTTTGTTTTTTCTTTCTTTCTTTGATCCAATTTGTTAGCTTTTGTCTCTTCAGGACAATGACTACCTGGCTGCTTTCTGGTGGAGTTTTATGGTCATTTTTCTCACTGGCACTTGAAACTGGTGTGCCCACATCTACTGCCAACTTGACACATCTAGAGTCAATGGAGAGGAGGGAGCCTCAGTTGAGAAAACACCTCTGCAAGATCAGGCTGGGGGCAAGTCTGTAGGGCATTTTCTTTTTTCTTCTCTGTGTAGCCCTTGCTGTCCTGGAACTCACTGTGTAGACTAAGGCTGATCTCAAACTGCAGAGATCCCCCTGCCTCTGCCTCCCAAGTGCTGGGATTAAAGGGGTGTCACCACCTCCCAGCTCCCCCATTTCTCTTTTAAGGTCCTAGACACTGCATTCCATCTAGACATCCACATTTATTCTATCAGCAGGTGGTTTATTAAATCTCACAAATCAAACAAGGCTTGATCCATAATGATTCCTAGGAAGAACTGCATTAACCTCTGACCCTACAGGTTATAGTATGTTCCCAAATTTATACCTATGCAATGAGGTATGAAGATTTCTGGTGGTCAAATGTATCCATCTTTCCAGTGAATTTCATTTTTATTATAATTACTATTACTTTTACTATTGGTCTCCTGTAGCCCAGGCTGCTCCTGAACTTGCTTTGGTCTTCAACTGTTGTTCCTCCTGCCTCTATCTCCACAGTGTAGGGATTATAGATGATAGATTATCTAGAATTATAGATGTTTGCCACTATGAGGGCAGCTATGGAGAGATAAGAACTCCTTCAAGTGACACAAGGTTGCCTCTAGAAGACACAGAGTGGAGGCTGGGGGTTGATCCTGAGTGTCCCGTAGCTCTAAGGGTGTCCTAATTTGGCAGCACTGGCCGAGGTGAGCGTGGGCTCCTGTGCATTTCATCCATACCTACCTTTAACTCCTCCCCTGAAGCCACTTTCATGGTCAAAAGCAGGAAGTCCTTTGAGTAGCTCTGCAGGAGATCCTGCTGCTGTGCCACAGGGAGCTGAGCCAGAAACCTGCCCAAGGGGGTCTTCTGGAAGATTTCCACGAACTTCTTAGATAACCCTACGGAAGAAGGCAGAGGGTGGCATGAACAGGGTGAAACCCTGAGTCTAGGGAAGAAAGAGGTCACTGCCCCAAGAAGCAGCCATGAAACCCAGGCTGGAGGGGTGGCTGTGCTGAACTGGAGCCCAGAGTGGTGCTGGCTACTTGGCCGCTGTCCAGAAGGCAGGGAAAACAAACAGCGGCAGAACCTATGTTAAGGTTGGGTCACAAACAGCCAAGCTAGCCCACACCCCGTCCGTGGTCTGTCTAGAGTTCCAGGCGGGTCAGCAGAGGCTGGTCCTCGGGCTGGGGTCAGAGGCCACACCAACAATCACTCTGCTTCCAGCTGCTCAGAACCAGCAGGGGCAGAGCGTCTGTCTTCAGGAAAAAGGAGGGTTCCTCCTCAGGACAGACTGCTTCATGGGGGTTCAAAGACAGTGGCCCAAGCTGATCTGGGAAAACAGGGTCAGCTCAGAGCATCCGGGCCGCTGCGTCAGTGCTGAGGAAGACTCTGCATGAAAACTGCTTCCCACAAGATGTTAGGCTGGCCGGGCAGTGGTGGCGCATGCCTTTAATCCCAGCACTTGGGAGGCAGAGGCAGGCAGGTCTTTGTGAGTTCAAGACCAGCCTGGTCTACAAGAGCTAGTTCCAGGACATGCTCCAAAGCTACAGAAAAACCCTGTCTCGAAAAGCCAAAAAAAAAAAAAAAAAAAAAAAAAAAAAGGCTGTCATTCTTTCTAGAGGGACAATGGCCAGATCCCTAATGTTTGACAGCAAGCTACTCTGTGACGGGGAGGACCTAATGGCTCCACATGGAGGAGGATGCTCTGCTCTGATAAATTCCACATTGGGGACATTTCTCTGAGTTGTCCAGGAGTCCAGGTGAGAAAATCCTTCCTAGATCTGGAAGCAAACTCTTCCCTGAGGTAACATGGCCCATTTGTCATGCTTCCAAACTTATGACCCTTGATGGAGACTTCTGCTTTCAGCAGAATTTTGATTTATGGTTACATGTATTTGTGCATGTATGTGTGCATGCACATGTACTCATGTATCACAGCACATGTGTGGAGGTCAGAGGACAACTTGTAGCAGTCAGTTCCCTCCTCCTGACATACAGGTTATCAGGCTTGGTGCCAGGTGCCTACGCGCACTGAGCCACCTTGTTAGCCCTGCAACAGAAGTTTTCAAAGACCATTCTGGGGGCTGCTCTACTACCAGAGTGTTAACCTGAAACCTCCATGTATGCCCCTATGCTGGCAGCTATGGAGAGATCTCAGAACTCCTTCAAATGACACATGATTGCTTTTACAAGTCACAGAGTGGAAGGTGAGGGTTTGGCCCTGAGTGTTCCATGTAGCCATCTTGTCAGTCCTGCAACAGGAATTTTAATCACCATCTTGGGAGCTGCTCCACAAGCAGAGTGTTAAACTAAAACCTCTAAAATTAGCCTGTCTTGAGAAGGTTATTGTTTGTGCATTGCCTTGAGCCTGCTGTGGGGTAGCTCACCCTCTGTGTCTGTGATATACTGAGCCTGCACCCAGAGCTCCTCCAGGTAGTCCCTGATCCTCCAGCTGAAAGGCACAGCATTGCAGGCTTCCTTGGGCAGGTTCATGTGGCTCTGTACCAGGATGGAGGACCTGCAGCAAGGCGAACGAGAGTGAGGTCTGTGAGTTGTTACCTGAGACATGAGGTAGTGTGCACAACGCCAGCCCGTCAGTCCTGAGAGAGAGAGAGAGAGAGAGAGAGAGAGAGAGAGAGAGAGAGAGAGGCTATCACTGGGGCACGGCTGTGATGAACCACTTGTCTACATGGGTGAGGTTCTCGGCAGCATTTCATATGGCAAGGAGCAGGAGAAGACATGTTAGGGATGGGAGATGTCTCAGTCAAGTCAAGCCGTGCAAGCATGAGGTCCTGTGTTTAGATCCCTAGCACCCTCTTTTAAAAAAGGCGGGTGCAGTTGCATCCACTTGAAATCCCAGTGCAGGGAGGCAGAGATGAGGAATGACCCCGGTGTTGGCTGTGCAGCCACTCTAGCCAAATAGTAAGCTTCAAGATGAGAGAACTTCTCAGAAAAGAAGGCAGTTGTGGGAGAGATGGCTCAGCAGTTAAAAGCAGATGCTGCTCTTCCAGAGGAGCTGAGTTCAGTTCCCAGCACCCACACCCATGGATGATAACTGCCTGCAGCTCCAGCTCCAGGGGCTCTTCTGGTCTCCATGGCAACCATGTAAACAGACACAGACAGACACACACAGATAAAAAAAAAACCTTTAACAAGAGGTCTTCTGTAACTAAGAAAGATACACTGTGCTAACACACATGCATCTGCACATATGTGCATACACAAAATAAATTATTAAAATTAAAAAATTTAAGACTATTGTTGAAGGTGTCATAGATAGCTGCAGGTGGGTTTCTAGGTCAGTGATTCTGCTATATACAAACTCAAGGAAAACCCTTGTTTACAGACAGAAGAAAAGTGGCAGCAAGAGCCAAGTTAGTTGCCCAACGTTCTGTGGCAGAACCAAGCCTCTGTGGCCTCCCCCTCCCCTACTGCCCCTGTGCAGAGGTCTGACCATAAGCTTGAAGCCTTCTTGCATGAACATCAGCAGCACGCTGTCCTCTAAGTAAGTGCTCCCCCCAGCAATTCAGAATCTCATTGCTGGAGAAATGGTTCAGTAATTAAGGGTGCTTTCTGCTCTACCTGAGCTCAGTTCTGTTCCTGTTACCCACATTCAGTAGCTCACAACTGTCTGTAACTCCTGCTCCAGGGATCCAACACTGTCTTTGAGGCTCAATGGGCACCCACATACATGGTACCCACACAATTTTTAACATCCCCTTCTTTATGTATTTCTTTATAGTCTACATTTTGGGACCAAAGTTTCTGTGAGTCCAAGCCCCACAAGGTCAGGCCTTGGGAAATGGTCAAGCACAGGAAAGGCAAAGCAGAGGTTCTGCCACCTCAGCATCTGTGTTGCACAATAGAACCTGGTGAGCCATATCATCACATGTGCCCTCAGAGAAGGCAGATGGAACAGCAGAGTGGCCAGGGACCTCTCAGGGTTTCTGTGAGCATTGTCTGCTACTGTGATGCTCCAGGGTGCACTGAGCAGGTACACAGGGTACCAGCAGTAGCTTGGGGAGAGAGCAAGGTGCTGCTCTGTTCTGAACTTCCCCTCCATAAAAGCAAGGCTTCCACTCACCCTGTGTTGTTTACCACAAGAGGGATGTTCAGGAACTTAATGTCACTGAAAATAAACATCCAAAGATCTTGGGCCCAGGCTGGAGAATCTGACTGAGCCAATAGCTCCAGGTTGCCATCTCTGTCGATGTAAGATATCATGCTGGCCAGGAAGGAGGTGACCACATTTTGGATCCGCTTCCAAAGGGTATGCCTGCAGCAGGGGCAGAGGAAACCCACTATGGTTAGGGTACTCATGACACACACTACTGCTGCCTCTGCATTATCTTCCTGAGGTTCCAACATGGAAGCCAGAATAACAGTAGCTTGCCAGTGTTTTCAAGAATGGGGAAAGTGGTTGGAGATGGCTCAGCTGTAAACAGCATGGGTCACATGGTCAGCAGCATGGACTACATGGTTAACAGCATGAGTTACATGGTTAACGGCATGGTGTTAACTACATCACTCTGCGCTGCTGACCTGCTAAGGACTATAATGTGAATCCATGGCGAGCACCAGCTTTCCATGAACCAAGACTTAAGTTCAACCTCCAGCACCATCCCTAGGAGACATTTACACAGAACGATTAAGTCAATAATTGATTGTAAGATTGTAGGAAAACAATTATTAAGTAATGTCGGAGACTGGTATCTAGTGTTAGCATCTAATACAGAGAATGTTAAGAGAATAGATTAAAACCTGCGGAGGAAGAATACATTCGTACAGTGGACAAAGACATCCCTTGGCTTAGCAAGCACACTTCAGTATGACAGGCAATACAAGGACTACAGAGTGAGGTGAAGGCTGGAGGCAAGATGGGAGCCTCACTGAGGTGTGTTCTGGTCAGTCAGGAGCTGGGAGACCTCACTGCAGACAGTTGCAGGCTCAAAAAAAGGAACAGTGCTGGTGAGTTCAAGCCAGTCTGCATTTAAGACAGACGAGCGGCTGTGAGGCTGCCACCCAGAGAACTTTACATACATTAAATGGGGCTGCTGTAAGCTGATGTTGGGACACTGCTGGTGAGCAGAGCGAGGGCAGGCACTGGAGAACGGACATCGTGAGCATTGCAGTGAGAAGTGAGGCCATCCACTCTGCTCTGAGTTCAAGAGACCAAACAATTCCAGAACACAGTGCAGAAAGATGAGATGGAATGTTTAAAACATATTAAAAGATGGTGATAAGCCACAGGAAGTAGAAATGCAACTGGCGTTGACATCACTTCTTACAGGTTCCTTCAAAAGGTGGAAGTAAACAAGACAGGTGGAAGAGATGATTGAAACAGAAAAGTCCCAGAGGGAGGAACCAGTACCACCAGGGATAGCAACACCAGTCATCTCCAGTCAACACAGTTCTACCTGGAAGATGGACCCACTGTCTGTAGAGATGAAGACACTGCCTAAGGTCCCCCAAAGACCCACAGTGGTAGCTCAGTCCCCACCACAGAGCCCTTCATAAGTCCAGAGGAAATGGTCACGGTTTTGTGGGAAAAGGACCATATATAGTAGAGTACTGTCCTGGCTCCTAATGCTGTAGTAGGGCTACCTCAAGCTGTCGGCATCATCGTCAGCTCCAGCTCACAGCTCGGACACCATCACTTTCCTTGGAAAACCCTCACATCTCCAGGGATAGATGGGCTGGGGTTTCCGTGAATTGTTTGTTTTTTGAGACAGTTTCTCTGTGTAGACCTGACTGTCCTGGAACTTGCTGTATAGACCAGTAGGAGCTCAAACTCACAGAGGCCTGCCTGAGTGCTGGGAGTAAAGGTGTGCACCACCACTGCCTGGCTCCCTCAATATTTTTATGACAGAAAAACTTCAAAGAAAATACAAAAAGATCAGAAAAGCAAGTATAGCCACCGTCCAGATTCATTTAAGGCAGGTTACATCTCCAGTTTGCTCAGAGGTGTAGAAAGAAACACCTGGGCACTTATCTTTGGTGTAAGAGTCACACCAGCAGGAGTACATCACTAAGAGTCACACCAGCAGGAGTGCATCACTAAGAGTCACACCAGCAGACTACATCACTGGAATGGTACAAAGGCCTCCCTGCTTGTTTTACCCTTGTACCTGAAGGTGCCTGCCTCCTGGAGGGCATCCTGATTGGCAGCCTCCCTGGTGACCCACTGCTTTTGACTTGGGGTCTGGTTCTCTTCTTGCTTCTTTAGGAGAACATTGAGGCGCATTTTAGATTCTCGCAAAAAGGAGGCTGTGAAGATGATGGGAACTGATTTGATGAATCCATGCATTCTTGGTTGTAGGGGCCATCATAGTTTTGACCCACCTTACCCAAGAGAAAAGCTGCCCACTCTTTGGCCGGGAAAGTTCTATTACATAATCTGATGGATTACCATGGGTCCTACCGTTGTCTGCTGTTCCTGTCAAGTCCAAGAAGCCTGAAAGGTCACACTCTCCACATGAGGTGGAGGATGCAGCACAGGGGTGTGGGGCTCACTTACCATTGCGTGCGTTGTCCTCATTTAAGAGGCCAAGAAGAATGGTGACTCTCCTCGTGCTGCGTGCGCAGCTCTCGTTCTGGTCCCTGAGCATCCCCACTGCACTCTGCACACAGCTCCGCAGCAGTCTGGTGGTGTCCAGGACCTGTGCACACCCAGGAAGAGAACAGGCTTCTAGTTGCCAATTCCAGTCTGGACAAAGGCCAGGCCACCCATGTGAAATGATGGTTTCATGTTAGCAACAATGTGGCCCCGGTTGGTGGTCATTACAGCAAAAGTTGCACTATAACTACCAGCCATATCCCTCAATGACCAACATCAGCAAGCGAGTCAGGGATGAAGGAATGGGACAGAACTAACTTAGTGAAAAGAATAATTCACTTACACATCCACTGTGGAAGGAGGACAGGGTCCAGCCTAACCCACCCCCAGTCATAACTACAGGGTTCTTATAACTCCCAGGAGAGAGGTCACAGATGCAGCTCCCTTAGCCAATGGGAAAAGCAGGACTGACATCACAGCCTCCTGGGTCAGATACCATCTCTGGCTCCTCTGGACCTTCCACTTCCATTTGTTCCTCTGCCATTTCTCCTAACTCGCTGGTCTCTGTCTCCATCGCCTCCTCTGGGTCATCTGCTAGACAAAGGGCAAGGCAAACACGCTCCAGTTACCATGAGGACCAGAATGGGGTGTGTCACATGGTCTGGGACTTGCCCAGCTTCCCTGTCCCTATCTGTAATGGTGGGCCTAGTAAAGGGAACATGTGCCTGTATATCAGCTCCATCTCTTGCTCAGGTGCTCCCTAGCCTAGCCTCTAAGGGCTGGCAAAGGAACCCTAAGTAGACTGGCGAGCTGTGGGCACACTCAGGTGGCCTCCCCTCAGCTGCACCATAGTTTGTTATGAACTCTGAGAGCCGGGGCTGCAAGAGCAGCGTGGCTCTGCGTCCAGCACCACAGCACTGCCTCTGGCATTTCCCCTGAAACCTCCACCAAGTCCCCAGATGGCTGCCTTGTGACTCACGCTCAGGGTTGTTGGCTGGCTTGAACAGCTGGCTGATGGTGATATTCTGCAGTTTAGTGACATCTGAGGCCATGATTGTGGATCTGCGGAGGTCGTCGATGTGTACAGACCGCCACAGCCCTGTGAGGAACACAGTCGCTGGAGCCTTCTGGAGCCTAGCTGTGTCCTTACGTCATTACAAACCACATATTCCAACCTGGCTCTTTATGTCCATTTGTTTATTTTATCATTAGTTTTGTGTGCATGTGCATTGTGTACATGTGTGCATGCATGTGCTATAGCACTGTGTGGAGCCTGGGGATTGAACTCAGAATGTTAAGAAACTGACTTTATTTCCTGGTCCATCCAGCTGGGCTAACCCAGATTTTTTTGTAAGATTGATGAACTGATTTTTATGATTATTTGCCAACATGTATATGTGTACACCATGTATGTGCCTTCAGGTCAGAACAGGTTGTCAGATTCCTTGGAACTGGAGATATAGATGGCTCTGATCTGCTGTGTGCATGCTAGGAATCAAACCCAGGTCCTCTACACCAGCAGTCGGCACTCTTAATCACTGAGGTTTCACTCCAGCCTCTTCACCCAGAGTTTTAATTACATTCCAGCAGATAGGGTCATCAGTACCCCAAAGTCTAAGCCCCTAGACATGGAAGAAACTACAAGATCTGTCGACAAGATCAACCTAAGCACTCTTTAAGATCTTAAGTAAGCTTTTCAAAGTGCCATGGTGAGCTCTGGACTCCTCATCCACATCTCACCGCAGTCACCTCGTCATCATTAGTAAAGGGCCCGTGGGTGACACTGCAGTCACCTCATCACAATTAGCAAAGGTGTGTGAGGCACTGGCGGGGTCTGCTCTTCATTATCTATGAAATTATCCATTTGTTTTTCCCATCTCTGGAACACATATGCCTTAAAGAAGGAGAGAGCAGGGGACTGATATGAAGACAGCATTTCTCCCAGAGTCAGTGCAGAAAACTGACAGGAAATGAGAATAAGCCGGTGTGTTGTCGCTAGTGCGTGAGATCTCAGGACTCCTCCATCACAGAAGGTGGGAGTCAGCTGAGAGTGCTCACCCGCGTAGACACGGAAATGCTAAGGGCACTGCTGTGTGCCAAAGTTGTTTCGTTTCTTTCTTTGTTCGTGTAATCCAGTCTTGAACCTGCAATCCTCCTGCCTCAGCCTCCAGAAATCTGGGATAGAAGTGTGTGCAATTACCCAGCTAAAACTACTGCTTCAGTAACTGGTTAAGAAACCTAACTGTGACTTACAAGTATTGTTGGGATTCAGATTCCAATTTCAGACACAGGACCACACCTCAAATACCACTTAAAGGAACACACACTAGAGCAGTGGCTCTCAACCTTCCTGATGCCGTGACCCCTTAATACAGATCTTCATGTTGTGGTGACCCCAACCATAAAATTATTTCACTACTACGCTTAACTTATAATTGTGCTATTGTTTTGACTCAGATAGCAGACATGTAACCAACTGTTGAGAACCTCTGTCCTAGAGTACTGTGGTCCTACCTCCATGGAACCCCACGTACGGTGTACCACTTCCCATTCGGGAAAGTTTCGTGATGAAATAAACGAAGACAAAGTCCTTCGTTCCTTGTGTTTTGTTGATTTCATTGATGGTGGAATACCTGTTTAAAAAGCAAAACAAATGAGTACCAGGCAAGCAAACAACCCGTGTTGGGAGCTGGCACGTGCCCTGGGAACTGACGGGCAATCTCAGTCTCACAGTTTCAGGAGATTAAAATGCCCTTTACAACCTCATGATGACTTTGGGTTCACTTCCCCTCTTCCCAGAATCCTCTGCTCAGGAGTGCCCTTCCTTTCCTGAATAGAATCGTGTGCCCTCAGGTCCTTGCTCTGCTGTGACACAGGCTGAGGCTCTCTGGCCTTCCTATGGAGCCCTGCACACAGTGTTGAAAAGGGGACACACGCACACACATTTAGGAGAAGGGTCTGGTAGCTCAGGCCTGTCACACTGCTCAGGAGACTGAATCATGAGGATTATCAGTTCAAGGCTAGCCTGGACAACTCTATGAGACCCTGTGCAGAATGAAAAGTAAAAAGAGAGGCTGGAGAGCTGGCTCAGCAGTTAAGAGCACTGGATGCTCTCCCAGAGGACCCACGTTTGATTCTCAGCACCCACATGGCTGATTACTGCTGCCTGCAACTCCAGTTCCAGGAGAGTCAATGCCCTCATCTGGCCTCTGTAGGTACCAGGTACATGTACACACAGGCAAACACACATGTGCCCTCAAAATAAAAATGATTATTTTAAAAATTAAAAAGAGGGCTATCGTAGCTCAGTGATGGAGAAGTGGTTTATGAACATGATTGAGGTTGCTGGGCACTGGTGTTGCACACCTTTAATCCCAGCTCTGGGGAAGCAGAGGCAGGCAGATATCTGTGAGTTTAAGGTCAACTTGGTCTACAAAGTGAGTTCCAGGACAGCCTACGTTGTTACATAGAAAAACTGTGTCTCAAAATATCAAAAAAAAAAAACTTAGTGAAACACACACATCCAGGAACCACACACCACACTCACACATTATACAAATGTACAAACCACAAACATAACACACACACGCACACATCCACAAACCACACATACCCCATTTCTGCACCACTCCTTTCCAGTCTCTTCAGTTACTGCTCTTAAACTTGCAAAAAATTCATTGCATTTGGAAAGCATGACCAAAGTGACCGCAAATGTCATTCAAGGACATTGTTAAACATCCCATTAAAGGGCTACTGTTCACACTTGTGTTTACAGTTTTGCTCCCCCCACAGTTTGTGTGGATGTGCATGCATGTGTGTGCATGAACGTGGAGCCTAGAGATCAACCTCACGCATCAGTCCTTAGGAGAGATTTCAAGATGTCTCACTAGGACACGGGCTCTCTGATCAGGCTAAGCTTGCCCAAGGATCATCTGCTCTGTCTCCCCAGCACTGGTACGGCAAGTGTGCATTGCTACACCCAGACTTTACGTGGGCCCTGGGGATTGAACTCAGGTCTTCTTGCTCACATGAATGTGCTAGTCCCTAGATCTCCACCTTTTTTCATTTATTTATATAGTCGTCTGTTGAAAGGAAGAGAATTTTCTTGTTAGTTTCTGTTTCTCGTGGCATTGTAGTGCTTCAGAGAGAGATTCTTCTGAGGTTGTGAGGGAGTGTTGGCTCCCCGTGTTGTTTCTTCTAGAAAACCCTGAAAACCTACTTGGCGGAGGCTACAAGCTGGGCGCTGTGGTCGCCATCGTCAAAGTCCGTCTGGATGACAAGGATTTTACGGCTGGCTGGGTTCATTAAGCAAGAGCTGGAGGAGAAAGGGAATTAATTATCAGGTGAGTTCCCTGTCCAGGAAAATGGATAAAGGAATTCCCTGATGGAGGGTGAGGCCAGGGCTACACAGAAAAAACATGCAGAGAAATGCCCTCCACCAGGTAAGCAGAAGACTCCGCAGAATTTCAAATGGCCAGCAAGGCTTCCTGGGAGACAGAGGACCAGGCTGGGAAGCTCTATGAGAGGACTAGAGTAGTGGGGACAGAGAGGCCGAGCGGGAGCTCTAGGCATGACCCTGCAGAGTAAAGCCCCCCCCCCAGTTCACTAATCAGTGCCAGTTACTACAGCCCTGCCATGGCACCAGGCCAGGCTGGGTCCCTGAGAGTGGAGCTAGCAGGGCACCTCACCGAACTTCCTTAAGGAAGGAGTATTCAGTGTCGAACTGCTGCAGTGACAGGACCGCAGGCCGTGAGGCCAGTCCTCTCAGCTCAAACTCCAAGTCTTGACAGTCCGTACTGGTCAGCAGTCTGGAGAAGGTGGTGATCTGCAAAGAGGGGGCAAACTGTTGGCCAGAGCCAGTGGGAAGGCCGTCTGCTGTTAGAACCCAGACACGTGAGTTTGAACCCTGCCATGACGGGTACCCGTGTGTCCACGAGGAACACAGGCCCAGAGACTCTCCAGAGACAAGACAGGTGAGATAAGAGGAGCACAGCACCTGGCCTGCTCCCTGAGCTTCTGATTCCCTCACACCCAAACCTGATGTTCCTTCCTGAATCTTCTGTATTTCTAAGCAAAACCCGCAGGGAGTAAGGAGGGATCTCAGAGTACCCTATCACCAGGTGCCAATGCCCACTGCCCCTCCATGAAATCAGTAATTAGCCTGTGAGTCTGCAGCCAATCATTCCCCTCTCTCTCTCCTCTTTCTCTCTCTCATGGGTATCTTGCATGCATGTATTTCTGTGCACCCCTTGTATGTCTGGTTGCTGCAGGGGTCAGAAGGAGGCACTGAATCCCCTGGAACGAGAGTGACAGCTGGTTGTGAGCTGCCATGTGGGTTCTGAGAATTGAACCCAGGTCCTTGGGAAGAGTACCCAGGGCTCCTAACCATTTAACAATTCTCCAACCGCCCAACCATTTCTTCATTTGTTTGCTTGTTTGTTTTTCAAGACAAGGGTTCTCTGTGTAGCCCTGGCTGTCCTGAAACACATTAGTAGGACAGGATGGTCTGAAAATGAGAGATCTGTCTGCTTCTGCCTCCTGAGTGCAGGGACTATCCTGATCCTGAAGCTTCTAACTGGCCTGCTTCCATGATGGTCTCTGCCTCATTGTTGTCCCACTGCCACAGTCCTTCTAGACATTCGCCTGCAGTGTTGCTCTTAGCAGGAAGGATCAAGTTCCTTAGCAGAGCCACTGAGGACCCCTGAAAGAGTTTTCTGATCATCTCAACCTCAGGACACAAAACTCACAGCTTGGAGCCTCAAGCTCTACCAGTGAATTCTCCCAGAGGTTTTCAATCTCAGTCCCTTTGTCCTTGCACGTGCCTAGCCAGCTCTAGGGGTGCCTCTTAAAGAAAGCCACATCTGTCCTCCCACCACATGCATAGCAGGCCTCTTGTGGTGCTGACCCTGATTGAACACTGCCTTTCTAAGCTACACACACACTGACCTACAAGAGAACAGTGCGAGGCCAGGGACACTGAACTTACCCACTGTGCTCAGAACATATGGGGAGCCCAGGGTCAGCATACCCATATCACCTGTAAGTCACCCCTGCATTCAGCTTAATACAGCTTGAGTTCCTGACCCTAGGAGCCTAGGACCCTTGGATGACAGAGCAGAAGGTGAGGCTACGGGAAGATGGTCACCTCTGTGAAGACAGCCTGGCCCTCCAGATGGGCCATGCGCAGGTGGGCCTGGAGGAAGTCTGCGAAGGAGTTGTGTTGTTGCTTGTAGTAATAGTCCTGTAACAGCCGCTCCGCAGTGAATGAGCCCAGTGCGGAACAACTCAGCCGGACCACAGCATCTGGTGTCGCACAATCCAGCAGGATGAGCTTGGCCTCTTCAGACACCTTGCGGTACAGCTCCTCAGTCAGGTCCCTGGGGCCCTGCCTCTCCATGGCCTGCAGCACCACAGAGGCGCAGGCATCAGAGTGGTAGCCGATGAACGCGTCTGCAGGCCTGTACTTGTGCCTGGCAATGAGCTGGTCTGCTTTCACATCTGCAAAATTGCAGGCCCACTGTTGCAGCTCACGCACAATGTCCTTCTGCCACTCCTCCAGCACGGTGTTGATGTCCAGGTAGTGCTTCTCCAGCCGGTTGATGAGGGGCACAGGGAACTGTTTGTACACCACATCTTTCTCCTCAATGACGATGAGGCGGAAGTCACTGTGGACTCGACATTTGACTCGATGCGTACCCAGTCCAAGGTCCACGTACTTCTGGCCCCCAAGGTAGACATAGTACTGGTTGAGAGCATCATACAGGCTCTCGTACAGGTTCTGCAGGTTCAGGAGCACCACCATCTTTCCCGTCTCCATGCAGATCTTCACCCGGTTGATGTTCCTGCAGATCTGGGTGTATTCCTGGTCCTGGGGAAAGCTGGAGCCAAAGATGATCTCGGGTTGCTGGCCCTCACCAAAGAGCGTCTGCTGCAGGATCTGCAGGGCCACATAGTTCCTGGTCAGCACCAGCAAGTAACGGGACTCGGCCCCATCCAGCCCCCTGCTGGACGCCCGCAGACTGCTGTGAATGTTCTGCTTGATGAGTTCCACAGTGCTGACGTCTTCCTTGTACCTGGCCCCGGGAAGACTGGCTGTAAAGATGTCCAGTGGCTGGATGTTGTCCTTCCCACTGAAGTTCCGAAGGACAGCATGAGCGATGTCTTGTGGGGAAAGCCCCCGAGTGGAAGCTTTGGCTTTGGCGAACACCATCTTGATGAGGCTGTAATAGTCGCGAAGTCCAAAGAATTCCTTGTCCTGGGTCTGACACACTGTTTCATAGGCCTTGGCAAAGGGTGCGAAATACCCTCGGATTCTGTCCTGAACCAGCCTGTCCGAAGAGCAGATGCCCTCAGCGCTCTCTATGAGCTCTTTCTCACTGGGACTGCATCGTGACACAAAAATGCCCCGGTTCATCTTGGCAGGATCCAGAGCCCAGTTGGAAATACCAACAAAGCCCACTTTTTTGTAGGGGGCGGGATCATCGTCAATGCACCCATCTTCCAGCAGGGGGTGCAGAGTCTTCAGGGGCATTCTGGGTGAGTCTTCTGCCAGTCCCACCTCATCCAGCACCACCACAGAGACATACTGCTGCAGGTCCTTGCCCTGCTGGAAGCGAGCACACTGTCTGAAGGTGCCGATGATCCCTTGCGGGGTGGAGTGGGGGCTGCACTGGAACGACACCAGGTGGACCTGTTTCAGGCGGCGGAAGAGATCGGAGAAGGCAGACTGCCCTTGCATGGCGTCTGCTACAATGATCTTGGCAAGGGATTTGGAGCTGCCGGGCTTCCCCACCAGGAAGAGGGGGATCTTAAGCTCTATGCAGATTACCATCATGAAGACATTCTCCTTCAATGCCACGTTCCTGGCTATGTTTGTCCTAATGGGAGCCCCCCTCAGAAAAAGATCCTGTGCAAGAGTGATCTCATCAAGAATGACCTTGCTGTCATTGTATGGTTCCGGAAAGCACCTGCCAATGGCTGTGCGGTAGGATGCTTTCTCTTCTAAAGAGGCATGGTAACACACCCCAATGGCCATTACCAGGGACCAGAGAACAGGATCTCTCTCAAAGGTGTGTTTGCTGTCACTGGATTCCTGGAGAAAGTCATGGAGCTTGCTTAAGAGCATCTCGCTGTGGTCGTGAAACCAGCTGAAAACTTTGACACAGCGCTCCACATCCCGGAGGCTGACGAAACCACATTCATTCTCCCTCTTCCTCATGTACCTCTGAGAGGCGGAGAGTACATCCACAATCACAGAAGTGTGGTCTTCCGTGATAAAGTCCACTCTCTGGACGATCTGACGGATGTAGAGGTTTTCAGCATAGTCATTCAGCTGTCCAAAGTCCCATACCAGAGGAATGAGGCTTGGAGGCAGAGCGTGGACGCGGTAGACCAGCTGCCGCAGCGGGATGGAGCCCAGCCTCTCTGCAGTCTCCTCTGCACTCACCCTGTATCCCAAACCTGCTGACTCCAGGCGGAGGATCATCTCCTGGGAGTGCTTCCGGTAAGGGTTGCAAGCAGCAATGACATGCAGGCCAGAGTCCTCCTTTAGACGCTCACCGTCCACCGCTCCGTCACACAGGACCTCTTTGATACAGCTCACAGCTTCCGTTGTGTTGGCTTCGTCAAAGAACAAGATGGTGTCCAGCTTGTGTTGTTCTTTATTAAAGAAGGCTGTGCGCTCAGCATCCTTGACCTTGGAGTAGATCATGGATGGAGTCGTCCCTCCATGGACCTTCACCAACTTCATAGTTTCTGCCTCAACAGTACCACGCTTGAGGTCACTAAGGAATTTGATGAGCCTGGTTTTCCCACAGCCTGTCTCTCCCATGATGATAACTGGGATCCCACACCGAAACCGCATTTCAATGGCCAGGATCTTAAGCATATTGTCTGTTGTGAGTTCGTACGTTTCATCAGGGTCAATGGGCCTCTCAATCCCCAGTGCCAGGCAGAGTCTTTCAAGCTTCTCATGTCTGGGCAGGTTATCAAAGTTGATATCGAAGGGCACTCTCTGAAGCTTCAGCCCATCAAACAGTACTTTCGTCATGACATCCTTCTTGATGACCCTCCCATTTGAGGGATTGATGGCATCAACATAGCCATTGTTGTTGGGCTGCAAGTGAAAACCTATGAATGTCATGGTCATGTGGTCATCATTGAAGAAAACATAGGGATGGGGCTCTGACTCCCATCTCTTTCGAAGAGAGAAGGGAGCTAGGTCTTCTTCAGCAACTCCATCCATGGTGACCATGTGGTTACCGGGACTTTGGTCTGAAGTGT
Source organism: Myodes glareolus (assembly GCF_982192425.1). Classification (NCBI taxonomy): domain Eukaryota; kingdom Metazoa; phylum Chordata; class Mammalia; order Rodentia; family Cricetidae; genus Myodes; species Myodes glareolus. Next base: position 2,869,252 of record NC_142034.1, on the reverse strand, counting down.
GGAGAGTCGGAGTGGCAAAATCTCTCGCCATTAAGATCATGAAGGTTACCACGAAGTTCTTGAAGCCCCCGAGTGTGTCTCCAGTAAAAGCCGGGTTGCAGAAGACAGAAGCCTCACAGTCCTTGAGCTGACAGTTCAGAAACCAAGCGAAGTTGCGGAGCTCTGCCCAGGAAGGGTTGACCACGCCACAGTAAATCAGGAAATGCTGCAGGCACTCCTCAGGGGAGCCTTCCACGGAGCCTTCTTCATACTGAAATGTGTCCAGGTTCTGGTTTTGGTGGAACCGTTTTAAATACTGGTAAGGTCTTTGGAAAGCTTCACTGCTGAACTCCCCTGGGTCCATTCCTGGTTCCGTGTAGCTCCTGTTGGGAGTCAGTTCCATGGCGATCACTTCCTTGGGAGGACGGCAGGTAACTTTGGGGAAGATGTCAAGAAACCTGGAGAGAGGTGCAAGTGTATTCTGCAAGAGGAAACACACTGTCACTGAGTTTGTTAAAAACTGCCTTTGCAGCCCGGCGGTGGTGGTACACACCTTTAATCCCAGCACTCGGAAACAGAGACAGGCAGATCTTTGTGAGTTTGAGGCCAGCCTGGTCTAAAAAAAACTACCTTTGTGTTGGGACTGGAGAGATGGGTCAGCTGTTAGGAGTACTCACTGCTCTTCAAGAGGACCCAGGTTCAATTCCCAGCACCCATATGGCAGCTCACAACTGTCTATAACTTCAGTTCCAGGGGACCTGACATCCATGGCAAAAAACCAATGCACATAAAAAACAAACAAACAAACAAAAACAACCACAGCAACAAAAAGTGCCTCTGTGTTGACCTCTCCAAGTCTACATGGATTTAACCATTTACGCTGTCTCCACAGGCTGGCATCTTTTGCCTGCTGCTGCTTTAGAGAAGTGCATTAGAAGACACATCCTTACCAAGGAAGCCTTTTCTAACAATTCTTCAGTCCCTGATAACCAGAACCACAGCTTCTTACATTAAAACATCACTCAGACATCCCTGATGTGTCTTTACTTCCCTCTACACGGCACAAGTCAGGTCTCTACCGTCTGTGTTGCTCTCAGAATGCTAACCTTAAAAGGTCCCAGAAAACAGTCTACTGAACTCTGAGCACTCAATGACTTGAGTTCAACTGTCACCATAATTTTCTGCAAAACATATGATCATATCTGCCACAGCAATATTCCAGAAACCTGTTTGGTATAGGAGGTTCTTCTCTATTTGTGTTGCTTTCATTGATTGAATAAAGAAGCTGCCTTGGCCTTTTGATACGGCAGCCCTTAGGTTGGTGGAGTAGACAGAATAGAATTCTGGGAGAAAGAAGGTAGACAGAGAGAGCCACCATGAAGTCGCCAAATCTGACAGGCTGAATCTTTTCTGGTAAGCCACGGCATCGTGCTTCTACACAGATTATTAGAAAGGGATTGAATCAAGATGTAAGAATTAGCCAATAAGAGGCTAAAGTTAATGGGACAGGCAGTGTTTAAATTAATACAATTTCCATGTGGTTATTTTGGGGGTTAATCTAGCCAGGTGGGAGGACGCAGCCCACAGGTCTCATACTACGCCTGTTACCTATTTCTGGCCTTGTTAAAGTTTCTATTGCTGAGATTAACACCATGACCTAAAGATACTTGGTCAGGAAAGGGCTTATTTCATCTCACACCTCTAGTGTTACACTCCATACTGAGGAAAGTTAGGGAAGGAACTCAAGACAGGAAGATGGAGGTAGGACCTGAAGCAGCAGCTAGGGAGGACACTGACTGGTTTCCTTCCCAGGGTTTGCTCAGCCTGTCTCCTTGGGCTATCCAGAAGCACAGGCCTAAGGTGGGACTCTTCCCCACTCCCTCATGGGCTGGGCCCAGCTACGTCAATCAATAATCAAGAAAATGCCCTACAAGCACAGGGATCACTTTTTAAATATAACACCAATAGCACAGACACTGAAAGAAACAAATAATAAATAGGACCTCCTGAAACTGAGAAGCTTCCGTCAAGCAAAAGACACATTTGATAAGACAAAATGGTAGCCTACAGAATAGGAAAAGATCCTCACCAAGTCCAAATCGGTCACAAGGCTGTTCTGCACAGTATACAAAGAACTCAAGAAATTGGTCATCAAAGAATAAATAATCCAGTAAAAAAAAAAAGTGGGGGGTACAGACCTAAGCCTAGAACTCTTAACAGATGAATCTAAAATGGCTGAAAGACACTTAAGGAAATGTTCAACATCCTTAGTCATCAGAGAAATGCAAATCAAAATAATTCTGAGATTCCATCTTACACCTGTAAGAATGGCCAAGATCAAAAACAGTGATGACAATTTATGCTGGAGAGGTTGTGGGGAAAAGGGAACACTTCTGCATTGCTGGTGGGAATGCAAGCTGGTACAGTCCCTTGGGATGCCAGTGTGGAGATTTCTCAGAAAGTTAAAAAACAACCTTCCTCAAGACCCAGTAATACCACTTTTGGGTATATATATCCAAAAGATTCTCAACCATGCCACAAGGATATGTGCTCAACTATGTTCATAGCAGCTTTGTTTGTCATAGCCAGAACCTGAAAGCAACCTAAATGCCCCTCAACTGAAGAATGGATAAGGAAAATGTGGCACATTTTCACAATGGAGTACTACACAGCAGAAAAAAATAACGACAGCTTGAATTTTGCAGGAAAATGGATGGAGCTAGAAAACATCATTTTGAGTGAGGTAATCCAGACACAGAAAGACAGTTATCACATGTACTCACTCACAGGTGGTTTTAAAACATAAAACAAAGAAAGCCAGCCTACAAACCACGATCCCAGAGAACGTAGACAACAATGAGGACACTAAGAGAGACTTACATAGGTCTAATCAACATGAGAAGTAGAAAGTAGAAAAGACAAGATCTTCTGAGTAAATTGAGAGCATGGGGACCTTGGGGAAGGATTGAAGAGGGGAAGGGAGAGGCATTGAGGGGAGCAGAGAAAAATGTCGAGCTCAATAAATATCAATAAATTTTTTTAAAAAAATTTCAAAAAAAGAGGGATATTTTCTCAACTGTGGTTCCCCCTGCTCAAATAACTCAAGCTTGTATCAAGTTGACAAGAAACAAACCAGGATAAGTTGTGCATCACCACAGCAAACCTTTGTGTTTGTTTTTCTTGGTACTCACCAGTTTAGAAGATGTGTTTGACTGTACGGAGGGCTCTTGTGAGATTTCAACCACATATAAATGGCACGGGTTCCGAAGCCACATTTTCCCGCTTGTATCCATTAGGTACTGCAGAATGAGGAGTTTGAAAAGAAAGACAGGAATCCCAGTCTGGACCTGCAGAAGGAGACACAGGACTGTGAGGGTGTAGCCTTGACAGGGTGACGTTGATCAGGACTGTGTGTGGAGGGAGGAGGCAGTCAGGACATGGGAACCGTGTCTCCTGCCCATGTCAGTCACTGGGAGGTGATGATGTCAGACACTTACTGAAGTGCTGACATCAATGTGGACTATCATAGGCGTCTTCTGAGAGTCCCTCTCCAGGAACGGCAGGAGGGAGCTCAGGACCCGGCTCTCGTCTACCTGAGGGTCCATCAGGCGAATAGTTTTCAGAGGCGCCTTTTTGTTCTTTAGCTTCATTTTCAGGTTTTTGTGCAACCTGTTCACGTACAGCGACTTTCCTGCAAGGAACATGTGGAAATCAGACCCCAAGTCTACAGACGGAGAGGAAGACAATATGGAGATGTCATAGGAGCTACTCTCTGTTTAACTCAAACGCATGCAGTGCACCATCGCTGCTAACTGGCTTCATGTCCTTAGAGTCTCCAGGTTCCCTGTCTACCGCCATTGGCGAACTTTGCCTTGTCCTTGCTGGTGCACCTAAGTCAGCGAAGGCAAGAGCAAGAGCAAGGAGGAACAAACTCTCCCAACAGGACAGTGTGGTTCAGGGAAGATTGGACGGGATGAAGGAAGAGACAGTAACCAAAGGATGATCAGAGTTTCTGCTCAACCAAAACCGACTTGGACGTAAGGGGCCAGGGGTTTGCAGAGGAAGTAAAACTGCAGAAAGGCTCCTGAGCGGAGGGAATGGGCTCTCAGGAATTGCCAGTTTTCACAACTAGGCGAGAAGGGACACTGGTCTACAGCTAAGGAGGAGCAAAACCCCTGAAGAAGGGCTTCATCTCAGTGTCCCTGCCGGAAAAGGAAGCGTCATTGGGCAGTGTCTGGTAGAGAAGCCCTCTCCACCCCCAGGCTCTTTAATTACCAACACCAGCTCTTTCAGAGGTCACGATCCCGACACACATCTGGTCTCGGAATACAGCTGCTGCCGACAGGGTCTGCTTCGGGACCTGATAATGGTTCTCCAGGTAGGCCTGGATGTCCGGCAGTAGGGCCTGGGGCACCAGGGGGACTTTGTGCTGGCTGAAGGTGGAGGGGAGGTAGCAGTGCTCCCGGGCAGCATCACAGATCATCACCAACTGGTAGTCTTCACGGTGGCGCTGTGCGCGCAGGCTCTGGAAGAGCTCCTCGGCCCGGCAGCCCACTTCATAGCTCAGCTGGTCCGCGAACAGCAAGCTGTAGAGCTTATGCTCCTGGGAGCCCAGCGTGAGGCAGCGTCGCAGGAATAGCTCCACCTCCTCCACTGTGGTCTCCGGGGTGCAGAGCAACACCTCATCAAAGGTGGGCAGAGGCTGTCTGGGGGCCTGCATATAGATGGCCAGCGCGGCCAGCAGCACCTCAGAGTGGCCACACAACACCAAGTTAGGCTGGCCAACCTGCAGGCCTTCGGGGAGTGGTCGCTCCACGGGACAGTCATGCAGTGTGGCCAGCTGAGCCAGGCATCTACCCAGGGCATCCAGGTCTAGACAGTTGGGCAGGAAGGCACTCATGCACTCTGTGGATTGCTCCATGATAACACGAAGCTTGCCCATTAAGCTGGACTCAGAAAGTAGCTGCTGAGGCAGCTTTTCCACGACCTCCCTCAGGCAGTGTCTGGCAGCATCGCTTTCACAGGAACTGGTGGCTTCTAAGATGTCATGGACGGCGCATTCGCCTGTGATGAAGGACAGCATCATGAGGGCAGCTTTGCTGGGTCTGGGTTTCCTGAGCTCACTGCTCAGGTAGACCAGCTGCTCAGCTGTGTAGAAGTTGAGGTAAAAGTGTTTGGCTCTCTTCTGGGCAACTACTGTTTTCCAGTGGTCTAGGAAGTCCTCCATCTGCCTGCAGAGGGCTCCCAGGAGCTCGATGACATCGCCACTCTCTGCCAACTGGCTCACCAGCTCCAAGCCAAAGTCCATGCGGATGGAGATGCCCGACCTGGGGCAGCAGTAGACCTCAGCAGTCCAAGACCTGAACAGCATGTTTCCCGTGCAGTATAGGTTTATGAAAGCATGCACAAGCCGCTGCATGCTGCTAAAGACCTGGGGAAAGAGAGCCATGAGGTCAAGGCATAGCACAGGGCTGCAAGGAAGAAGATACACTAATCTACACACACCTGCCCACACACTAACCTACACACACACAGAGACTAACCTACACATACCCGCCCACACACTAACCTAAACATCTGCCCACACACTAACCTACACACACCCATCCACATACTAACCTACACACCCTAACCACCCACATACTAACCGCCCACACACTAACTAACCTACACACACCTGCCCACACATTAACCTACACACACTTGCCCACCCACTAACCTACACACACTTGCCCACCCACTAACCTACACACACCTGACCACACACTAACCTACAAAATCTGCTGCTTTTACAAGTTCAAGATCTTAGGCTCAGATCACTGTCTCACTGGAGCACAATTTTCACAAAAATCTTCCTAATATCCATCACACACTGCTCTTCCTTCCATAGTTATATGGTCAGCTGAATAAGAGGCTTCTCTTTCTTTTCATTTTTTGAAGCAACTATCATTATGTAGCTCTGCCTGTCCTTGAGTTCCCTATAACCAGTCTCTGGCCCAATCCCTGTCTCTGCCTCCTGAGCGCTGTGATTAAAGGTGTGTGCCACCATGTCCAGGGAAAGAAAAGGATGTAAATGTATAGACTGGGCACAGGTGCATACATTTGTATGTGTGTAAACAGCTTGCAGGTATTTGTGTGTGTGTGTGTGTGTGTGTGTGCGTGCGTGCGTGCGTGTGTGTGTGTGTAAAAGCGGGGTCTCATGTTCCCAGGTAGGACTCAGACTCAAGATCCCTCCACCTCAAGAATAGCACAATACAGAGTTTACAGAGTTGCCAGTTTCTACAGGAAGCAAAGTGATGGTTTCCCTCTAGGACTGTGGAGTGGTCATCTCATCTCCACAGCTCATGACAGCTCTTCCTGAGGCTCTTGAAGAGGACCTGTTGCTCTTGGGTCTGCCCGGCATCAGATACTTCTCTGGGATTGGGGTTTGTGGTGCCATGCATCTGGCAGAGCCATTAGCACCACCCTCTGGGTATCTGAGCAAAGCTCTGTGTCAACCCAGACATTTCCACAGCTCAGTAAGGAAAGCATCTGGGCCAGCATGAGGCCAGAGCCACCCAGTGGGGCAGCGGCACAAACCCAAATGCTCACCTCTGCAAACTTCTCCACCTCTCCGCTGCTGCTGTGGTCTTTCTTCCCAGACATGAGCATGAGCTTATTTAAAAGCTCCTTCAGCTCTTCTGTGGAGTAGCTGCGCAGCCCCTCCTGGGCACCACGGTTTTCTGGGAGGAGGAGGTGTAGGACGGTGTCTGGGGAAATCTGGGAACCAGCACACACTGGAAAGTTAGTTTCTGGTGCAGAGCCTATGAGTTTATAGCAAGACCACAGGGCCGCGCAAAACTTCACCAGGATTTGAGAAGCTCACCTTCTGACCACCTTTGGGTGCCCTAATCACATAGATGCCCCTGTTGTTGATTGCTGTGGCCAGGGACAGAGACGAGAGCTCCACAGACCCGTGGCTTTCCTTCACTGTCTTCAGCCACTCCAAATTTCTGGCAGAATCTTGCTATTGGTACAGAAGCAGGCAACGGGCTGGAGTGAGAAGCCATTTTCTCGTTGTCGCCCCCACCTCTGCTCTTGCTGAGGTACAGCTGCTGTACACCCTGCCCACACCCACGCTTTGTCCCTGTGCTCTGTCTTGTTCATTAAGGCCCCGTCACCCAACATATCTGTATTGGATCCCGAGTCGACTCACCAGCTTACTGGGCAGGTGCTGGTCATTGTCCAGGGCCCTCCAGAGCTCCTGCAGATGATCCACAAACCCATAGAAATCTGCGCTCGAGTCCATCTTATACAGCAGGGAGGCGTAGCCCTGCACGGCGTCATGGAAACAGGCCACCCGGTCCACGTCAATGTCGTTCTCCCCGGCTGAGATGGAGGCCAGGTCCACAAACACCTTGAGTTCATTGATGTCTTGAGAGGAAAGAGGGGAGGTAGGCACGTGACCACACTGAGTTTGGGGCAGAAATCCTAAGTGAAGCTATAATTGAGCACCAAGGTAATGTCTTCTTTCTTCCACTTTCTGATTTGCTAAGAATGTGGAACATAATAATGAATCTATTTACTGATAGCTACCCTTTATCAGACAACAGTGTCCCAGGCATTATGCTAGGCTTGCTGTGCACCTTACAGCCTTGAATGTACTACACCACGTCACTTAAACCACCCAAACGTAGAGTCGTGGGCTCATCTGGAAAAGAAGATGCTGACGGGAGAAACTGAGATAACCCTCCACAGGCTTCTGCCCACTCAACAGGCACGCATGGAAAACCTTCATGAGCGAGTTACAGAAAACCTCTGTGGGCAAGCCCTGTCTTCTGGAAGAAAAGATTAAGTGGGGAGGGGAAGCCAGAGAGATGGCTCGTGGTGAAGCGCACCACCTGCTCTTCTAGAGGACCTGGTTTCAATTCCTAGCACCCACATGGCAACCCAGAACCATCTGAAACTCCAGCTCCAAGGAATCTGACAGCTTCTTTGGCCTTCTGGGTACCAGGGATGTGAGGAAGCACAGACACACATGCGGGAAAAAACACCCGAACACATAAAATAAAAACAAAATTAAAAAGACTGGCAAGTTGACTCAATGATTAAGAGTAATTGTTGGCCTTACAAGGGATCCAGGTTTCATTTCCATCCCCTACCTTGTGGCTTTCAACCTATTTTAATTTCAGTTCTGAGGACATGACACCCTCTTTAGATCTACAGAGGCACCAGGCACATGTGTGGCACACATACATACATGAAGAAAACACTATTACAAACCAAATAATTAATGAAAATAAAACATTAGATGACCTGCAGCTTTTCCCAGCCAGGAGTCAGACCATGCAGGAAATGACAAAGGAAAGTTTCTACACAAGAGACTGAGGGACGTTGTCTGAGTAAAATAAACCCCAGTGAATGAGCCGGCCACTGTCCCTTTGCCTAGAGAAGACAAAGAGCAACTTTCCTGGCCTTTGTACAGCAGGCGACCAAGGGGATATATTTCCTTAAGTACCAGAACCTCATAGAGAACCATAGGTGCCACCTGCAGGACCCAGGCAAGCATGAGGGCCGGCCATACCTTCCAGGGCCTCATGCAGCCAGGCCACAAGTTCCTTTTGTCGAGAGAGTTCCTCCAGGCAGCGGCGTCGCGGTTCACTGATGTCTTGGAGCAAATTCTTGGCCCGGATGAACTCTGGGCTGATCTGCTTCAGTTCCTCATGGCGAAAGTCCTCAAAGGAATCCGCCTGGAAGATGAAGTTAAGCGTGCACTGGTTCTGGTTGGGCAAACCTAGTTTTCAGGTAGCCACCATACAGCAAGACCAAGGATCACTTGATCTTTTTCCCAGCATTCAGTCCAGGCTTCCCCGTCTACCTATCAACAGGCCAAGACAGTTTCTTTATTCATTAAAGGTAATCACAGCACACAGAGGGGACCCCTAAATCACCCCACCATTACCCACCCTGTCCATCTGCTCCACAATCACCCACACCATCCATCTGCTCCACCATCACCAGAATCCACCCCACCCTAGGTTAGAAAGAAACCCTGGCTCTCAAGAACATCCAGGTTGGTCCTCGCCCCTCAGGAGGACAAGCAAACAACTTACAAAGTTTAACAACTTGTCAAGAACACTGAAGTCGCCGGTCACGCCCAAAGTGCTTCGGACCTGAAGGATGACCTTGGCGGAGCTGACGGCCTGGTGCAGGCTGTGGTATTCCTTGATCTGTGCAACACGCTCTGGGATCCAACCTTTCTGCTCGTGGGGATCCAGAGCACACATGCAGTTTAGGTCAATAGTCAGCTCACCATATTTATCTACAAAGTCCCTGAAGATGTCATCAACTTCAGCAAAGGTGATCTCTCCTGACTTCAGGGTCTCATAGAGCCTGTAGAACTTCTCATAGCAGGGGTGGTACAGGCGTTCACAGGCTTCTGAGAGCAATAATTTCAACTGTCTGGGGTTCTGATTCAGAGTACTCAATGACTCTGCCGTCTCTTGCCAGAAGACTTGGAAGATGTGGCTGTCTTTCAGGGAGTCTAGCTTGCTTGCGATTTCTCGGATCTCAGGACTCAGGGAGTAATGAGTCTTCTTTTTGCGGGGAGTCGAGTCCGGTAGGTTTATCAATGCTTCATTGAGTCTCTTATTGCTGAGGTCTTGAGAGTGTATTGCCTCAATATATCCAAAGTCCACTACGGAAACCGGAATGAAAGGTTGGATGTTAAGCCTCCGATAACAGTAGCATGCGATTTCTCTTTGATCACACACACCCATTCTCGCTTTTTGAGACAGGTTTCTCTGTGCCCTGCTGGCTGTCCTGGAACTCACCCTGAAGACAAGACTGGCCTTGAACTCAGAGATCCGCCCTCCTCTGCCTCTCGCCACCACTGCCTGGCATCTCTTCTCTTTCTCAGTAAGGGAAAGAAGGTCTGAATATGTAGCCAGGCTGGCCTTCAGCTAATTATCCTCCTGACTCAGCATCCTAATATCTGGGATTGTGGACATGCACCAGGATGGGCAGAACTAGAGCTCTATTTTGGCACTGGGGACAGATCCTCCGGCCTTGCAGCATTAGACAAAGGCTTGACTACTGACACAGCATTAGCCCGGTCTCTGGTCGCTTCTCTAAGAAACTCAGATACAACCACTTGGATCATTTACTCTGTAGAACACGCACATCTTTCCCCCCTCCTACCTTGGTTTTGTTGTCAGTTTTCTCAAAGAGGAAAACACTGTAAACTCTGGGTAAAGGGTCAGGTGGAAAACAAGCACCTACTCTCTCTCACTCCCTTCTAAAGCCCAACTAATTATAAAATAGGAATTTTATCTTTAAGTCAGAAACTGCCCAGGCACATACTTTTCATTCTAGAATTCAGGAGGCAGAGGCAGATGGATCTCTGTGGATCTGAGGGTAGCCTGACCTACAGAGCATCCAGTGAGGGCAAACATGTCACACACACAGAAGCAGTAACCAGGACTGCCCCAGGCTTCCCAGCTGCACCAGAGACACAGCCGGGAACACAGCATCCTTCCTAGGGCAGTGACTTAAGATCTCCCTCTGTTCCCAGCCAAGCAGTGCACTGGAACTAGGGCAGACAGACATGCACTCACTCAGACAGGGAGCGCCTGCCTCTTTCTCAGGATGGTAGCTAAGCTGTGTCTGCCAGATGCAGAGTCGGCCAGAGGGCAGGGATATATATGGGAACATAGTTGGGAAGAGGCACAGATGACACCAGCAGGGTTAAGGGAGAGCCCACGGCAGCTCACCCATCTAGTGATGATGAGGTGAGGTGCCCATCTCAGGAGAGCCACTTCCTATGATGGGTGTCAGCAGATAGTTCTAGGACATAAAAGTTAGAGATGCTTGCGGGCATGGAATACAGAGGTGATGTGGATTCCCTCTGGCAAAGGCAAGTGAGCTTGGATTAAAATTTTTTGATCACTGGAACCTATATATATGTCAGGTGGGTGTGGCAGCCTGGCTGTATTTCTAGACTGGAGAAACTGGGATGGAAGAATCAACAGAGCAAACTGGCTGGCAAGGCTAGACACAGCAGAAAGCTCTGGGTTTGACTGAGAGACCCTGTCTCACTGAGTAAGGTGAGAGAGGGTGGTGGTGGTGCAGGGCTTCAGTCCCAGCACTGGAGAGACAGAGGCAGGGGGATCTCTTTCAGCTAGTCAACAAGTGAGTTCCAGGACAGCCAGGGCTGTTACCCAGACAAGCCCTGTCTCAAAAATAACAACAAAATGAATAAGGTGAAAGAGGTGTCAAGAGTGACTCCCAGTATCTACCCTGGGTCTTGACATGTACACGCAAATACATATGCTTATGTCCCCATATCATGCAAATTTTTAAAAACTGTCTTAAAGCCCCCAGCTCTGCTACTGTGCCCCGTCATCACTGAGACCCCACCCTTCCTCAGTACCACTCCTGGTGCGCACCTTCCACGAGGTGTCTCACTCTCCCAAACTGCCTCAGGAGGCTCTCCACGTGTCTCTTCTCTCGCTCGAGGAACAGCAGATCATCCTGTCTCCCGGCCAGCAAGTCCTCCAGGTCACAGGCCTTCTCTTGGCGTGGCAGCCGTACTCTATCTGAAAAGAAAATTAACCGCTCACACAGTCCTGCTTGTCTCCCATGTAAGCGCTTTCTGCTGCCTCGCTCTGCACACACTGCACAGTCGGGCAAGGAGGAGGGACCAGGAAGACTCCTGCTCATCCAGTCTGTGAGGACAGTGGATTCACGTACTTGGCAGCCATCATGTCACTGCTTGCTCATGATACTCCTCAGAACAATAAACCACAGCTTCTCAATGTGCTGACAATCTCAGCTTCATACTTACTTAAGTTCCAGATGTCAACAAACTGACGCTTGTGTTTAAGGATCAACTCCAGCTGTCCAATCACGATGGTGCCATCCTCAAGTTCCTCTGCAGCCTTTTGGAACACAGACTCAGCCGTGGCCATCAGCTCCCTGCCTTCCCCCGTGATGTTGTCTAAGATTTTCTCGTTGCTTCCTGACCAGAGGGAGAGCACATAGTTCAGAGCCTGGGTCTCCTGATCTCTTCGATTCCCACCAGCCATCCCTGATGACTCTGATGGTGCAGCGGCCGTCGGGCCGTGTTCTCAGTGTGACAACACTTGACTGTGCGTGGCTTCAGGTTCCGCACATCCTGGCCACCATTCCCCACTGTACGGTAATATGTGTGAACTGACAATCACTCTAGATGGAAAGACTTTCAATACATTTACTTTTAACCCAGAAAATTTCTCTCCTGCTACCATTAGATTTGTATTAAAAGAGCATGTTTAGCCAAGTTGTGGTGATGCACGCCTTTAATTCCAGCACTTGGGAGGAAGAGGCAGGCAGATCTTGCTGTGATGAAGGATAGCCTGGTCTACAAAGTGAGGTGCGATCAAGGATAGCCTGGTCTACAAAGTGAGTTCTAGAACAGCCAGGACTGTTACAGAGAAATCCTGTCTCGAGGTAAAAAAGAAAGAAAACAGCATTGAAAACAAAGTAGCCTTTTCCATGATTGTCCATCCATAAAACAGCTGGACATGGCAGCACGGGACTCTAAGGCAGAGACAAGCAGAGTGTTAGTTCATGGCCACCCAGGTCTGCACAGCCTCCTATAGACCAGCCAAGGCTACATAGGGAGACTCAGTCTCAGGAAAACAGCAGCAAAACATGAAACAACTGAGATGCTATTCGGCAGGTGAACAGGGTGAGATGTCGTGGTAGTTCTGCAAATGAAGTTATTCTGTGATGAAAACAGAACTCAGCGGCTGAGCAATAAGAAGACAGGGAGGCGCTTCCAATGGAAACTCCTGTGAAAGTCGTCTCTCAGGCCACACTTATGGGTCCAGCTCTGGGATCTTCTAGAGAACAAACCACAGGGTAGTAAAACAGCAGGGCCGCAGATCCTGGGGGCAGTGAGCTCATTGTGTCGGCACTGTGATGCCCCAAACATGCCAGCCTGCATGTGTTAAAGCCAAGAGAGCACCTACGACCCCCCAGACTTAGTGTGCCAACACTGAACAGCTCATCCGAGATAAAGGACACACACATTCCAGGTGTGAACAGCCGCACATGGCTGCTGGAGGAGCCTGTGGGAGCCAAGTTTGCTGATGAATTTTTCTAGAAAACCTATTAATTGAAAAAACACACTTGTGATACTTCCAGGTGAACAGCAAATACAAATGGCACCCACATCAGCACTTAACACTTTTGGCCTCACGCCTCACAAGCTGTTGGGGGGCGGGTCCCTGTTTGGGCTATCAAAAGATCTGGTGAGCATTAAGTGAGCATTAAACTCGCCTGGGCTTTTAGTTCAAACCCAGCACATTCCTGCTCCAAGATCTAAACACAACAGCTCACAGAAGACATGTGAGAGATTTCAGGGGAAGTCCTAACACTCGGGTCTGTGTGTGCTGGGAGGGTCAGCTGGGAGTTCCTGTTCTGTATGTCAATCAGCACTGCTCTCAAAGGGACTGCTCTGAAGGCCTCCTGAGCTTGTCTAGTTTTCGCTCTTGTGTGTGTGTGTTTGTGTGTGTGTGCGTCCACACATGTGCATACACGGTATGTGTGCATGCATATGTAGGCAGTCCAAAATCTCTCTGAACCTGAAGCTTGGCTTGTAGCAAGAAGCCACAGGTATCCTCGGACTCCATCCCCTACCCTGATGGGCCATCTCCCCACTCAGCGGGCCCTGTACCCGCTGGGCCATCCCTCCCAGCCCAACTGCAATTCTTGCTGCTCTCGGCGTCTGCAGAGCAAAGCCAGTCAGTGTCCACACTGCACTTCCCGTCCCTTCTCCTGGAGGCTGAGGCCCTAGACTGTCGGGGGCAGTGCCAGGCACAGCATGGCAGCAGAGCAGCTAGGATGGAGCAGCTCTCAGTCAGCTGTGACGTCAGCTGTCAGGACGCCCGTGCCTGTCCTGGTCTCGGGCCCACCATCCAGCTGCTTCCTCTATCAGCACAGAGCAGCGGGATGTCAGGTCTGCTTTTCTGCCCCGTTCTGCTCCCAGAGGCCAAGAGGACGCCCTCCCCAGGCTCCCCGCAGCTGCCAGCACATACCACACAGTTTGAAGAGTTGCTTCACATCTGGCCACGTGAGCAGGTATTTGAGGATCCCATCCATGTCCGACACAGCCTCCCCGTTGTGCTTAGGCCAGGACTTGGTTATCACAGCGGACAAGACAGTACCAAATTTCTGCAGATCTGGACAGGAGAGCCCCTCAAGGACACTGGTCTGAGACTATAAAGAAAGTCAGTAATAAAAAAAGTGTAATAATGGAAGAAGGAAAGCATCTTTAGCAAATGGTGCTGGCATAACTGGATGTCAACCTGTAGAATAATGAAAGTAGATCCATATCTATCACCATGCACAAAACTCAAGTCCAAATGGATTAAAGACCCCAATATTAATCTGACCACATTGAACCTGACAGAAGAGAAAGTAGGAAGTAGTCTACAAGACATGGGCACAGGAGACCACTTCCTAGGTAGAACTCCAGTAGCACAGACAATAAGAGAAACAATGAATAAATGGGATCTCCTGAAACTGAGAAGCTTCTGTAAAGCAAAGGACACTGTCACTAAGACAAAAAGGCTACCTTCTGACTGGGAGAAAATCTTCACCAACCCCTCATCAGACAAAGGTCTGATCTCCAAAATATACAAAGAACTCAAGAAACTAGACACTAAAACTCTAATTAACCCAATTAAAAAATGGGGTACTGAACTGAACAGAGAATTCTCAACAGAAGAATTTCGAATGGCCAAAAGACCCTTAAGGTCATGCTCAACCTCCTTAGGGATCAGGGAAATGCAAATCAAAACAACATTGAGATACCATCTTACACCTGTCAGAATAGCTAAACTCAAAAACACCAAGGATAGCCTATGCTGGAGAGGATGTGGAGTGAGGGAAACACTCATCCATTGTTGGTGGGAATGCAAATTGTGCAGCCACTGTGGAAATCAGTGTGGCGAAACACTGGAAACTGGGAGTCAACCTACCTCAGGACCCAGCAATTCCACTCTTGAGAATATTCCCAAGAGATGCCATATCATACGACAAAAGCATTTGTTCAACTATGTTCATAGCAGCACTATTTGTAATAGTCAGAACCTGGAAACAACCTAGGTGCCCCTCAATAGAAGAATGGTTAAATAAGGTGTGGAACATACACACATTAGAGTTTTACTCAGCGGTAAAAAAACAATGACATCTTGAATTTTGCATGCAAATGGATGGAAATAGAAAAACGCTTTACTGAGTGAGGTAACCCAGTCCCAAAAAGAGGAATATGATATGTACTCACTGATAAGTGGATTCTAGCCATAATTAAAGGTCTTTGAGCCTATAATTCGTGATCCTAGAGACGCTAAATAAGAAGTAAACCTGAAGAAAATCATATAGTTATCCTCCTGGATATTGGAAGTAGACAAAATTGCCAGGCAAACTTCGGGGCACAGGTGGCAGGGAGTGGATGGAAGGGGAGTTGGGTAGAGAGAAGGCAGAAGGGAAGGATTCGGGAAAGTTTGGGGGAATGGGATGGGTGGGATGGATTTCCAAAGGATGGATATGGATGCAGGGAAGTAAATATCTCAACTAAGGGAGACATTTTAGGCTTTGCAAGAGACTTGATTCTAGAGGGGGTCCCAGGTCCAAGGAGAGATCCCCAGATTGTTCCCTGGGCAGCAGAGGAGAGGGTGCATGAACTGGCCTCGTCCCATAACCATACTGATGAACATTTTGCATATCACCATAGAACCTTCATCTGGCGATGGATGGAGATAGAGACAAAGTCCCACTTTGGAGCACTGAACTTAGCTCCCTAGGTCCAAATGAGGAGCAGAAGGAGGGTGAGCAAGGAAGTCAGGATCACAAGGGGTGCGTCCACCCACTGAGATGGTGGGACTGATCTAATGGGAGCTCACCAAGGCCAGCTGGACTGGGAGCGTTGGAGCATGTAATCAAAATGGACACTCTGAACGTGGCTGGCAATGAAGGCTGACTGAGAAGCCAAGGACAGTGGCATTGGGATTTAATTCTACTGCATGGACTAACTTTGTGGGAGCCTGGTTTGTTTGGATGTTCACCTTTAAAGACCTGTATGGATGGGGGAGGATATTGGACTTCCCACAGGGCAAGGAACCCTGATTGCTCTTAAGACTAGAGAGGGAGGGTGAGGTGGGGAGGGGGGTGGGGAGAGGGGGAGGGGTGGGGAGAGGGGGAGAAAAAAGGGAGGTGGGAAAGAGGTGGAAATTTTTAATAAATAAATAAAAGTGCATAGAAAAAAATGTGATAATGTCTTAGTTTGTTATAATTAAGAGAATCATGAAAACTGGGTGTAGTGGTACACAACAGTAATCTTTACATTTGGAGAGAAGAGTTGTGGGTCAGCCTCAGCTGCACAGAAAATACAGGGCCAAGCTGGACTACTTGAGACCTTAACTTAAATGATTTTTTTCAAAAATTGCCCTTGCTGGCCTGATGACAGGCCATGAGCATGAGCTGTGGGAGAGGACCCGGGGCTGCTGCCTCTGTAGGTCTGACTGAGGCTCACTGGGGTATGAGCCAATGGCTAAAGGTTTGCCTAGCATCTGTAAAACCCTGGTTCGACGTTCAGCACCACACACAAAAATATGTCATAGAAATTGTGCTATTTTAGGCCAGAGAGATGGCACAGGGGTGAAGGTGGCTGCTGCCAAATCCAACAATGAGTCAATTCTTGGGACCCATGTGGTGAAAAGAGAGAACGAGCCCCCCAAAAGATGTCCTCTGTTCTCCATGCTTGTGTGTCCTGGCACACACATGCTCAACACACGTGTGCACGTGTGCACATACACAGAGAGAGAGAGAGAGAGAGAGAGAGAGAGAGAGAGAGAGAGAGAGCAATACTCTAACATAATAAAATGTTAATAGGAGAAAGCTTAACATGCTTTGAGCCCTCTCATCACACACGTGACCAGCAGAGCTTGACACGGTGCTCACTCAGGCCACTCAGCAGGGACAGCACAATCCTCCACATACAGAAAGCAGACCTTTACCTCAGAAGGGACTCGCTAGAGCTGAACCTGCAGAAGTGAGAGGGAGCAGGACACTGATGTGCCTCTCCCAAGCGTGATCCTTTTCTCAGTCTCTGTCAGAGCAGAGGAAGATGAACAGAAGCTAAAGCCCGCCACTGGCAGTGATCACAGGGGTGACTGGGGCTCAGCCTGTGAGATGCTGGGGCCAGGCTGTGTGAGCAGGTGGGAGGTTCTCACCATGTAACTCTGGCTGGTCTGACTCACTACATAGATCAGGCTGGTCTCGAACTCAGAGACCCACCAGCTTCTGTAACCCTAGTACTGGAATTAAGGGTATGCGCCACCACACCTGGCCTAGGAACTGTGTCTTTGCATGGCATTTAACTGCCAGGAAACAGGAAGTCACGCAGCTTCTCAAGGAGTTGGATGAAAACTCTGGATCTTAGCACATGGCTCTAGTCACAAAGGGGGTTGATCAGACCCTGTGGGGTCTCAGAACAAGCAGGCTTCCGCAGCCTTTGGGAGGCCACATCAGAAAACCCCTGTGAGCCCACAGGGAAAGACTAGTAACCTGGCAAGCAGAGCTCACGGCTTCAATGACACACTTCTCAAAGCTCCTGGCCACGCTGTCATGGAGTCCGCGATCCTGCCACTGACCGCTGCAGAAGACGGAGATCTGCAAACGGGGCTGCTCCTGTGGACAGAGAGAGGCGTGAGGGCTGTGTGTGCTCAAGGAGGGAGACGTGAGGTGTGGGGTTCCTCACCACTACACACCAGGGAAACACCAGGTGTCTTCACCACCCCGTGATTTGAGCTTCTCTGCACAGGCACTAAGCATGTCTGCAAGGACCACACTATCCAAGGAACTAATGAAAACAGATTCTGTAGCTAGGCATGGTAGCTCGTGCCTCTGGGCCCAGCACTAGAGAGCCCAAAGCAAGAGTATTGCTGGGAGCTTGGAACTGGCCTGGGACACAGAGTGAGACCCTGTCACAAATATTCAAAAATTAAAAAGCCTTTTGTTCCACTCTACAAAAGGGGAAAAAACAATCCGAACGCTTGGATAACAGAGACAGGTCGATCTCTTTAAGTACAAGGCCATTCTGAGCTACAGAGCAAGTTCTAGGATAGGCCCCAATGCTAGAGAAATCCTGTATTGAAAAACCAAAAAAACAAAACACAATAAATAAAAAACAACACCCCCAAAAAATACCAAAACAAAACACCAGCACTGGAGCTTGTGAAAGCCAGACAGATAAATTTTGAAAAATAAGTCATTGTCCTCCCCTTCTGGTTCCCTAGGATCTATCTTAGTTTCGGATGAAGCATTCTCATCATGTAAAGTTGGATTTCCATGTCAGCAGCCTTCATTCACACTAACGAGCATTTTTCTGTGCAGTTTTGTTTTTTTCCCCTTTGGTGCTGTTTCCATAACTGGCCAGTGCAGTGTCTGCATGTGAGCTTCCCCATATATGGTTTGGGTCCCCATCATGTCCCTGTTCTTCTAAGGGCATCACACAAGACCTTCAACATTCTTCTGAAGTCAAAAGAAAATGACCAAGTCAGAACACATGTCCAGACTCATGGCTGACCCCCTGCCTCACCACCATTATCAGTCTTGCACTCAAGTGTACCATACATAACAATTGGGATGTACCTGTTTGAGCCTCCCTTCCAAGTCTCCCAGCAGCGACCCCTTCCAGCCATACTTCCTGGGGAAGTCGATTTCCACCAGCCGTCGCCACAGCTGCACAATCAAAAAGTGACAACGTCAGCAAAGACTTAATGCCACAGCGTGGACAAATAAGGTGGACAAGCAGGTGCGTTGTTACAGATCTGTGGTCCTAGGTACTTGAGAAACTGAGGCAGGAGGGCTGTTGAAGGCCAGGAGTTCAGGGCTGGCCTGGACACCATAGGAAGACCTTGTCTCAAGAGCAGTAAGAAAGGGCGGACCATTATGGCAGTATGAAGGGTGAGGGCACCAAGCCTCAAGAATCGTGGGGCTCTCAGCTCTTCATGTCACTGGTAAACTGTGCTGTGGTGAGTCGGCAACACAACCCACTTTGGCCCATGAAGTCACCACCACCCTCCCAGTCATGTGACCGCTCTATTTGGAGAAAGGAGTCCCCTCATGTTTATCCTGAAAAGTTTCAAACAGACAAGACAGCAGGGAGAACAGAAACACTTCCTTCCACTAAGGCCCCGGGGTTTTATTCTGAACACTGTTCTCTCTCTCTCTTCCTGCCACTAGGAGGTAAGGTGTAGATATCACAGCACTGCTCCCACATGCCTGGGCAGGCCTCTCTTTCCCTGAAGATCGCTCACCTCACTGGAACCATTCTGGAGAGGAGCGAGGACCTGTGAGCTGCCCCTCTGCTGTGCTGTGCCGTCTGGCTCCACAGTCCAGTCAGGGCTTAAACATTTCATTGAGGGATCCTGTCCTCTTTTCTAGGGAAGTGCCTTCCCTTCGTTTATGATGCTGGCAGCTTTGAAAAGTTCATGGCGATCATTTTAAAGGCACTCTTGATTTCACTTTCTGTCATTCCATGATTAAAATCTCTTTGGCAGAGACATAACTACACTGAGCCACATGAAACTAAACTTGTAGGTCCCTGGTGGTCAGTGTCCATACCTTTCCACAGCTCCTAACTAAACAGCTCACAGTGCGGTTGCCGTTAGCCTGGTCAAAGTGGCTCAAAAAACCATTTTGCTTTCCAGGTGACAGGACAACCCATGCAGAACGTTTGTGCCAAATCCCCCATTAGTGCTCTTTCTGCTGGGATTAAAATACCATATGCAGTGGGGACATGGTGGCACACAGCTTTAATCCCAGCACTCGGGAGGCAGAGGCAGGTAGATCTCTCTGAGTTATAGGTCAGTGTGGGCTCTACAGAATGAAGTTCAGGACAGGCTCCAAAGTGACACAGAGAAACCCTGTTTCAAAAAACAAAACAAACAAACAAACAAACAAACAAACAAAAAAACCATATGCAGCCTGCAGCAAGATCCTGGCCTGGTGACCTGGCTACTACTGCCTTCAACATTCCTGCCAATAATGAATGTCTCCTTATTCTGGGGTTACTGAACAGGTTTCTGCTAGGCCGTATCATATTCACCATTCTTCCATGAAAGAATACAAAACCTCTGAGTGTAGTGGCTCATGCCTTAATCCCAGCATGCCGGAAGCAGAGACAAGAGGATCTCTATGAGTATGAGGCCACACTGGTGGGTGATCTACAGAGCGAGTTCTAGGACAGTTAGGATTAAATTAAATTAGAGAGATCTTGTCTCAAGAAAACAAAAAACTGGTCCCACCAAACAAACAAAAACCCAAAAACAAAATCTTTTTTACTTCATCTTATTTTTATTTATACGGACAGGGGGTTAGAGACAGTTTCTCTGTGTAACTTCAGAGCCTGTCCTGAAACTCCCGCTGCAGACCAGGCAGTCCTCAAGCTCACAGAGATCCCCCTGCCTCTGCTCATAAGTGCTGGGATTGAGGGTGTGCGCCACAGCCAGTTGCCCTTACTTCACCTTCTATAAAATATATTTCAAGTACAGATTAGCCTACCCCCATAAGCACTGATGCAAAATTAGCTAATCCGAGAGTTTTCAACGTATTCTTTTCAAAATACAGAATACCTTTGGCCATACAGAAATGCCACAGAGAACCACAGGGCTTGGCCTGATTCCTCTCCTTGGTCACATCTCACACAGTGAGGCACGATATCAGGACTGGAAATGAAAGGCGATGGGCTATTGACTAACTCCAAGCTTCACGCAGGCTCGCTACCTCTTCTGTAAGTTTTCTTTTGCTGTCTCAGGATGAGCCTCTCAGGACAGCGACTGTCATGTTAGCTGGGGCACCACGAGACTCTGGGGCATGCCCATGATGAGCACAAGAACTGCCAATCACATTGACCAAACAACAACTGCCAATCACACTGACCAAACAACAACTGCCAATCACACTGACCAAACAACAACTGCCAATCACACTGACCAAACAACAACTGCCAATCACACTGACCCAAACCAACCGACCTGCAGGACGTTCGCTTCCTAGCTTTCTGCGGGAACATTTGGCTGTTACCCCACAAAAGAAATTCATCTCTCACCTCTGCCTCCATTTCCAGTGTCATACACACACATCTGGCTCACAGCTGCAACTACTACCTTACACCTCCACGTCCCCACCCCCACCTCTGCTTCCTGCAGCATTCCTGACACTGCTGTCCCCATCACCTCACAGCAAGGGCACCTGGCCCAGCCAGGGCTGACAGCACTTTCCATCTGGCCAGGGGTTGATGAGGCCCTTCTGTACAGGAGGAGCACAGCAGCTAGACTTCAGGCCATGGTCACAGCTCTCGGGACGGTAGTGATGGCTCCCAGTCCCTTATGTCCACACCCATGTGCCGTTGGCAGCTTCACAGCTCCCAGGAAGGCTTACCATCATCTCCTCAGGATAGGTAAAGCGGAGAGTGGCTGGACCGGTATAGAAGATGCTTTTTTTAAACACGCTGCACAGCCAGTTTCTTGTGGTGCTCAGGGCCCCCTGGAAGATGCTTGTCAGCAAGGCTTCATTTTCTGTAGCAACCGGTCCCTCTGTGGCACCCTGCGGGCACGCGAGAAACAGATTACAGAATCTGTGGTCACCATCGAGTCTGATGACCTGAGTTTGATCCCCAGAACCCACATGGGGGAAGGAGAGAACTGACTCTCACTAGGTGTCCTGATTTCCACACCCATGCCCATAGGTGCAGTCTCTGTGTCTCTGTCTGTATGTCAGTCTCTCCCAGGTTGTCCTGTCTGCAGGAAGCCCATGCCCTCCAGTACAGCCTCACGGGCTGTACTGTGTATACAGATGTGTGAATCTCACTTACCCCTGCGGGTTTGAGCTGAAGCATTTTACAGACAAGCTCGGCAGACAGGACAGGAACCTCATAGCACTTTACGTAGGTTGTGATGTTGCAGACAGTTTCGTGAAGGGTCAGACACTCGGGTAAGTAGGTCTGTAGCAGGGTCTCCCCAAGAATCCTATCCACAAAGAGAGGTGGAGAAATCATTGAATTAGTTGACAAATGAGAAGACAGAGGGGGAAATAAAGGTTAAATTCAGCCGCCATGTGGGTTCTGAGAATTGAACTCGGGACCTCTGGAAGAGCAGCAGGCCGGGTGGTGGTGGTGCACGCATTTAATCCCAGCGCTCGGGAGGCAGATTGTCCCCCCACCCCGACCAACTGTATGGACCATGCTAGACAGTATGAGCTGCGCCCTCCACCAGTAAGGACTGTGTTCCCCGACAGTATGGACTGTGCTCCCCGACAGTAAGGACTGTGCTCCCCGACAGTATGGACTGTGCCCTCCACCAGTATGGACCGTGCCTCACACTGAGTCACAACAGACCCTTCTCCAGCAGCCTTTGTCAAGCGCTTGTCATAGCCAGGGGAACAGTAATACGTTTGATTTGTCTTCTGATCTGATTTGCTAAAGGCAGGAACGGATGTAACAGGTACAGGGAAGGGACAGAGCAAGGGACCATGGGTAAAATCTCAGCCCTGAAGCTGGACAAGGCATCTAATAGCATGGAAAGCATGGCTTAGTTTCCATCTCCCCATGGCAACAGCACGTGTGGGAAGCTGAGGCCAGCGGGGGCAGCCACCATGCCGCCCAGAGCTGTGTGGAAGCCAAGGCTGCCCTTGGCCTTCCTACTTACGTGGTCTCATAAATGTCCACAAGGTGAATCAGCATTGTAAAAATCTCCTTGACATCCTAGGACAGTGGAGAGAAGGAGGTGTGAGCCAAGAAACGCCTGTGTGCACACGAGCACTGGTGAAGAGAAGGTGGGTGTGAGCATGCTGTGAGTGAGCCAAGAAACGGCTGTGTGCACATGTTCACTGGCTTCGTCTTTCCTTCCATCAACACAGCTGCACTTAGGAAGAATAGCTTCCCATGAGTAAATTCACGGCACAGAATTCCCGCTTGCTGTCTTCTGAGCATGCCCACATGCGCACATGTGTGGAGACTGTGCTCTTATCAGGAACTGTCCACCCTGTTTTGAGGCAGTGTCTCTCATTGGCTTGGAGATCACAATTGAGCTAGGCTGCCTAGTAAGGATCTGCCCATCTCCACTCCCCCTGTGGAGTAAAGGGCAGGCCACAGTGCCCTGCATTTCCTGGTGGCTCCAGGGATTGAATTTAGATCCTCAAGCTTGTATGGCAAGCACTTTACCAAATGAACATCTTCCCAGTCCAACATACACAATTCTCTATATCTAAAGCCGTGTAGGAAGGATGGACGACAGCAGCTATGGGACAAGCTCACACCCTAACTGCCTTGTAGCTCTGCCCAGCACAACTGTTTAAAACACTTAAAATAGAACTTAGGAAAGCTATTGGCTTTCCCAAGTCCTATTTCCTGAAATAGAGTAGACGCAGGTAATCAGCCTATGTCTTTATAGGAAATGTCACCACATCTGTCTAAAAAAGCCTCATCACTCCTGGCTAGATAAACCTCCTCACCTCTAGATAAATCTCTCTCCCTCCTTCACCACCCCCTCATTGCTAGTAGCCCTGAGGGGGTGACACCCCCCCCCCATGATGTGACCCCTCTGCCACAGTCCACTCCCAGCACCTTAGCGGTTAAAGTACTAATGCTCAGACACCACTTGCTGGTCTGGTCCCCACAACACACCTCTAGGTTTTGGTGGGAGATCCTCCCCAGCCCTCGAAGCCGGTATGAAACCCCCTGAAAACAATCCAGGACGTGGGCAGGCACGTGACTCAAGTATTCTGTCGAGTTTTCCAAGTAGGAAGTCAAGCTTCCCAGCGGGACCAGGCTGAACCAGGAGCGGAAGAGGAAGTCATCCACCTGCAGCAGCGCCATCTTAGACTGCATGAACTGGAGAACCCGGCTCCTGAGGAGACAGCACAGGTGCGGGGAGGCTGCAGCAGTCAGAACTGACGTGGAGGGGACAGAAGCAGGAGCTGCAGCGGTCAGAACTGACGTGGAGGGGACAGAAGCAGGAGCTGCAGCAGTCCGATTTCAGGTTTGTGGTCGCCCAGGGGAAACAAAAGTCGGTCAGGAATAGAATGGCAGCGAGGGCAGGGAGGGATTGCAAGGGCGGGGTGGCTGCTGGACTTTTCCCTCCAGACCCGAGGGCTCCCCTTCATCCCACACTGAGAGCAGTGGCAGAGCTGGGTGGAGTTGAAAATTTTGAGGGTTCATTCTCCAATATGGGGGAAAGGGAGGGAATGAGAGGAAGAGAGATGGAGAAGAGGAAATAGGGGAAGAAGAAGAGTGAGGAAGTGGGGAAGGAGGAGAGGGAGGAAGGGGGGAAGGAGAGGGAAGAAGTGGGGGAAGGAGGAGAGAAAAGAAGTGGGGAAGGAGAAGACGGAGGAAGAGGGAAGGAAGACAGGGAGGATGTGGGAAAGAGAGGGAGGAAGTGGGGAAAGGAGGGAAAAGAAAGAAAAAAGGAAAAGTATAGATTTCACACCTAGAATCTAAGTTTTCTACAGAACTTCTGGTAAGGTTTTCTTATCAGAGGGGAGGTCCTGTGTGGAAATACGTTCCCAGTATTGGTCTACTTAGGCCGGCAGCAGAGCCTTCTCTCCAGCAGCGCTGTCTGTTGAGTTACCTGGGCTTGGTGAGGACGGGTAGATGGCTTGTGTAAAATGCTTCATGTGTACATGAGGACCTGAGTTCAGACACATGCAAAAGACACATAGTACCAGCATGTGTGACCCCAGCGGTCCTGTGAGGAGATGGGATGTTGAGATCAGACAGGAAAATAACCCAAAATTAATGTGCCGGTCATCTGGGCATACATAGTCAGGAAAGAAGAGCAGAGACCCGGAAGGAAGGACGCGGACTGGAGTTGCCCTCCGAGCTACACACGAAATAAGTAGGCAGAGGACAGAGTCCCGGAGATAGAAGCCCCTACTAAATAAAAAGCAGAAATGACTCCAACAGGGGACCGGTTGCCCCAAAGTCAGCCACCTGAGGGTCTGGAATTGGCATTGTAAGTGCAGCTATTCGACTCACTGAGTGGGTGCTTTCTCCCGAAACTGTGCGAAAGGGATTCCTCTGAGGCCTGCCCAGGTGTCCTCAGGCTGGCTCTTAGAGTTCCTCCTGGGTGGGGACAGCTGCATGCAGCAGTGCAGGATGGGTAAGGTGCCCAGCCAGAGGTCCATGCCCTCGTTTATGCACCTGCGGCACAGGTTTACCAAGTACGCACGCCATCTAGAAGAGAAAGGAGGCGTCAGTGAGGGGAAGGTGGCCCAGTGCTCTATGACCACCATCTGAAGAGAACAGGGAACTCTGCGTGGCTGGACAGGATCCACACCAGGAAATCGGTCATAAGAAAGATATGGAATCCCAGCCCCACCTTGCAGACCCTCACAAATCCCCGCAGCAGATTCCTGCCAGAGTCATCTCCATCTACACCACACAGCTGAGGAGTATCTTCACAAACTGTGAATCAATCACCTGGGTGTCTAAAACATCAAGCCAAAAAGCCACTGCCCAGGAAGAGCTGCTCAGAAGTCTACATCACACTAGCCACAAGGCAAGGTCACTGGGTGCAAAGAGGTCGCCTCCAAACTCACTGTGACCCTATAGAGAGAACACGCTTTCTAATCTGTGTGGCACAGGCAGAGCTGGAGGGAACACATCCCTGGGGCGTCCACAGATGCTGAGACGTGCGCAGAAGCAATCTGTGTGCTCCTTTACTGCAACATGCCCAGTTTGGCTTCAAATTTATGGACTCAGAGGATTCTCCCACATTGGCCTGTCAAATACCAGGGATCACAGACATGCACCTTGACCCTCAGCTCCATGAGCAGGTGTGGAGTTCATGCCCCAAATCTAGCACTCGGCAAGCTGAGGGCAGAAATTTCATGAGTCCGGGCAGCCTGGGCTACATAGTGAAACTGTCATAAAGCAAACAAACACAAAACAGAAATGGTGCGGAGGCTGGAGAGATGCTCTGTGGTTGAGAGCACTGCTGCTCCTGGAGAGCCCAGGTTGTGTCCGGTGTCCACATGTTGGCTCACACCTGTCTGCAACACCTTCTGACCTCCACAGGCGCCAGGCATGCACATGGTGCACAAACATACGTGCATGTAAAACACCCGCACACATAGAATAGAAAATAAAGAAGAAATGAAGGGGAAATACTTTTGAGGTTTGCTGAGGATGAGGCTCAGGTCACTGTGAAGAGTTTCTGCCGAGTCAGCACTCGGAGTGAGGAGGAAGCACAGCGCGTCCAGGTCATTTTTAGGGACAACAAAATGAGCCTCTTCCACCATGAAAAGGAAGGTCAGGCCCAACTTCAGTCCACTCCTCACAGGGCAGTCGGCAGGCAGAGAGTCCCCGCTCTTCCCTTCCAGGAAAGGTGCCATCCAGGTTTTCACATGCTCCCACAGGTGCGCCCTCACCTGGTCCCGGGAGGGAAAGACGTGTGAGCTCTGCAGGGGACATTCAACAGCTAGGCACTGTGCCAGGGACAGGGTCACCAGTGCCAGGGACAGGGTCACCAGTGCCAGGGACCGGGTCACCAGTGCCAGGGAGGGCTTCACTTGCCTCTCTCCCGGGCTTCACCACTGAAGCACACGGATGCTCAGTCCCCAGCCCTACAGGGTGGAGGTACAGGAGGAGGCATCCTAGGAACAGCCACACCACTGTAGGGTGTAAGGAGGAGCCCAGCCCTTCTGGGAGAGCACAGGACCATGCTGAGGGTGGGGCGCAGTGGAACCTTGTGAGGAGGATGGCATGAGGTCCTCCTGCCCCATTTGTATTTGGCCCACTCAGTCCAGGGGTCACCTAGCCTCTAGCTGGTCAAGGGACACTGCCTGCCTTCTCCAGAGCTGCTGGTGACAGTGGGGAATGGGTACCTCTTTCTCTTCATATTGCAGACTGGACCATGGCCGCCTAGCCCGCCCTTCATGGACCATAGGCACTCGGACCACGGAGAAAAACTGCAGGAACTGGGTCATGAAGCTCTGCAGGTTGATGGCACTCCAGGGCTGGAGGACACTGAAGATGCGGTCCAGCATGACCGCAGCGGCATCCTTCTTCCCTCTCACCAGATCCTTTCTTGAGCCAGCAATGAAGGAATCTAAAATTCTCTGGATCTTCCCAGGAGGCTTCATGCAGATGATGTCGTCATACTGATGCCAGTCTGCGGGGACAAAAGAACCCATGTGGGTGAGCTCCAGATCCCAGAGGCCTGGCCTCCCTAGAAGGCAGAAATGCCGGGGGAGCAGCCCGAGGCAGGAAGGAAGGAAAGCCCAGGTGATCAGCCCACTCTGTCAGCTAGCACAGGGTGCAACTGTGCAGCCCACGGTCAGTAATGTGCAGCCGGGGCTGGTAGCATGCTGCTGGCGTGTATAACGCCTCGGGATGTAGATCACAGGGAGAGTGCTAGCTTAGCATGTATAAAGCTCTGGGTTTAGACACCATAAGAAACTTTCTCAGAGGCCCTGAGAGAACAAAGGGAAGTTGACTTCTGTGGTCCTTGTCCAAAGTGAACTTGGCAAAGCCAATCGAGGTCTAACCCAGAGCCTCAAAAGAGCCGAGGTCGAGGTTTCTGGGGACCTAACGCTTCTTGGTTATCAATCCTAAGGCATCTGTGTCTGAGGAATACCGCTTTCTCATCGCCTGCATTGCTTGATTTAGCTCTGATGACCTTCGTCTTTTTCCCTCTACAAATACTATATGGGTACTCACACATACTCATAAAATAAAAAAATAAAACTCTCTTTAAATTTTTAAAAGACCAACATGAGTAACAAGTCAAATCCTGTCCTTAAAAAAATGATGGGAAAGGCAGGTGGTAGTGACGCACGCCTTCAATCCCAGCACTTGGGAGGCAGAGACTGGCAGATCTCAGTGAGTTCGAGGCCAGCCTAGTCTACAGAGAGAGTTCCAGAACAGGCAGGACTGTTACACACAGAAGCCCTGTCTCCAAAACAAAACAACAGCAACAACAACAAAATCACGGGAGCTTTGGGGACAGTTGAGTTGATGAAGGCCCTGCTGACACAACTGAGAAAGTTGTCCTCTGACCTCCGCAAGCACGCCATGGCATGTGCACACGCACACATACACGCATATGTACACTCACACACACACACACACACACACACACACACGATGCAGGGCAATAGCGCAAGCGCATGCAAACTCGCAGTGAGTAACTAAAATTGGCTAAGACAACCTATCAGAGAACCAAAAGCACAGTAACTAATGACGTGCTCCTAGCCAATCACACACACCAGCAGTGACCGTCAGTTTGAAAAGGACCAACCAGAAACATTCCTGCCGCAGCTTTATTTCCCAAACTCCATAAAAGCCCTGACGTTTTTTACAATAAATAAATTCTGCATTGGAATCTCTTGGAGTCTCCATGTCCTCCCAACCCTGCTGGGAAACAGGGATCGCACAAAGGGAGCACCAACAAGCTTGCAGAAACTACACACATGTACAAATTACTGAAATAAATACTTCTAAAGTTATGTCAATGCTGAGAGCCTGGGTTCCATCCTCAGTACCAGGAAAAAAACCAAGTCCACACTGAGCAAGGGCAGGAGGACGGTCTGAAGAGACTCGGCGGGGATCCACCTGCCTCTCCCAGGTCTGGAGCTGCTTCAACAGCTCCACCACACACAGAGGAAAGGAACCTTGCAGGATTCTGCCTCTGACAGAGGGACAAGAGGTGATTCTGAGCCCCTGTAAGGACATGGGCTGTGAGCCCAGGAAGACAAGGCCAGTGAACAGCAGAACACGGGGGACCAGGGTGCCCTTCCAAATGCTCCAGCCAAATGGAGTTACGTAAGCAGCGTACGGGAATGAAGACAGATGGTGAACATGGAAAAGACGCTTTAAATGTCACTGACAAAGCCAGACCTCCGCCCCTCCTGCCCCACCCTCAGTCTCCCTCTATCCCAGCCAGACCTTGATACAGCTCCTTCCATCCAGCTCCTTGATGGGAGACTTTCCCAGGTCTCTTCACACAGTAAAGGGTTAAGTCAACCCCACTCCCAAAGGCAGCTTTACTCAGCATCAAGGCAAAGGCAGGCAGTGCCAACCAGAGGACCCAAAGACCCAGGAGCTGTGCTGATCAGCTCAGGCCCCGTGATGGCTTACCTCCAGTGCCCAAGCGGGCAGAATTCACCAACAGACTGCGGTTCACATGCTCGCCTTTCTTCTGTGGGGGCTCATAGATGAATTCGTAGTCTACGGCATCCTTGCTACTGCCATCACGGTGAATGACATACTTATAAGGAATGGGTTTATTCAGGCTCTGCCTGGGAATGACCATGCTGCCCTCGACGAGAGACCCAAGCTCACGAAGGTCTCTGTGGAGAAACATAATATGTCATTTACCAGAGGACACATGTCGTGAAGCCCAGCCCCAGGCTACAGTGCGTTAACTACAGGACATGATTTCTTTCTTTTTTTTTTTTTAAGATTTATTTATTTATTATGTACACAGTGTTCACCCTCTATGTGTCCCTGCAGGCCAGAAGGGGGCGCCAGATCACATTACAAATGATTATGAGCCACCATGTGGTTGCTGGGAATTGAACTCAGGACCTCCGGAAGAGCAGTCAGTGCTCTTAACCTCTGAGCCATCTCTCCAGCCCCCAGGACATGGTTTCTTGCCAGAACCCAGAGAAAGGAACCACACTAAGGTGTGGGGGGAAAATGCAGACTCACGAATGTG
This sequence comes from Myodes glareolus, assembly GCF_982192425.1. NCBI lineage: Eukaryota > Metazoa > Chordata > Mammalia > Rodentia > Cricetidae > Myodes > Myodes glareolus. Next base: position 2,839,526 of record NC_142034.1, on the reverse strand, counting down.
TCTGAAACATTCATTCAGTCTCAGCAGTGGCAGTTCATGCCTTTAATTCTAGCTTTCATGAGGGAGAGGCCGGCTGATCTATGAGTTCGAAGACAACCTGGTCTACAGAGCAAGTTCCAGGACAGCCAGTGCTAAACAGAGAAACCCTGTCTCAAAAAACAAACAAACAGGCTGGAGAGATGGCTCAGAGATTAAGAGCACTGACTGCTCTTCCGGAGGTCCTGAGTTCAATTCCCAGCAACCATATGGTGACTCACAACCATCTTTAGTGAGATCTGGTGGCCCCTTCTGGCCTGCAGGCAGAAATTCATACAGAACAGAGAATACATTAAAATAAATAAATCTAATAAACAAAAAACCCCACTCATTTTCCACCAATTGTGGTAGGAGACAGGAGGATTACTGTGAGTTTCAAGTCAGTCAGGATTACAAAGTGAGACCCTATTTCAGACAAACCAAAACAGGAGAAGAAAAAGAAAAAAAAAAGCAATGGAAGAAAAGGAAGAAGAGAGTGTGCCCAACTGCTTTGGTCACATGACTACTGATGAGGACAGCACCACCCCCAACCCCAAAACACCCCACATACTCACTTGGTGTAGTTCATCTCGCAAGCATCAGACCAGGGTTCCTTCCCGAGCCCCGCTCCCCCTCTGACACACACTCTGTGCTTGTCAGGGTTGAATGAGAAGTCACGGGAGACAATGGCGTGGAAGTACACAGTGACTCCATCCTCTGGGCTAAGTGTTCTGGGAAGAGGGAGAAGGAAACACCAGCTGCGGGGTGTGTGCACACATGCAGGAATAAGCACACATGCACAAGAGCACATACACACAGACACACACACACACACACACACGCACACCAGGCTTATTTCTCTGATGTATGTCGACACCCTTAAGTACCAGGCATTCAGACTCAGACATAGCGCCCCCAGCAGGCTGCTGCTTCTCCCCAGCTAGTAAGGAGCACATCCAGCTCCAACATGCTAGTGATCGTGGGGGTGGGGTGGGTTAGGAGTCTGGACAGTGATGGCTTCATCCAGGAGAGCTCCTTAGGGTCACATTGACTGTGAGGTACCCGGGGACCAACAGGAAAGAGGTTTGGGACTGGTGTCCCAAGTGGGCCCACCCAGGGCTGCCCTCCCAAAGATGAATGTGCCAAAGGCACTGAGAAGAGATGCAGGCTGGGCATGACAGGAGCTGCATGGCTCTGGCAGAGCTGTAACACAGGCGCTGCAGGAGGCCACGTCCCACCTCACTGTAGCCTCTGGTGCAGCAGCCTTCTGGTTTCTCTGCTCCTTTTGGTTTTTCAAAGCAGCTGCATCATTTCTGTTCTCTTCTGACTTCTTCTGATCTTCTGGCTGAGTGTTCGCAATCTCACCCGTGTTCCTCCCAGTCTCAGCCAACTTCCTTTTCAGGTTAGCTTTCTGGAGCAAACAATTAAATCCCAGTGGTTAAGACATGTCTCACAGCAGCCGGGGCCACAGCCGTCCTGGCTCAGAACTGGGCAGTCTTCTGGTCGGCTTCCCATGGCTTGCAGGAGCCCCTCTTCAACCTTGGCCACAGCCTCTCTATCTCTTACCAACTTCCCTTTTCTCTGAGAACAGGCTCACCACGTTCTACCTTAGGGCCTGGGCTCATGCCATTCCCCATCAGGGCACTTTCCGTGTCTGTGGCTAAACCCTCACTCCTGGATTCTATTCCCACAGCACCTCCTCGGGTCTCACCCAGCCACCCAAGAGGAGGGACACACCTCCTCTCAGGACCCTTATCAGACCCTTTGTTTCCTCAGGGAACTTTCTCCTTTCCACCTCTGTCTAGCATAGTCCCATGGAGACTGGCTCTGCCTCCCAGATGACATCGCCATAAACACTGGGCAGCTCATCGAGAGATGACGGGCTGAGGAAGGACCACCAGGGCAGACAGACAGGAGCCCCGCATACTGGACACCTCTTGGCAAGTCAAGTCTCTACCTGGTGTTGGTGCTTGGCGGCAGCAGAACTCACAGCGGATGGTTTCTGTTTCTGACCATTGTCTCTTTTTTCTTTCCCATCCTTCTCTGGATTAGCTGCCTCAGCTGTAGCATCAATTGGCTGGAAGAAACAGATCACCCAAACCCTAAGTCATAGTGATAAAATGAACACTGACTCTGTGGCTTCAGTCAGTACCAGCCACAAGGTGAGTAACTCAGAGGGGAGCCCTGCCCTGCCCACTCCCATGCCACCACGCCCAGCGGCTCACCTCTGAGGCGGCCAGCACTGCAGTCACAGACCCTTTTTCCTTGTGTTCAGACTTCTGTCCCTTAGATTCAGGCAATGGGGTCCTCTGGACAGCATCAGTAACCTTAGCGGGGCCTTTGCAGGCAGAAGGGGCCGGGCCACAGGGCCCCTCTTGAGGCAGGTCCTTGTCCACTGAAGCTTTAGAAGTGCTGAGGCCCTTAACTTCTGTGTGGTTACTGGGATCAGGGCTCCTCTGGGTCCCACCTCCGATGCCACTGTCTGTGCCTGTCCCACTGTGACCCTGCAGAGGGAGGCTGCTGCCTGAGGCATGCACACAGCCGTTCTCCATTGGCATAGTCACCGTGTGCCCTGACTGGCCAGGCTGGCTACCCACACCAGCCTGCTGGACTTGGTTCTGGGCCAAGGCTGAGTCCTGGGATCCAAGGCTTGAAGGCATATCCAGACTCCAGAGGCCAGAAGACGTGGAAGACAAGGAACCTGCCTCTGAGGAAGTGGTCCTCTGGTTTCTCTTCCTTCTCTTCTTTTTACTCTAAACAGAGAGATGTTTGTTTTCCCTTAGACTCCATACCCCCAGCACTTTCCTCCAGGTTTCTATCCAAAACCTCAAGCAGGTGGAACTGGCTGTCCAAACCACGCCTTAGATCTATCATACCAACACCTTCTTTGTTTTATTATTTTGTCTATGAGAATTCTGCCTACATGTGTGCTGGTGTCAGAGAAGGAGGTGAGCGTACACATGGGTGCTGGGAATCGAACACAGGTCCTTTGCAAGAACAAGTGCTCTTAATCACTGGGTAAACATCTTTAGCTTGAGCAGATACTAACTGAACAAAAGGAGGGGGTGGAGCCAAGGAGCAAGTGACAGGCAGGGCCACACACTTCCTTCTGCCAGAGCCTGAGCCTCCCTTGGACTCACTTCTGATAGGATACACCTGGGGACCCTTTTAGACATTAGCAACATTCACAGGCTCTCCACACATGACAGCTTGGCATCACATGGCACAAAATGGCAGTGAGTTTAAGGACGAGAGTGAGAAGCAGCGATTCCCTGGCTAACCCAGGCAAGGCTTCCCACCTCAGTAACTTGGCCAGAACCTGAGGAGTTTTGCTTGTCAGGACCCCAGAATCAGGATGTGAAGCCCTGGAAGGTTGACGGAGACCCTGCATCAGGTGACTCAGGACGCCTTGAACCCCGATAAGAGACAAGGGCCGAACATAGACCAGCTGGACAATGAATTACACTAGCTGAGAAAAAGGAAACAAAAACCGGGGTGCATCTGCACCAGGGTGAGTCCCCAGAACCCGCAGTGATCCTGCACCTCAGGTACTTCAAAGAGCGAATTCTTGGCCTGAGAACCAGCATCCTCGACTGTGTGCTACGAAACAGAAAGCGGATCTGGAGATGTGGCTCAATCAATGCAGTATCGGCTGAACACGCACAGCGTCCTGGCTTCAGTCCCCGGCACCCTTAACCTGGGCACAGCAGTTACATTCCTTGGAAGTTGGTGGCAGGAGGACCAGAAGTTCAAAGTCATACTCAGTCAAACTACATAGGGAGTTTGGAGGGGAAAAAAAGTTTTCAGAGAATAAATTGAAGGGAGAAACAGGTGCAAGCCACTATGCCACCTGCCCATATTCTCCTTGCCCCTTGACCTTCTGCCATGTCCAAAGTTGGAAGCCTGTAGCAGGCTTCATCTTTGATGCCTTTCCTGAGTCCACTCCTCCTTACCCTACTTGCCTTTACCCTTCCATGACTAAATCAGACCCTTCCAGCTTGGGTCCTGTTGGCCCCAGATGTTGTTGGGACCATTTGTGGAGATACACTCGACTCCAGATCTTCCATTTCATGGTTGGCTGAGGGATGTAAAACTACAGGTCGGGCTGGAGAGATGGCTCGGCGGTTAGGAGCACTGGCTGCTCCTCCACAGGACCCAGGTTCAGTTCTTAACACCCACAGGGCAACTCACAACTGTCTGTAACTCCAGTTGCAGGGGACCCGACACACACATACAGGCATACTTGCAGGCAAACATCAATGCACATAAAATAATTATAAACCAGAAGAAGATGGTGACAAAGAACACAAGCTAGGAAGGGCCTTTCGGCCATACTCAAACAGAACTTTGCCTCTGGGGGAGCAGGAAGTCATGAAGCCAAGGTCTGCCTTTGACTGCAAGACCCATGAGGCAAGCCTCAGAGACAAGACCGCGTCCCGGCTTCTGTTTTCCACGAACCACCTTCTCCGCTCTGGCATCTTTCCAGTCCTCCCTTTGGGCAAACTGGCACCACCTGAGGCTTGTTCTGGGCTGGGCTCCTCCAGAGCCATAGGGCGCATACCTGACCAGCCTTTCAAAGATGACTTTCCTCAATTGTACAGATGGCACATCTGTGAGACAAGTCCTGGTACTCAAGTGTCTACCAGAGGAAGGTTCTGCAGGGGGGACACCGCCACCAAGTGCCGTCCCTAAGACATATGTTAGCCCTGAGGCACGGGGGCCAGGTATCCGAGGGCACACAAGCAGCAGAGAATCCTGGTCATCGGGCCACAGAGCTGCCTGCAGTCCCCACGGACAGCCACATGCTCCGAGAGACCCAGTGAAGACTCCATGCTGTCCCAGTCCCGTTTATGTCTTCTCTGAGTAAGGACACAGTGGTATCTGGGTGCGTTTCGAGGACCTGAGTTCCTGCCCAGCTCATGACAGTCTGGTCAGGTTACCCTAGATGGTTTACTAACCCACCACGTGCCTCAATTTTCCCTCTCGTTAAGTGGAGACAGATGTCCCTATGTCCTAGGGTCATCGTAGAGGCAGACAGAAGAACAAAGCAGGTCTAGAGTTGTTGAGGTTACAAAGTGTCATCATGTGGCTGTGACCAATTATCAACGTAGAGGTCTTAAGGCACTCTGCAAGCTCTCTACACGAGAGTGTGTGTCCACTGTCCCCTCTCCACCTCCCTGTGATGTGGTATGTCCTTCTGTATTTGTTGCTCTTATTGGTTAATGAATAAGCTGCTTTGCCCTATGGCAGGGCAGAATATAGCCAGGCTGGGACAGATATGGACAGTAGGCGGGGTCAGTGAGAAGCCACTTAGCTGCCAAAAGAGACAGACGCTGTAACCTGGAACCTTACCTGTAGGCCACAGCCTCATGTTGATACACAGATTAACAGAAATGGGTTAATTTAAGATGTAAGAGCTGGGTAGGGACACATTTAAGTCACTGGCCAAACAGTGTTGCATTTAATATAGTTTTGTGTGATTATTTGGGTCTGGGTGGCCGGGAAAGGAATAAGCAGTCTCGGGTTACATCCCTGCTCTGACATCTCCCCGCTCTCAGCCATGTGGTGCAGGGAGCGGGGCTCTGCTCGTGCTTTGGGATGAGTCCTTGTGGGTTATGAGCTCACAACACCAATTCCTATTGCTTGGGATGCTGCTCCTGACGTCAAGGGTCAGGCTCCCAAACCATCACAGCTCATGAGGTTTGAAAGAAGCTTTTTTTTTCCTTCTGTAGAGGCCACCATAAGAAGCATCCACTCATTCCCTGAACAGTGCAAGACAGGTAGACGTGTGGAGGCCATAACACGGGGGACAGGTCCAGGGTGATTAATCACAAATATTGGGAGAGTAAGAGGCATCCAACACCTGAAGTCGCAGACAGAGCCACACATGGACCCTTCATCCTCAGCGTCTGGATCAAGTCTCACCCCAGGACACCAGCGATGTGAGCAACCAAGTCCCTTCAGCCAGTTCCAGCTGGCCGCTCAGTGGTTTGTAACCAAAAAATTTCCAAAGGTTCAAATGGTCAAATAAACATTATGTGGTCTCTTTACCTAAGTCCCATTCTGCTGATGACACAAATGTCAGACACAAATGTCAGACTCCTACAGACAAACATGGTACAGGAGGCCCCTCATGGCATCTGGTCCCTGACTTCAGACACCTTAGCCCAGAACTGCCCCCTCCCAGATCTGAGCCCAAGCTATGACCCTGCCCGGTCAACATCCCCAGTCTTGGCAGTCACACCCTAAGTAAGCCTGCACTGCCATACCTGGGGTGGTATAATGTTCTGTCTCTTTTAAAGACAAGCCATGCCCACTCCCTTCCTTCTTGCAGCCTCAGACCCACTCTCTCTCTCTCTTCCTGTCCCCTCTCTGGGAGAGGCTGCCAACTCTCTCCCCCTCTCCTCCTTTCTCTCCCCCACCATGTCTCTCCCCCCTCCTTCTCCCCTTTTCCTTCCCCTCCATAAGCCACCTAATAAATGTCCAATTTTATTCTGTATGGTTTGTCTATCTCTGTGCCTCCCACCCACCACCTATCCATTTGTCGCTGCCGGGGACCAGTCACCTTCCCTGCTGCGTGATCTCTGGGACTGGCTGCTTCCGGGTCCCCAGCAGTCCCAGAGACTCAGAGCATCTGTGTCTACGACCCGCCGCCTGCCCACACCATTCACGGGGGACCAGCTAGCTGCCACATGGCTGGGGACCAGCCACCTTGGTTTGGGGACCTGCCACATGGTCTCGACCCTGCAGCAAGCTGCCGGGGACCTTCAGCAAATCCATTACAGGCGGCTCAGCTCCTCAGCAGTCCTCAGCTATCTGAGCCAGTCACTTGGAGTGTGGCAGTGACTCAGCATCCAAATGCTGGGGGGCATGGGGGTGTGATTGAATAACTGTGCTCTCAAGCTACCTGCTCAGCATCCACGATCTCAAGCCCGGCTGTTTCCTTCTTCTTCCTCTTTCTGGGAGAGCACTGAGAACCTTCTGGGCCACCAGCTGTGTCCCCTGAAGCATCTACAAAGACCACTGGGTCCACTTCCTGTTGAGACAAAGACCACCTTCATACAGGGGAGGGTTATCTCCTGCTCTGCTCCTGCAAGATCCAAAGGAGCTTCCACCTCAGAAAAAGCCCAGGAAGGCCACTTCCTTACAGGGACCAACCCAGCTCTCCAGCATCTTTGAGAGTCTGGCACCAATGGCGGAAGGTGAAGGGACACTAAAGAAGGGCTCTGAGGGTGTTCAGAACAAGTCTGTGTGGTGAACTGATGGGCAGGTACACCAATGTCCAGTGTAAACAAGCGTGGGGCTTTTGTCTGCTTCAGATGGAATACTTCAGGGATACTAGACAGGTAGGTCACCAAAGAAAGACCCAAGCCAGATCTCCAGAGCCTGGCCTCTCAGAAGACACACAGATGGAGTACCCGCCCCCTGCAGTCAGCTCTCACTACCTCACATCGAGCAGCCTGGGAGGAAGAACTAGTAGGGCTTTTCCACACAATGCACCTGGCACCTGGCACCTTCCCTTCATGCAAGACGTACAAACCCCTAGCCCGAGAGGAAGCGAAAAGTTAGCAATGAGCGCCCTGTTAGTTAGCACGAAGAAGCTACCCATAGAAAAGACAGAAGCAGGTTGCCAAAAGGTTTCCTTTCCTGATATTAAATGTCTCCGCTGCTGAAGCACACCAAACCAAGCTGAATTAAGAATTAAAAGTCCAATGGGTGGTAGTGGTGAATACCTTTAATCCCAGTCCTCGGGAGGCAGAGAAGAACCTCTGTGAGTCTGAGGCCAGCCTGGTCTACAGAGCAAGCTCCAGGACAGGCTTCAAAGCTACACAGGGAGACCCTGTCTCGAACAGCAAGTGCTCTTAACTGCTAAGCAGATTCTTCTCTCCAGCCCCCAGTCCATTTTAGAGTGACCAATTCTGTGAGATTCAGCAGTCATGGTGCCATTGGTCACCACCTCTCTCTAATAGGTTCCCGCTCTCATCAGCTGAAAGGTGCAGCTCCGACCAAATCATGCCCCTCCTCTTACCTAGTCAGAGGCAACACCAACCCCTCTTCCTGAGATGCACCTACTTCATAGTTGGTATCCGGGAACCATCCACTGGAGTGTTGCTAATGTACACTGTCTGTGGTGCTGGTTCAAATCCAGACTCTTGTGCATACTGGATGCACTCTGCCCTACGCTGCACCTCCAGCACAGGGATTCTCTAGAACAGCTTCACTGTTCTCTCTCATTTTGGATAGCCCAGCCTATTGTCTTTGCGACTCTGTGCTTTCTGGGTAGAAACTGCGTGTTACACAACGAAGAATCCCTCGTGTGTGGGCGGCTGCTCATGGACCACTTCAACATTCTCTCTGGGAGTCTGGTTTTTGTTGGTTTTACATTTTAATTTATTATGATTATTGTTATTTTTACTATTAGTTTATGTATTGGGTGTTTTTTACTGCATGCATGCATGTATGTGCGCTACATGTATGCTTGTACCCATGGAGGCCAGAAGAGGTATCCAATACCCTAGAAAGAGTAACAGACAATTGAGAACCACCATGTGGGTGCTGGGATTTGAACCTGGGTCCTATGGAAGAGCAGCCATTGCATTTAACTGCTGAGCCATCTCTCCAGTCACAATGATTTATTTATTTTGTTTTGTTTTTTGATACAAGGTCTCACTTTGCAGCTCTTGCTCTCTTGGAACTTGCCCTGTCAACCAGGACTGGCCTTGACCTCAGAGATCTGCCTGTGTCTGCCTCTCCAGTGCTGGAATAAAAGGTGTGCAGTCACACACAGCTTAAGATTAAGTTTTTTAAAACAAATTTTCCAAGTTTTTGACAATGATTCCTTCAGCTACTTTCTTTCCTCTAATTCTGAAATACAAACTAACTGTCCCTTGGGCTTGGTTTGATGTTGATACAAAATCTTACTCTGTTACTATGTAGCTGGGGCTGATCTGGAACTCAGCATCCCGTCTCTTTCCAAACTCTGGAATGACAGGATGACAGGCATCAGGACACCCAGCTGCTTGCTACAGGCACCTGGTTAGGAGGAGGTTGAGACAGAGTCTCACAGTGGACCAGGCTGGCAAGACTGGCCTTGAACGCTCCATCTTCCTGCCTCTGCCTTCTGAGAGTTGAGCTCACAGGTAAGCGTCACCGCCACATCCAGGCCACGGTTTTCCCAGGCTGCACTTCCTGTGTGCTGTCATACTGAGGCTTTCTAGTTATTTTAAGATTTTTTTTCTGGTGACAGATAGACAGCCTTTGGTTTGGACTTCTTCCTTTCCCTGCGAGGAGATCACACATCTGTTCCTCTGAGTGTATTCACACCCTAGAATCTAGGGTTTACTCCCGTGTCTTCTCCTCTGTTCTCTGATAAGATCGGAACTCACTGGTTCTTTTGTTTAGTGACTGAGAGGTGACCAACCCCAGGAACCAAGGAGATCACATCAGGAAACAGCTTGAGGCAGGACAGAAGGTGCGAGAAGCATGTAGGCAGGCAAAGCAGGTGTGGCTGTCTCGCTCACCATTTGGATGGTCCAGGAGGCATCAGACTCCTCTGGGTTCTCCAGCTCCTTGCTGGAGCCTGGGGACTCCTCCTCTTTCCGCTCTTCCCCCTGCTCAGTCTTCCCCTCTGAAGCTGATGCCACCACGAAGACTTCATTGTTCGCTGAATCTGCTGGGGCAAGTGAAGGTATGATCACACCAGGGAAGAGCAGCAAGTTCCAGGGAGGGCAAACAGGACCCCTAACCCCACCAATATCCCCTGAGAGCCACCTTCTCTGAGGCCTTGTATGCTCTATCTGCTCCCAGATTTATAGGGTAGGACCAGAGATTACAGAACCCAGGGGACAAATAAGATGGAAAAGCAAAACAAACTGCATGGCCCGAGTGCCCACCTGCTCCCAATGTCTACACCAGTGGATCCCCCAGTGCGTGCAAGACGCCCGCAGCATGACTTGCTCCCCAAACACAGCCAATCTTTCTTCAGGAGGTCACCCTACTCCAAGGCGCCTTCCGAGCAATGGCTTGGGGATCCCTGCCTTGCCTATCTTGCTGGATGACACCTAGAAACTTCAGCACAACTAGTTAGAAAACCCACAAAATGCCAAAGGAACCAGACACGGAGTCCAGCCTCCATGTGACCTAGGGTAAGTATGGATCCGTTTGGTCAGTGATTTATCTCCAGTAGCACTCCTGTCTGGCTGCAAGCTGCAGGAAAACTGAAAACAGTCCCCGCAGTCAAGGACAGAGGTGTGGAGAACAAGGAGGGCACCAGCACCAATGTCTAATCCTGAGGACTCCCACTGGCTCCTCAGAGAAGCCCCAGTCACACCCACACACTCACACAGATTAGGCAGCTTCAAAGCCCCCAAATTCTGTGACAACTGCTCAGACCCTTGTCTTTCTCTCCTCAAATGAGTCCTGTCTCCCTGTGTCACCCAGACACTTGCTAGTTTTGTTTTACTCCCTGCTGTGGCAGAGGTCAAGGACATGGCTGCACCTGAATATAATCCAGACATGACCTCTGAGGGGTGGTCGGGCTGCCCCCTGAATGGAATCCCCAGCCAGAGTTCTGAGGGGTCCTCAGGCCAGCAATGCCCAGTCACGTGTCTCAGTGCTGGTGACATCAGACACACACCTATCCAGAGCTGTGTCCCACACACTCACTTCAAACGTCAAGCCTGAGTCTGAATTTTACTTACAACGTCTGCTTCCAAACTTGGCTGTGTCTGAGCTCGGGCTCTGCCTCACACGCCACATGCTGCCTGGAACCTTCTTAGCCCGGCTTCCTAACTGCTCCCCAAGGCCCCAGGCTCCTGTGGATCCACTTCCTCCCTGAGCCCCTACCAATCCCCTTCTCCCCACACTGTCTGCTCACTGCCGTCCACATGCAGATCTGGAAGGCAGGGACACACTGCCCAGGTTCCCACGGGAGCACCCAGTGCCTGGACACAGGAGAAACTCAGGTTCTGTTGAGTAAGAATGCTACCTAACAGGCTGATTTAAAGATCATCTAAATGGCCAGGAGACAGAACGCTCCTTTAATCCCTAGCAGAGGCAGGCGGGTCTCTCTTTGTGCCAGGCCAGGCATGGCTGTACAAAGAGATCCTGTCTTTAAAAAATCCTCTAAATGCACATACATACATGAACATGTACATATAACAGGTCTTTCTTTGGACCCATAGCTCCCATATAATGACACAGACTTACTATATATGAAACCTTGACATTAGCCTAGACTTGTTCCCAATTAGCTCTTAAAACTTAAATTACACATTTATATTAATCTACATTCTGCTACGTGGCCTCTTCTCATTACCTTACATCTAAACTCCTCGTGTCTGACTGGTGAATCTCCTATGTCCCGGACTCTTTCCCAGAGTTCCCATTTCCCCCGGGAAGTCCTGTCTGTCCTTTCCTGCCTAGCAAACAGTCGTTCCACATTTTAGTAAACCAGTCAGAAGGTGCCTTCGGCAGGTGAGGTAAAACCAAGACACAGCTTCACACAGTGTACAAACAGATTATCCGAACATCTCCCCCTTTTAGTCCAGTAAAAGGTTCTTCCTTTAATATACACGCGCATATATACACACACACATATATACATGTGCGTATGTACACATTGGCAGACATATTGTACACATACATTACAAAGACACATACATAAATACATATACATGTGCACACACATGAACTCAAACACATTTACAAAGACACACATAAACACATACATTTATGTGTGCATACACACACATGCTTAGACATATACATGAACTCAAACACATTTACAAAGACACAATAAACACATACATTTATGTGTGCATACACACACATGCTTAGACATATACATGAACTCAAACACATTTACAAAGACACAATAAACACATACATTTATGTGTGCATACACACACATGCTTAGACATATACATGAACTCAAACACATTTACAAAGACACACATAAACATATACATTATGTGTGCATACATACACATGCACAGATAGATACATGCACACATACATTTACAAAGACACATCATACATGTACATGTACAAAGTCACACACATGCTCACACATACAAGTAAAAGGGAAACGCTGAAGAGACCGCAGTCTACACAGAGCAGCTCCTCCTTATTCACAGCTGCTGACTCGTAATAAATGGGATTGTGAGCTTTCTCCATCCACAGCTCCAGATGAAGGTGTCCCCGCTAGCCTGACCAGCCACACCTGGCATCTCTAACCTAAGAGACGAGAAGGACCAATAGGCACACGGGAGGGCCCTGGCCTCCTATTTCTGAGAGGCCAGCAGATCCAGCTGTAAACCCACCTGCCCCATTCAGCCGTCAGCCTGAGAGCAAAGCTGTGGATGAGAAAAGAGCAGGAAACCCCACACCTGAACCCCAAACCTCTGCTGAGCTAGGGGCGGGGCAGGGACTGTGGATGCCAGTGAGGAGGAAAGCAGCCAACCTTCCCACGTAAAACTCAGGCAGCTCAAAGTCAAAGGAACACAAGGAACCTTCACCCCAACCATGCTAGTCTTCCCTGATCCTGGGAAAGAACCAGAGCCTTGCTCAGCAATTCCCACTTCCCAGCACCCACCTGAAAAGTTTCTGCACCCTGATAAACCTCTCTGCTGATGCAATAATCTGAATCAGACCAAATCAAACTGAATTAGAAAAAGCTCAGGTTTAATGGATACCAATCCTCCCAGAGAGCTTTCCAGCAAGGCAGAGAGGAGCTGGGGTCATTGTTTGGTGGGCTTTTTCGGGGGTGGAGTCTGGATTGAGGGAACTCCCAGAGGTAAGACACTTGGGATGGATGGAACTTCCACAAAAACATTCCAGATTCTTTGAATATATGGATGCCAGGGGCTGTGCTGTGGCCTTAACTCAAACACCAGCTAACAGTAAATTCTGCACTGGAGGAGGCCAGAGAAGCAGCGGAGGCAAGGTGGGCACTCCGCTTGGGATCCTAGGGCCCCTCCCCATTCTCCTGGCAAATGCATTGGCTGCTAGCAAATTCTGTCAATATGCTGACCCAAAATAAAAGAACAAAGAACATGGTGACCACCAGATGGCAGAAGATAAATGTGAACTTGTCCCACAACTTCATAATATTTAGCTATTTACCATCCCGTCTATAAACCTGTGAGCAGAGACTCCTCCAAGGAGCCACAGCAGCACCCTAAGGTTCCCTCCACACTGAAGCCAGCAAGACCTGAACCGCAGGCCCAAGCTGCACAGGGTTCAGATTCTGACTATGTGACTGGGTAAGTTCCCTCTTACTGGTGTGGACACATTGAATGAATCTCCTTTTTCTGCCTCTTTACTGTAGGAGGTCCTTCTGTCTGTGTTGCTTTTATTGCTAATGAATAAAGAAACTGCCTTGGCCTGTTGATAGGGCAGAACTTAGGTAGGCGAGGCGGGGGCGGGGCAGGAACTGGACTGAATGCAGGGAGTTGGAAGGCAGAGAGAGAGACGCTTTGAAGCCACCGACAGAGTCAGACTACCAAAACTTTGCCAATAAGGCACTGTCACCTGGCGATATACAGATTAATAGAAATGGGTTAAATTAATATGAGAGTTAGCCAATAAGAAGCTAGAGCTAATGGGCCAAGCAGTGGTTTAATTAATACAGTTTTCTGTGTGATTATTTCTGGTCTAAGCTAGCTGGGTGCCTGGGAAGAACAAGTGGCCCCTCGTCCTACACATTACTTTCTCTTTAAACATTTTTAAAAATTGTGTGTGTGTGTGTGTGTGTGTGTGTGTGTATTTTTTTTTTTTTTTTTGGTTTTCTCAGACAAGGTTTCTTGGTGTAACAGCCCTAAATGTCCAGAAATTAGCTCTGTAGATCAGGCTGACCTCGAACTCACTGAGATCCGCCTGCCACTACCTCCTAAGTGCTCTGATTAAAGGCATGCGCCGCCACCACCCAGCTTAAAATTGTACATTTTTCTTGTATGAATGTTTTGCCTGCATGTATATCTGTTTGTCACAGGTGTGCCTGGTCCCTGCGGAGGTCAGTGGAGGCCATCAGATCTCCTGGAACAGGAGTCACCCGGGGCTGTAAGACACTTTGTGGGTTCTGGGAACCCAGCCTGGGTCCTCTGCAAAAGCAGCAGTACCCTCAGCTGCTGAGCCATCTCTCCAGCCCCTCTGCTTTCCGCTTGCAGTTTGGTTCCTTTCATTGGCTTATTGAGAATGGGTGGTGGCAGGACCTGGCTTGGGCACAGGTTGTGACTCACAAGTCTGGAGACAGTGATACTTCACGGTCACCCCTGAACTTTGAATACCCACCCTCCACCTCCCCGTCATGCTGGACAAGGCTTCCATCCTCGGGGTCTCAGTCTCAACAGTGGCTGCTCTTTCCTGGCAAAGGCTCTCACCAAGAACTGAAACCAAAACCAACTTTTCTTTTAAAGTGGTAGGCACCTGTAGCCGGAACCAGAGCAGCCTGCTCTGAGGAAAACACAAGTTCTCAGGAAAGCTCGGCCACTAGTGCCCACCGGAGAAGGAAGGGACCCTACTCCATCCTGGAGTCCCACTGTGCGCTCCCCACCTCACCTTGTACAGGAGCTGCAGAAGACAGTTTTGGTCCACACTGGCTGCAGAACCTGGGTGACTCCTCCCGGGATACATGCCCGCAGTGAGGACACTCCATGCTGCTACCTGCAGCCCTGCAGGACAGAGAGAAGTGGGGCTGGAGCAGCACAGTATAAAGCTCAACCCTGTCATGTGACTCCCGCCCACTTCAGTTTCATTTTCTAGGAAAGTGATGTGATTGGGACCAGGAAGATTCTGAGTAAACTAAAACCAGCCACAGACCTCCCTATCCAGCTCCCCACTCAAGCAGGAAGTCCCAGCCCCCTGCTGCCCCTCCCCTGCTCCACTGTCCACCACCATAGCTCAAGGAAGCTCAAAGGAGGCTGTGAAGAGAAAGGGGACTGGAGGAAAGTGCGCTCTGCAGAGCCCCAGCCACCTGAGAATGTCTGCCCTGCTGCTGGGTCTTTCATGTGCCCCCCACCCCTTCCCCCCACAGGCAACTGAAGGTGAGGGTGGAGGCCTTGCTGGAGACCAGTTTGGAGAGCAGGAGGCCAGCCAGTTCAGATGCTCTCTTAGCAAAGGGTACCAAACCAGGGCAAATTAGGTCACAGGTAGTCTGGGCCAAGGATAGGGTGGGAACCCTGACTCCAGGCCACTCCAGGGAGGGATGGGGACCAGCCTCTCTGCTCTTGGCCTTTGACCTGGGAGCCTGTGGCTCAAGGGAAGAAATCCAAGCACACCAATCACGGTCACCCTTCAGGGATGGCTGCCATTGTCCACCCTGAAGGGGCAGGCGCCAACCCAGTGGGCTCCAACTCCACTGTTCCCTCCTGCTCTTGCTGCTGGCCCCTCCCTCCTCCCAGCCCCTGTCCTGGCAGCCGCCTTTGCCTTGATCACAGTAAGACCTGTGATTCTAGATGCTTTGTTTAGCCTATACACTAAATAGGGGGTGCACAAAATTGGGCGTAGTGTAATGTACTGGTAACCCCAGTCCCTGGGAGGTAGAGACGGGACAATTTGTAGTTCAAGGCCTGACAGAGTTACAGAGGACTCTTCCTTAAAACCAAAACAAGCTGAGCAGTGGTAGCACAGGTCTTTAATCCCAGCACTTGGGAGGCAGAAGCAGGAAGATCTCTAACTTTGAGACCAGCCTAGTCTACAGAGTGAGTTCTAAGACAGCTAGGGCTACGAAGAGAAACCTTATCCGGAAAAACAAACTAACAAAATGAAAGTTCTGCTTCTCAAGTTGGGTGTGGTGCCCTCTTTGGAAGTAGGTAGATTGCTGAGTTCTAAACTAGCATGGTCTACATAGTAAGTTCCAGGACAGTCAGGGAAACGCAGAGGAACCCGGTCTCGAAAAGCCAAGAAGAAAAGGAAAGAAAAGTTCTGCTTCTCAAACCATGAATGTCTCAGATCTGAAACCATGCCTTAGAAGTGTATTTTGGGGTGGTAAGTTATCTCCTACCACATTGGGGGGGGGGGGTATCCTGAGTCAAAACACCTAAAGTCAGTTCTCCAGTGCTGCTCAGGAAACTCGGAAGCACCTCAGAGCTTCAGCTAAGACTAGGGACAGCCCCGCAGAAGCCAGCAGCAAGAGGCTCTTCCCGGGGTCTTGGCCCTGAGACTAGACTAAGAAAAGCAGATGGGTTTGGACAATCGCGTTCTCACCGCTCACTGCTTGCCGCGACTCCAGCGACAGGGTAGCCTCCCCAGCCTCCTGACCCCAACCTTGACCCGGGGAAAGATCAGCGCCCAGGCAGCGCTGGCTACTAAAAGTTCTGGCCGCAGTTGGTGAGGGCGGATTCCGGGGCAGAGCAGCAAACCCGGGACTGCTTTGGGCTTCCTGGCGGGGTTGGGCAGGGCGAGGACTGCCTGAGTGCTGGGGAGCAGGGCAGACCTAGTGGCCCACAGCCCGAGAGTTGATAGAGTCGAAGCTGCAGGGTCGGACTGAACCCGAAACTTGGAAAATGGTCGAAGTGGGCTCCCGCGCATCTGGACGCCGGCACCATTCCGGCAATGTGACCTCAGGGACCATGCACCACCCGACCCAGATCCCTTAGCAGGACCGGCACACAGCGAACCGGCATCTGAAGCTCCGCGGGTCGCCCCCCTAGGACTCTTGACCCGTGACACTTTCACCCTGCCCGGTAGAACCTTGTATCCCAGTCCCTGGGGACCCTTGGCGTCCCTGAGACGCGCATCCTAGTCCTCGCGTCACCGTACGGGACTTGCATCCCGCTCCCAGCCCCGCACCGCCGCCAGGAACCTGAAAACCTCTGGTTCGCACCTGCAGCGCCAGTGTTCCCGCGCCGTCCCTCAATCTCTGGCGCTCTCGTGCTGAATCACGGGCCCGGCGCCGCCCCTTTGCCTCCCAGGCGCGCTTCCTGGCGCGAATTTCTTCCCGTTGGCGCCAATCTAGCTTGTCTTCCGGGAGGCCACTACAGCCGAGGTTCGCCCGTGGCCCTCGGATGTAGCGTCCATGCTACTACGTGTACTACGGTACTAGGCCTGCACTACAGGACCATTCCAGAGCTGGGCAAGGGCCTGGAGATTTAAACACACAAAGACACACAGGCAGAGACACGGGTCATCCTTGAAACAACTGTGCCCCTTTATTGTGTATCAGAGCCTCTTATTTATGGATCCTTAACTCATAGCCACACCCCAGCCAAACCCACCAGAAACCGCTCCCCTGCCATCAGGAACTCCACAAACACAGGAAAACAAGGTGTTTTGCTCAGAGCAGCTGCAAGCATAGCAAGTTGATTGCAGGAAATTCAAGGTCTGAGTCCACAGCCCCCAACACTCGGAATCTCACTCGATTTCTCACCAGGGTTTCCCAGAGTGCTCCAACCATAGCAGTATGAGGAGACTCAGAGCACTAAGAGGTGCGAGACTCCAGGTACGGACTCCCAGCACCTTGGACAGTGTCCAGGACCTAGCTCAGCTAGCTGAGGCCACCCTCAGGCCTGAAAGACATGAGGGAGTCTACAGGGACCACTGTCTACAGGTATCTAGGATAAAAGTGGAGATCACCAATCCACCAACTGGAGGTCCACCAAGGCCACTGGCGGTAGTCACTGCTAGTGAATCTCACATTCGTGGTCCCGCCCCCCAAAGCTTTACATTCTAGCAAGTGTGGGCAGATCAAGCGTTTCTTGGGTCCTGGAATTGTGTAAATAACGGGGACAGACCACGGAAGTCTATAAAACCAGAAACATCTTTATTCAAAAACATCGTGGGGACAGAAAGGGTTCTAACTACTTAGAACTACCAAGAATTATTTGACCCTGTAGCCGCGAGGGAGGGCTACAGATTCCTTCTTATAGTCAGGTGTTACACAGGAGTCTGAGAATACATATTGGAATTTATGGTTTGTCGGGCATCTCTTGAGCTAGCACTCTCTGGCCACCTCTGAGATGGGGAGGGGGAGATCGGGGATTTGAAGCTTTTGATTATAGGGTGTTAGTTTAAAATGTTTACATAGTTGTGGGTTCCTTTAAATTGTCTTTTCCCCCGCCTGGCAGAATGCAGGGCAGAGGGTCAAAGTGGCTATCAGTCCTAATACACCCAGAAATATGCGTGTAGGCTACAAGCATACACTTTTTTCCCCTTATTCCTGGGCTCTTCACATTCAAACATATGAACTTGGGGGCCATTCTCATTCAAACCTCCACAGCAGTGAGGATGACCTTGTGCTTTTGATCCACCTGCTTATGTCTTTTTTTAAACATATTTTTATTTCATGTGCATTGGTGTTCTGCCTGCACATATGTCTGTGTGCTGAGTCACCTCTCCAGTCCTCCTGCTTATGTCTTAGGTGCTGGGAATACACGTGTGTGCCACCACGCCTGGCTTTCTGTGGTGCTGGGAATGGCAGGCAGGGCTTCTAGCAACTGATCTAAGTTCCCTTCCCTCCCTGCAGCTCTCCAGCTCTTCCCCAGTTCTCTGGAGCTGCTTTGTGACTTACTCTGCTCCTTACTGTCTTTCCTTAGACTTGGTGAGCTCCTCCCTCCTCTCTGGGGGTTTGGATGAGAATGGTCTCCATAGGCTCCTATGTTTGACTACCTGGTCCTGGTTGATGGGCCTGTCTGGGAAGGAGTAGGAAGTGTGCCCTTTTGGAGGAGGCAGGTCACTGGGGACAACTCTGAGGTTTGTAAAGCCCATTCATCTGCAGTGCTCCCTCTGCCTCCTGCTGTCACATCAAGATGTGAGCCCTCCCTCTGTGTCCTGGCTCTAACATCCTAAGCTCAAGCCCTCTGGAACCCATAAGCTGTGTCCTTTACAGGCCACATTCTAGCACAGCAACAGAAAAGTAACTGAGACATTCTCAATCGCTCAGCAGCCCCTGGAGAAACAAGCCTTAGGGGACTGTGTGGTGCTAAGGAGCAGGTAGCTGGGAAGAGGGGAATGTGTAAACGGGGGTGGAGGACCTAGAAGTGTATAACAGGCCCTTGTTGAGTACAGATTCAAGGGGCACAGAAGCTGACATAGACCTTGATATGCTAATAGGCATCTCAGTAGATGTTAATGCAAGAGCCAGAGGCCCTTTTTGCCAGACATAAAAATAGTGCTTCCTGGGGGCTGGAGAGATGGCTCAGTGGTTATGAGCATTGCCTGCTCTTCCAAAGGTCTTGAGTTCAATTCCCAGCAACCATATGGTGGCTCACAACCATCTGTAATGAGATCTGGTGCCCTCTCTGGCCTGCAGGCACACATGTAGGCAGATACTGAATGCATAATAAATGAATAAATATTTAAAAAAAATAGTGCTTCCTTTTAGCAGGTAAAAGATATACTCCCAAGTTCCCACGGGAGGGGAGAGAGAAATGGAGTGCGGGCTTGCTGGTTTATGTCTAAATGCCAGAGTTTAGGTATTTCTTGGGACCAGACGTGTTTATGGGGCATTTTCTTGAATAATGATGATGTGAAAGGGCCCAGCCCACCTTAGACAATGCCACACCTGGGTAGGTGGTTGTAGAAGCCCTTTCTGCAATGTCAGCGGGGTTTCTTGGAGTGGGGATCCTCAAGGCCAAAGGAAAGTCAGATGAAAGAAGCTGAGACAGAAGACACAGGATGGAATCTGGAGGGCTCTCTGGCAGCCAAATAGACCAGAGATTCTTCCAGAACTTGCTTATATACAAGAGCAGAAAAAGCACAGTATAGATTGTCAGTATCTAATAACAAACCATTCCTGTTCTTGAGAGAGCAGCCTCCTCTCCAACATGCACTTGCCACTCAGAAGCAGCCAGACTTCCATCCTTCCTTCCTTTCTTTCTTTCTTTCTTTTTTTCTTTCTTTCCTTTTTTTTGGGGGGGGTTGTTTGTTTTGCTTTTGTATTTGGGTGTTTTTGTTTATTTTTTATTGCTTTATAAATAATACCAATCAAAATTTCCACTTCCTCCCTTCGTCCCACTTCACTCCTACTCCCACATACACCCTACCAGTCCTAAGAGAGGGCAGGGTACCCTGCCCTATGGGAAGTCCAAGGTCCTCCCCCCTCCATCCAGGCTTAGGAAGGTATGCATCCAAATAGACTAGGATCCCAAAAAGCCAGTACATGCAGTAGAGACAAATCCCAGTGCCATTATCATTGGCTTCTCTGTTGCTCCAATTGTCAGCCACATTCAGAGGGTCCAGTTTGATCCCATGCTCATTCAGTCCCAGTTCAGCTGGATTTAGTGAGCTCCCATTAGCTCAGGCACACTATCTCAGTGGGTGAACCAACCCCTCATGGTCCTGACTTCCTTACTCATATTCTCCCTCCTTCTGCTCTTCAACTGGACCTTGAGAGCTCAGTCCAGTGTTCCGATGTGGGTCTCTGTCTCTATCTCCATCCATCTCCGGACGAAGATTCTATGGTGATATTCAAGATAGTCATCAGTCTGACTACAGGACACGGCCATTTCAGGCACCCTCCCCTCTACTTTCTAGGGTCCTAGCTGGGATCATCCCCGTGGACCCCTGGGAACCCCTCCAGAACCAAGCCTCTTGCCAACCTCAAAATGGCTCCCTCATTTAAGATATCTCCTTCCCTGCTCCCATATCCATCCTTCCTCCATCTCAACCACTCCACTCCCCCAAGATCTCCCCAACCCTACCCTTCTCACTTCTCTCTCCCCCTCTCCCCTTCCCCGCACCCCACCCTCACCCCCATGCTCCTAACTTTTGCCTGGTGATCTTGTCTGCTTCCAATTTCCAGGAGTATCTATATATGTTTTTCTTTGGGCTCACCTTATTACTTAGCTTTTCTAGGACCAGGAACTATAGGTTCAATGTCCTTTGCTTATGGCTGAATCCACTAATGAGTGAGTAAATACCATATTCATATTTTTAGGCCTGGGTTATCTCACTCAGGATAGTGTTTTGTATTTCCATCCATTTGCATGCAAAATTCAAGATGTCATTGTTTTTTAACACCGAGTAGTGCACTCATGTGTAGATGTGCCACACTTTCTTTATCCATTCTTCCATTGGAATCGAATCGCAGACCCGGATATTAATCCACAAACCTATGAACAGCTGATTTTTAACAAATGGTGCTGGCATAACTGGATGTTAACCTGTAGAAGAATGAAAATAGATCCATGTCTATCACCACGCAGCCTGACTTTGTATCTCGATGCTTCTGGGGTTTGTTGTCAGCCGTATACTTTCTACTAAAGAGTGTTCTTTTCTTACGCGCTAAATCAGAAGTTTCTCACAGACCTCAAGGTTATTGAAAAAAGCAAAGCAAGCAAGCTTGAACTCAAATGACTTATAAGTCAGAATGGACTCCAGGTGGAAACCGAGTCACTCATGGTCTCCCACACATTCCAACTTTTGGGCATCATGAGGCCTAGGCATGAGGCCTAGTGTAACTTCCTTTTGTGTGAGTGTGTGTGTGTGTGTGTGTGTGTGTGTGTGTGTGTTTATTGACTTTTATTGAGCTCTACATTTTTCACTGCTCCCCTCCCTGTCTCTTTCTTCCCCTTCAACCCTCTCCCAAGGTCCCCAGGCTCCCAATTTACTCAGGAGATCTTGTGTTTTTCTACTTTCTACTTCCCATGTAGATTAGATCTCTGTATGTCTCTCTTAATGTCCATATTGTTGTCTAAGTTCTCTGGGATTGTGGTTTGTAGGCTGGCTTTCTTTGCTTTATGTTTAAAAACCACCTGTGAGTGAGTACATGTGATAATTATCTTTCTGTGTCTGGGTTACCTCACTCAAAATGATGTTTTCTAGCTCCATCTATTTTCCTGCAAAATTCAAGCTGTCGTTATTTTATTCTGCTGTGTAGTACTCCATTGTGTATCACATTTTCCTCATCCATTCTTTGGTTGAGGGGCATTTAAGTTGTTTTCAGGTTCTGGCTATGACAAACAAAGCTGCTATGAACACAGTTGAGCACATGTCCTTGTGGCACAGTTGAGAATCCTTTGGATATATACCCAAAAGTGGTATTCCTGGGATTTAAGGAAGACTATTTCCTAATTTTCTGAGAAATTGCCACACTGACATCCAAAGGGGCTGTACCAGCTTGCACTCCCACCAGCAATGCAGAAGTGTTCCCTTTTCCCCACAATCTCTCCAGCATAAGTTGTCATCAGTGCTTTTGATTTTGGCCATTCTTACAGGTGTAAGATGGAATCTCAGAGTTGTTTTGATTTGTATTTCTCTGATGACTAAGGATGTTGAACGTTTCCGTAAGTGTCTTTCAGCCATTTTATATTCCTCTTTTGAGAGTTCTCTGTTTAGGTTTGTACTCAATTTTTTTACTTATTAGTTGTTCTTTTGATGACCAATTTCTTGAGTTCTTTGTATACTTTGGATATCAGACCTCTGTGTGATGTGGGATTGGTGAAGACCTTTTCCCATTCTGTAGGCTGTCATTTTTCTTGTTGACATTGTCCTTGGCTTTACAGAAACTTCTCAGTTTCAGGAGGTCCCATTTATTAATTGTTTCTCTCAGTGTCTGTGCTGCTGGGGTTATATTTAGGAAGTGGTCTCCTTGCCAATGCATTCAAGTGTACTTCTTACTTTCTCTTCTATAAGGTTCAGTGTGGTTGGCATTATGTTGAGGTCTTTGATCCATTTGATCCATTTGATCCAGTTTTGTGCATGGTGATAGATATGGGTCTATTTTCCTTCTTCTACATGTTGATATCTAGTTATGCCAGCACCATTTGTTAAATATGCTTTTTTCCATTTGATTTTTTTTTGCTTCTTTGTCAAAAATCAGGTGTTCGAACGTGTGTGGATTAATGTGTAGACTAATATCCAGGTCTTCTATTCGTGTCCGTTGGTCCTCCTGTCTGTTCTTATGCCAATACCAGGCTGTTTTCAGTACTGTAGCTCTGTAGTAGAGCTTGAAGTTAGGGATTGTGATGCCTCCAGAAGTTCTTTTATTGTACAGAACTGTTTTGGCTATCCTGGGATTTTTGCTTTTCCATATGAAGTTGAGTACCATTTTTTTGAGGTCTGTAAAGGATTTTGCTGGGATTTTGATGAGCATTGCATTGAATCTGTAGATTGCTTTTGGTAAGGTTGCCATTTTTACTATGTTAATTCTGCCTACCCAAGAGCATGAGAGATCTTTCCACTTTCTGGTGTCTTCTTCAATTTCTTTCTTCAAAGATTTAAAGTTCTTGTCAGACAAGTCTTCCACTTGTTTGGTTAGAGTTACTCTGAGAAATTTTACTCTATTTGTGGCTACTGTGAAGGGCGTTAACTTCCTAATCCTAACCTGAGCC
The DNA here is from genome assembly GCF_982192425.1 of Myodes glareolus. Classification (NCBI taxonomy): domain Eukaryota; kingdom Metazoa; phylum Chordata; class Mammalia; order Rodentia; family Cricetidae; genus Myodes; species Myodes glareolus. Next base: position 2,816,241 of record NC_142034.1, on the reverse strand, counting down.
TGGTGGGGTGTAGTGTAACTTCCCGAGCGTGGCTCAAGTTTGGAGACTTGTCTTTGTCTATCTAACCTAGGCCTGCCTCTGCCCACCTCTGCCCAGCCACCTCTAACATGGCAGAATGTTATTGGCCCTTGTTCCTTACTCTGCCTTGGCCCATCCCAAGCTTCTCCACCTCCATCACAACCCTATATAAGTCCCTGTTTGATACCATTAAAAAATTTCCTGCTTTGACAGACTCCCAACTCAGTGGGTGTGTTTCTCCCCAGTTCTGGAGATTGGGCTGAGTTGTTACACTCACCATCATATTCAGCCCCAGGGAGAGTCCAGCAGGTTTGGGGCTCTGCCCTCGCTCTTTCTGCCAGAGAACCCGAAACTCCCCTTTTCATTGTCTTTTGAAGACCCCTCAGAGTCCCACAGATGACGGCATCTGTCTAGGGCTTCCTTACCTCACTCTAGTCTCACCCGTAATAGAAGCATGAATTCCATCATTAATATTCTGTCCTATATGGAAAGGATGCAAAGAAAATTTACCCCTGTTAGACTGCCAGTCTCTGGCATCAAGTTTAGGGAAACATACAGAGTTTTACTCCAAGAAGTTCTGAGCCCACTTTCCACAATGAATTTAATATCAGCTTGAAAACTATAGATCGATAAATTACACCCAGTAGAACACAAGCTCCGGTAACTGCAATGCTGCTAAGAAGTGAAGTAAATACTGACCGTAATGGAACAGCCTTTTCAAACTGCACCGAAGCACCTTCAGTTGCTTTTGCTGAATCAAAATCTAATTTAGCCTTTTTCATTTCCAAAATCTCTTGATGTGATTTAGCCAAATCTAAAGATTCATTACAATCATGCCAGATTCCTGCAAGATGTGACTTATCTCTCTCTCAACCGATAACATTTTCATTACACACAGAAGATGTAACACAGACCCATTCATAATCAGCATGACATTTCAATTGGACTCTGGTTTTCAGACTTTGGGGTTCATCTCCCAGAGATTGCACCACATCATACAAGGCGTTCAATTTATCTTCCATTTTCGCATCTGTATCTTCTTGTGTCTCCAATGTCATAGAAACATCCTTAGATAATTAACAGACCTAGGATTTCAAATAAACTGAGACAAGGCCACTGAAGCAGCCACAGTAGCGGTCATAACAACACGAGCAGACATTCCTGCCACGGCTAATCCAGCAACGCGTTCTGTCACTTACAGCTTTCTCGATTTCTTCAATTACTCGCAACCCTTTGTCATCAAACCATGGATCATTTACCTGCACAGACAACATTACAAAAGAAGGTTGTTTCAACAGTAATACATGGATATGATCATTCACTTGGGAAATACAATTAATCAAAATGCAATCATGACATGATACATTAAACAGAAAACCACTCATGAAGACTTTTATCTTTCCCACCAAAAGAACGTAAAACATTCATACAAGTCAAAACAGTTCCTTTCAGGGGGCAAACAGGCTTCGAAGACCTGGGTTGTCCTGCCACTGTTCCCATGGCAGCAGCAAGTTTCCAAACAAAAGTCTGTGGGAATTTTGTACCGGAATACCAAACTTCAGCAGGCAGTCCTTGGTCCCAATATTCTGTTGCAGACAATAGGTAAGAGTCACTATAACCGTCTTGATCCCCAGACCAGTCCAGAATGTCCTGTGACGTCCCTGTGATGTTGTACTTTAATGGGATAATGCCAGTGCATCGTCTCCACAACAGTGTTCTATTGGACTCTCTCAGTTCCTTCATGCATGGAGGAAACGGTTGAGGGGGTGAATATCATTTACCCAATTACCCGAGGAAGCAATAACTTTGTATAATAGGTACATTGTTTATCATGTTCCATAATTAATTTTGGGAACACTCCAAGACATCCTTCCAAAGCAATATTCTTTGCAACACATACAGGAATTCCTTTGCCATACCTAACATAGGAAAAATCCAAGTAATCAGAAGCTGCTGTGTGGCAGCTCAATCTGAAGGACGTGTATGGCTGACTGTGACCACAATCTCCTTTCCTTCTCAAACAGCAGGATGTAAAATAGGTGGATCAGGAACTTAGGCCCAATCGGTCTCACTCTGGCTTTTCAGGATTATCATCAGCGACATCAAGATCAGCATATCTCTGCTCCACATAACACACCAATTGAGCTTCATTTTCATTCTGTGAAAAAACACAGACATGCCCTCTCCCCACACCAAAACAAGGGCAGGGCCCCTTCAAGAACCAGTAGATGGATTCTTCCATAGACCTGAGCAAATCATATGGCGGTGCTCTCATGCCAAAGTCTACTCATGGCAGATTGCTCACAGATATCCACATTCTAAAAATGTAAAATTTTAAAATAAAATGCATACATGATGACTGTGGGTGTAACCTCCCTTTTCATTTTATGTAATTGAGTCTTAAGATTCACATGTGCCCTTTCAACAATTCTCTGCCCTTCACTCATGCACTATCTCAAACCCTTGAGATGGGTTTGTTCTGGAGACTGATACTGGGATTTTAGCACTGTTAACGTAATGGTACCCAGACAAGAATTATCATTTATTTAAGACATCAACTTGGAAATGAGAATGGGGACGTTAAGGGAAGGAAATGTCAGATGAATGAAACTGAGACAGAAAACACAGGACAGAACAGGGAGGCCTATTTGGTCATGCCAAAACAGCCAAACTGCCCAGAGTTTATTTCAGAATTTGCTTATATGCAAAGGCAGGACAAAGCAGAGCACAGTCAGTCAGTCAGTGTCTAACCACAGGATCATTCCTGTCCCTGAGTGAGCAGCCTCCTCTCCAACACATGCTTGCTGCTCGGGAGCAACCTCGCTTTCTATCTTGATGTTCCTGAGGTTTGGTGTCAGCAGTATTCGTTTTACTATATAGTGCCATACCCAGATCTGTGAAGTCCCCCAAAATCCAACAAGGAGACCGAGTCCCGTATGTAAAAGAAAAGGGCCTTTATTTTATACAAGTTTGCAAACACGGTCTCTCCGCATGTCCAACGTATTGGAATAAGCGGAGAGTCCCCAGCTCACTTAGAGTTGGGTTTTTATAGTAGTAAAGGTGGGTGTGAGGGGTTTCTGAGGTTCAGGACCCCTGATTGTCTGACATTTGTCCAGGGGTTCCCTGGTGAGTGTGTGCTAGCAGGTGAACCTATCTACAGCTGTTGGAATGTTAGGCATTTCTTTTGGATGGTCTGTTCTTGGGTGGTGCTCAGGTAATCTTAGTTTATGGTTTTTCCTGCAACCAGGTATGGCTTCATGGTAAACTACTGAGACTCGGGCCTCCATTAAAGTTATGGATGACTGGGTCCTACTCTGGCAGGTGCTAATGGTTGGAAGTAAAGAACTTCCTTTGGGTGATCTGCTCATATTTAGCTTATCATGGCTGGCTCCTACAGATAGAATGTTTTTTTCCCAGGGGCTAAGTCAGGAGTTTCCCACAGCCTCCCAGGTTATTGGAACAAGCAGAGCAAGCAAGCTTAAACTCAAATGACATATAAGTCAGAATGGACTCCAGATAGAAACTGAGTCACACGTGAGGTTCCACATAGACCACATCAAAATCACCATCCCCACCCATGTATTCACTTAATAAGAATAATTTATGTTTTACATATATATATATATATATATATATATATATATATATATATTTGTGCTCTGTCCAGATTTGAACATTTTCCAATGAAGCTCAGTAGTTAAAATGGTGAATTTTATATCATGTACTTATACAAAGTAACAATAAGATCATCAAAGTTAAAGAGAGCCCACAGTCAAAACCCTACACCACTGGAAAGGCTTCCTCAAGCTTGGCCAATGCTGGGGTACAGCTCAGGGCTAGATCACTTGTGTGACAGGTACAAGGTCCCCGAATTTCACCTCCAGGACACACCAAGGTTCCTGGTCAGAGTCAACACAGTCCGGTGGCCTTCTCTGAGTTTCCAGGCTCTGCAGGATCTGAACTGCCAGGCATGGGAAGAGGGCTGGGTTTCCCTTCCATGACCCTCATCAATAGATGTGAGCAGCACTTTCCGTCAGCCCAGAACAGAACTGAGCCAGACCGTTGTCTCCCGCCAATCACCCCTACCCTGGCCCGGAAGCCTGGCAGTGACACAGCCTCTGACTCTCACTCACCATCATGATCTGGGTGCCAGGACGCAAGGCCATCTCATCGGCTGCAGAGCCCGGAGTGACTCGGTGAATGAAGATACCGGTGAGGTTCCCGCCAATGACACCTATTTGTTCCAGCAACGCATCCCTTTTAAATGTCAGCACTGTGACCTGGCTCAGGATCCTGCGAGCTGGTCTCCGCCTCACGGGGACACTGCTGTGGGCAGACAGACACAACCTGAGCACAGGGGTCAGAAAAGCCCTGGGTTCTGGGATTCTCTGCTCTGACCCAACCTCTTGGAAGTGCTCTGACCTCTCCATGGTGATGTGCTCCAGGAATAAAGAAGTAGATCTGTTCCTACATCCAACAAATGTCTAAGGATTCAGCTAAGTTCCAGCTCCCTTTATGGAGATAACTTTGGATTCTACCCAGGGAGTGGTTTTGCTACAAAATGTTTTGGTCTAGGGTGTGGGTATGACTTGGTGACTTGTTTTGTTCTAGCAACAGAATGTTTAACTATGGATGTAGCCTGTGACCTTCGATTGGTCTGTTCATTTCCTTGTATCGTGTTAATGCAGTTTGTCTTACTCCTACGTTTTGGGGTCAGGGGTATTTTAAGCAGTTGGAAATGAAAAGCAGGTGAATTTTCAGTACTCATTGGAATTCCCTTCCAATATTATCCTATATATGTCTCTGTTTTGTATTTTTCATTCACGTCTTTTTATTCTTTACTATATTTCTAAATTTCCATGCCTCTACTCTGGAGAAAGGTATTTTTGTTGAGGTTGGACCCCAACACTGGAGCCTCAGCCCTCCTGGGGCCTCAGGTACCCTGCTACCAGCAGCCTTGCTCAGTCCCCTGCTGTGGTAGCTGTAATGGATTAAGTAAAAATGCTGCAGATCCCCAGTGGCTGCAGCTGCAGAAATGCTGCAGGTCCTCAAGTGGCAGCAGGCAGTGGTCAGTGGTCCCGAGAGCAGCTACTCTCAGGCAGGAACAGCACAGTTCTCTGAATGGGTGGGTTGTGAGTGCAAGGCAGGGAACCGCATGTTAGGTGAGAGACCTCAATGGGGCAGCCAGTCTCACGAGGAGAGACAGACAGACAGGCACACCATGAGACCATGCTGTAGGTCTCCAGAAGTGGGAGCCACGTGGTGGGTAAGAGATAGAGACATGGATAGGCATGCCATGCAGAGTGAGGTTGGATATTTATTTAGTGGGTTATGGAAGGAAAGGGGGAAAGGGAGAAGAGCAGAGAGAGAGAGAGAGACAGAAAGGGGAAGGGGGAGAAGTAGGGAGAGACAGACGCTGCCTCTTCTAGAGGGAGATGGCAAAAAGAAGAGAGTCAGACTGTAAGCAGGAAGGAAGATCTGCCTGCCTCAGTGGACTGGGGGGGGGGAATAGGTGGGTTTCTCTCTTAAAGGGACAGGACAGATCATTACATTCTCTTTTTTATGATGAAAAGGCAGGAGGTCAGGCACAACAGGTTAAAGGAATTGGGGTGGCGGATTCTCAAGACTGCTTCCTGCTTATTTGTGGTCGTTGTCTTTGGGGAGAACCTGAGAAGGCTGGGTGCTGGTCACATCCTGGCATGGCTGATCTGTTTGTTTCTGTCTGGTGTTTGTGGTATGTAAATGTCTGGTGTCTCTTATACCTGTTTAAGGTATTGGCAGAACAGAGGACAAAGTTAACTTCAGGAAAAAAAAATAGGGCCTGGGAATCAAGGCAGGGTGTATCTGACCTTTTTTTGTTGGGTCCTTCAATTCAGCTCCCTGGAACTCACAAGAATTTTGGGGGTTTTTCAAAACAGAAGTTTTAGACATATACATTGTATAAATAGTAGCATATTTATGTCAGAATGACTGTGACAGATATTTTTACACAATGAAAAGTATTTTTAAAACTGTGGAAGACAGTGTGAGAGAGAAATTTTTTGATAACGTGTATTTGTCCTCACATCTTTATAACTTGTAGGTCTTGTATTTGTATTTTACTGAAATTTGTTTGGTGAGGTTGTCTTTTTAAACTGACAAAACCACTCAGTTATCAAACTGCAACAGAGATCTTTGAGAAGGATGAAATTTAACTTAAGTTGCTGATTAAATAATATGACAAAGAACTAACTTGGTTGGCACCTAGAGCTACTCTTCAGGGTGCCCCATAGTCACTGAAGGTCATATTTGCATTTGCTGTTTAGCACAGGGCCTGCCAGTCTCCAGAAGATCCTGTGGGCTAAGAACTCTGTAGGAAGACAAGCCTACCTTGACCTGAGCAGCTAGGCTGTCGATTCCAGCAATTCTGTTCAAGTCTGGAGATCTTCAATTTAGATAAAAGACAGTTTTTCCCAGTGGTCAGTGCTTAGCAGTTGAAGCAAATTGAAGATGAATGTTGTTTTGTGCCTATTTGTCTTCTGTCTTCTTTGGAGGAAATACAGTGCTGCTGCTAGGAGCCAACCTGAAGTTGCAAAACAATCCCACACCAGATAAGAATTAGGGCTAATAAAAAGGGTTATTTATTTGAGGGGAAAAACTTAAAGATCACCATCCCAAACAACAGTCCTCTCATCACAAACAGGAAACAAAGAGTCTAGTCACCAGAAAGGAAGCTGTAAGCAAGAGGGAGGGCTCACGGTTCCCACTGCTTTTTAAAGTATAAGAGACCATGCCCAAGTGGGCTGGTATCTTAAAGGCTATTGGCTGAAGGAACAAAAGGAGGTCCTGCAGCATCTCCCCCTTTTGTTTAAGTAAGAGAATTCCAAACCCAATACAAAACAATATATGCTAGGAACAGATATCAAGTATAAAATTAGAATTACAGTCAGCAGGGGGCTGGAGAGATGGCTCAGCGGTTAAGAGCATTGCCTGCTCTTCCAAAGGTCCTGAGTTCAATTCCCAGCAACCACATGGTGGCTCACAACCATCTGAAATGAGATCTGATGCCCTCTTCTGGCCTGCAGGCAGACACACAGACAGAATATTGTATACATAATAAATAAATAAATATTTAAAAAAAGAATTACAATCAGCATAAACAATATTAAGCAAGGAATATGTGCTAAATGTTTTAATAAACCATTCTATCCTATGGAGTCTAAGTCTTGTATAGGAAATGACTTGGCTAATTCATAAGAATACAGTAAGTATGACTATCTAATCTTTCAACCCCATTGAAGGCCTGATAAGGGAGATAATATCACTTAAGCAGGCAGAAAGTACAGTCAAGTAGCTTACAAAGCAAGTAATGTATGACAGAGACAACTAGCTACCTGAACAATCACCCAAAGTTTCATTTTGCAATGTTGAAGCAACCAACTTTGGCTAAGGCCTAGTGGAGCTGACAGACCATTTTCAGATGCAGGAAAAATTTCAAGGTAAAATTTCATTTTGCCCTATCTTGGCAAGATTTGACAGTCCTACTTATCCATTTCTGGATACTATGCAACTTGTCAGTTGTTGAGGCATTGTCAGTTCCTTGCCCAAAAGCCAGTTTTGCCAAGAAGAAAATGAACTCCAAGTGGAGTGTCTTCAGTGCTCAACATTCTCTTGGAAATAGATTGGTGCTGTCAGAAGCAATTATGTGTCATATCAACAGAACCCTAAGTTATTTAAATGCCATGTTCCACAGATCCTTGAAGTGATTGAAGAATACCTATGTAGACAGAATACAGTCTCTATGTATCTAAAGAAACTAATTGATCTAACTGTATGTACAACAAACATGAGCAACTATTGAACTATAATACTATAAAAATGTACCCTAAATGTTGTATCAATATACAAAATGTCCTAAACTGAGGTAGAAACATGCATATATACAATCTAACAAAATACCTTTGTATATATGTACAAATAATGTAAACAAAAGTAACAAATGTAATTTGAAATTGTATCAATATACAAAACTATACCAATGTAAATTATCCATGAATAATAGCTCACAAGTATTCACTCTGTTACCCACTGTTACTATCTCCCCTTTCTTTGAACAAACATAGTTTTCTCTCCAACCCTCTATCTAGTACAAGTAATAATCAACAACCCCTAAACAGTGTTCCCAACACTATGGGCAAACTTTTTTGGGATGGGGGTGTCATCTTCTAGACTTGCTTCCCACTGTCATGGGGGCAATGTTCTTTTAATGGAATTCTGCAAAAATTAAGTGGTGGTTAAGTTCCAAAAATTATTCTCTAGTATAATTGCAAACAATTTCTGAGCAGTCAATAGGTTTTTTGTTGTTGTTGCTGTTTGTTTGTTTTTCTTTTTTCAAATTTTTCATTTGGCGTTCTGGCCAGACTATGAGAAGGTGCACCATTTCATCAGCTGTCTTATATTAGTACTATCTACATCACAACATTATCTCCGTTAGGTAGAGTGGTTGCTGTGGGGCCCCATCTTCTTCCTGGAAACTTCAGATTACTGCAGAAAAAGGATCTGTAGGAAAATCTATAGTTGATCATGGAAAACTTAAACATTATTTACATAGACATATACAGACATATATAGTCAATAAAAGGTATGATAGAGACAAAAATAGATATGAAGAAAAAAATTAATTCTTTTTTCTTTCTCTCTCATATCATATGGCTCTTGACATGAGACAAAAACTCTGAATTTTTCTTTTAACAACATGTTTGGATTTAGAGGACAGAACCATTGTCAAACTCCAAAACCAGCTCTATATATTCATAAATATGATATATATCAGTTATGAAATATATACATATATATCAGTTATCTGATCTTACAAATCAAATTTCTTTTTCTCGATGATCCCTAGTGCCTAGTTAATTTTCCTTCTGTCAGTATCCAAACATCCTGGGTCTCTTGAGTTTTTGAAGATGAGGTTTTGTTTAAATGAATTATTAGATCAGGTGTTATCCCAACAGTTGATCATAGACTGGAAATGCCTCACAATAATCTTTGAAAGTCATTAAGACTCCACAACCGATCTCTACAAATTTATGCCTTTTCTGTTCTAATTTTCAGTAAACCTAATCTGTAACCAATGTAATTAACAGAATCTCCTTTTGAATCTTTTCAGGAGCAATTTGCAATTCCCATTTAGGCAAGGTATTCTTTACTTCTTCAAACATCCTTTCTAAAGTATCTATATTTGAATCAGATAACAAAATGTCATCCATGTAATGGTAGGTTATAGACTTAGGAAATTGCTTACAAATTATTTCCAATGGCTGGCTGACAAAGTATTGGCACAGGGTAGGGCTGTTGACCATTCCCTGTGGGGGGATAGTCCATTGATATCTTCTAGTAGGTTGAGAATTATTATGAGTAGGCACTGTGAAGGCAAACTTTTCTCTATCATTTTTTTGTAAAGGTATAGTGAAGAAACAATCCTTTAAATCAATAACTATGAAAGGCCATCCCTTTGGTAACAGAGAAGGCAGAGCAATTCCAGATTATAGAGGGCCCATAGGTTAATAACCTTGTTGATAGCTCTTAGATCTGTCACCATTCTCCATTTTCCAGATTTCTTTTTAACAGCAAATACAGGAGAATTACAATTGCAGTAGATTCTTCTATATGTTGAGCATCTAGTTGCTCTTGTACCAGCTGTTCTAAAGCCTGCAACTTTTAGCTAGAGGTCACTGCTTAACCCATATTGTTTTTTCAGTTGACCATTTTAAAGGTGTGGTTGTTGGTGTTTTTGTATAACCCAAATGGGTGGTATCTGTCATCTATAATATCTTCTAATACTTTCTTCAGAAACATAAATTTTGGGGGTTGCAGGAATGTTAATCTGGGCATTCCATTGCTGCAATAGGTCACTACCCCACAAATTCACTGCAATATTGACTATATATGGCCTTAGTCTTCCTATTTGCCCTTCTAGCCCTATGCATTCAACCCATCTTGTGATTTGTTTTATCTGAGATAGGATTCTAATTCCCAGAAACTGAACATCTACCTCTTGAAGAGGCCAATTCAGATGCCAAGATTCTGGAGTAATGATACTTACATGCATACTCGTTTCTAATAAGCCTTCAATAAAAATGCCATTTATACAAACTCTTAGCTTTGGTCTTTGATCGTTTATAGAAGTCTGCCAAAATATATGCTTCCTCTGTCCAACTAGATTTTTTTACTAATCATCTACATTTAACTCATCATTCAGTATTGGTTTTTACAGCAGGCATTGGATTTTTTAATTATGTTGGTGAGACACGTTCTCCACTGTAACTGGGAATGACTGGACCACATTCATCATGGTTTTTCCCAATGGTATCGGGTTGCCTTGTCTATCTTTCATTGACCTACATTCATTGATCCAATGGTGGTCTGTGCCACACCTCCTACAGAAACCTGAAGGCTGCGTCCTCCTATTTCTGCCATTCCCAGAGGAGGTATTATTCCTATGAATTCATGGTCTACAATCCATTCTTATATGTCCCATTCTACCACAATTAAAGCATTTGGTATTTTGATGTCTTCTCTTACCATTAAAAATTGCTTCTCCTACCCATGCTTCAGTACCATAATCAAGTGTCTCAACATTCATTGTATGCAAGACTCTTTCATCCATGGGTGCTGATCTGATCTATAAAGGCCCTGGGATCCATTTGCACTCAATATTGGCATTCTCTTAAGCCAAGTCAGTTAACCCTATTTGTACGGCCCTAGTTAGTCTTTGCAAAAAGTCACTAAAAGGTTCTCTCTGATCCTGTTAAACCCTAAGGTATGATTCAACTCTCTTTCCTAGTTCCTGAACCCTGTCCCAAGCCTTTAAAGTTGCTGTGCTACATAGGGATGGGGTGTGGTCATTGTAAAGAGCTTGATCCTTAAGATCAGAGTAAGGTCCTAGAATTTGATCTGGGGAAATCTCAAGTCCATTTGCTTTTTCTTGTTGCTCTAAAATTCTTACCTCCTCTTTAAAAAGGCACCCCCAAAGTAATTGCAGTCCAATTTCTAGGACTGCTAAGATTAACTGAGCCCAGTCTTGAGGCGTGGCTTTGCTACTGAAAGCCCACATTTTGACCATCTCCCTAACAAAAGACAAATGTGGTCCGTAAGCTACAACTGCTTATTTAATTTCTTTTAGGTCAGTCATATGTATAGGCGCCCATGTATATACTTTGACACCCTTAGGGTACTTGGAGCTAGATACTTTTTCTGTTGTTATTACTGGAAAGGCAGGCAGAACTTTGGGGAAGCTATCCCAGAGATTTTTTACGTACCGAAGAAGTTAAATTTTGTCTTTGTACCTTTTGTTTCTGGTTATCAAATTCGATAATTTCCTCAATCTTTTCAAATCTGTTTACCACTGCTTTCTGTAATGTTTGGATCTCTTTTCCAGTGTTCTGCTCTAATGCCCTCATTGAGGATTCCAAGGTATGAAGTCTGTCCAGTAGAGATAATGTCTCATCCTTGGACATAAACTTTATAGTATGCATATTACCTTCCTAGAGAGACATTCTATCAGTCAATCTGTCATATCTCTTTGATAGAGTCAGATTAATACATTCAACAGTGCGAATTCTCTCAAATAATGTTTCAGCATCTATTGTCACTAATTGTGCTTTGTGTGCCAAATCGTCTGTTTCCTTCTCTAGAGTGCTGTATCTTTCTTTAAATAAATTACTATTCGTCTGTACCATTTCCAAAAGTATCTCAGTTGACTGAGTTCTGTCAGTTAAATTGGCCGTATCCTTCTTCAGATTTCCAACCTCTTTCCTGAGAAGTGTGGTTTTAGTCTGAAAAGACGGTATCATTTCTTAAAAATTCCTCATTCCTAGCCCTATTGTCAAACCATTTTTTAAAGAAAAAAATATTGAGTAGAAGACTAATCCCCAGAAACAAAAATAGTGATGTAGAAGGGACATCATATAAGTCTTGTAAAACACTGCACATTTGCACATGGTGTAAGTAAAGAGGGTATGGAAACCTTGGACAGTTAGATTGTCTGACATATTGCCCCTTTAAATTAGGAATTTAAACTCTATATTTAGGATATTAAATCCTGCCTGTGATTAAATTAGCTGGATTAGGTGCAAGAACCGTAACCTGCCAGTAGGTGTCATGGGCCACCTACAAAACTAATCCAGTGGGGCTTAGTGGTGCATGTGAATTCACCTGTGGCTGATCTGAAATCTGATTTTAGAGCAGAATGCTAAAAGACAAATCAGAGACTGTGTGCTCTGTGGATGTCTAGAGCAATGGAATAGGCAAATGCAAACTAATCGTTAGAACGCAGCAGAACAGCTGGCTCAGATGGGGGCAGCCTGTGTGTCATCGAAATGTCTGCAGTGAGCCCTGGTGGGAGGTAATTGGAAGGGTGTGAGGGTACTTGAAGCCAATCCGAGGCGTGTAAAGGGAAAAGAACTACGGCTGATACATAGAGAAGCAGCTCTGCGAGATTCTACATGAACTGCTGACTCCAGGCACAGACCACAGCCGGCTGAGGGAGGGCTAGCGCGGAGCCTGGCAGGGCGGTCAGCAGAGCCGGGGGTTCCAAAGCCAAATGCTGGGCGCCAGATGAAGCCACAAAACAATCCCACACCAGTTAAGAATTAGGAATAATAAAAAGGATTATTTATTTGAGGGGGGAAAGTTACAGATCACCATCCCAAACAACAGTCCTCTTGTCACAAACAGGAAACAGAGAGTCTAGTCCCCAGAAAGGGAGCCGGAAGCAAGAGAGAGGGGGCACGGTTCCTGCTGTTTTCTAAAGTATAAGAGACCATGCCCCAGTGGGCTGGTATCTTAAAGGCTATAGGCTGAAGGAGCGGAAGAAGTTCCCCCAGCACCAACCAGTCTCTTTTTAATATGACAAGTTTTTTAATAATTAAATATTTGAATGCCATTTTCCCCAGATGTCTGAGCAGTTGAGGGTTGTTTAGCAGATGTAACTACAGTGTGAAATCTGCCTGGGTCTGAGCTTGACGGTACTGGCTCTCAACTTAACAGGTAAGATTTACGCTTGTAAAAAGACAGAAAGGAGAAAAAAAACTGCTTGCAATAGAAGGTTAAAGGCAGAACTGACAATAGTAGAGAACAAGTTAATATGTTTTATTTCAGGGTTGGATTGAATATACCGTATTGTTGTAAGAGACTTAAAAGTGCATACCAATTTAAAACATGAAAGTTATTGCTTTGTAGTCTGTAACGAGATATAATGAACAGACAATTATAACATTTAACAGTTAACACGGGTGCATTTAAGTTACATGTATGAACACATACAAAGTGAACAGGAATTGGGCGAAGTGGATGCTCTTGGTGGGCCCTACCAAAGGCATACCACTACAGAAAACACTCATGCAATAGCGTCAACAAGAGGAATGTAGAGACAAAAACATCAGTAAAATGGGGGACCAGGCAGGGTATACTCCAGTAAAGATGATGGGACTTGGTCACCTGACCTGGCTCTGAATTAAGATGGTGGTAAAGTCACCTGACCTAAGTTAAGATGGCAGTAAGGTCACCCATGTAACGGAGTTAACACCGGGGAAACAGGCAGGGAATACCTCAGTAAAGATGGCAGAACTTGGTCACCTGAACTGGTTCTCGGTTAAGAAGGCAGCAAAGTCACCTGACCTCAGTCAAAATGGCAGCAATCACATGTTGTATAGAAAAGCCACAATTTTCAAGCTGCAGGGATTTTAAATTTAATAATGAGAGACCTAGAGGCATGATACGCCCTGTGGCTGAGCTGCCATGCCACAAGCCACAGTGGGGAGCTGCTGCGGGAGCTCCTTTTGCTCCTTCAGCCAACAGCCTTTAAGATACCAGCACAGTTGGGCGTGGTCTCTTTTGCTTTAAAAAGCACAGTTGCCCTGCTCTCGCTCTCTTGCTTCCAGCTCCTGCTTCCGGCTGCTAGACTCTGTTCCTGTGCGCTCAGAGGGCTGTTGTCTAGGACTGTGATCTGTAAGTTTTCCCCTTAAATGAATAACCCTTTTATTAATCATAATTCCAAACTGGTGTGGAATTGTTTTGTGACTTATGCCTTCAGGGAGCAAAAGACTGGAATTGAAATCAGCCACCTCGTGGGTCCAATCAATCTTGTTACATTGGTTACAGAATAGGTTTACAGAAAATTAGAACAGAAAAGTCACAAATTTGGAGAGACCAGTTGCAGACTCTTAATGACTTTCAAAGATTATTGGGAGACATTTCCAGTCTTCAACCGACTATTAGGATAACACCTGATCTAATAATTCATTTAAGCACAACCTTAGATGGTGATAAAGACTTGAATAGTCCCAGAGAATTAACAGCTGAAGCAGAAAAGAAATTGATGATTGTTGAGGAGAAATAACAGGAGGCACATGTGGATAGGGTGAATCCAAATTTTAATTGTATTCTAGTCATATTGCCTTCCAGAATTTCTCCTACAGGAATTTTAATGCATAGTGATGATATTATCTTAGAATGGATCTTTTTACCACATAAACCAAGTCAAAAATTAAAAACTTATGTGGAAAAAAACCTGAGTTAATTATAAAAGGTAAATTCAGACTTTGTCAATTAGCAGGTATAGACCCAGCAGAGATTATAGTGCCTTTTTCTGTTGATGAAATAAAAAAAGTTATGAGAAGACAATGAACCCTGACAAAAGGCTTGTGCTAACTTTTTGGGAGTAATTAATAGCAATTATCCCAAAAGCGATAGACTTAACCTTATAAAGAGAACTTTTTGGATTCTTCCCTGAATTGTATATGATGCTCCAATAACTGGAGCCCGTGCATTTTATACTGATGCAAATAAATCAGGGAAGGCAGAATACAAATCAGAAGAATTAAGTAAGGAGGAACAAAGCCCTGATAATTCTATCCAGAAGGCAGAATTATATGCTATTCTTATGGTACTAAGGGATTTTAAAGAGCCTCTCAATGTAGCAACTGATTTGCAATATGCAGAAAGAGTTATGTTGCATATTGAAACTGCTGAATTTATACTAGATGATACAAAATTGACTTCATCCTTCATACAAGTTCAAGACATAATCAGGAATAGGCTTTGTCCTATATACATAACACACATTCGATCCCATATGGGTCTGCCAGGTCCTCTAGCACAGGTAATGCAGAAATTGATCAATTATTGATTGGAAGTGTGTTGCAAGACTCTGAATTTCATAAAAAATCATGTCAATAGCAAAGGTTGAAAGAAAGAGTTTTCTATTACATGGCAACAAGCTAAGGAGATTATAAAGAGGTGCTCTATTTGTTCTTTCTTTTTTTTTAAATTATTTATTTATTATGTATACAATATTCTGTCTGTGTGTCTGCCTGCAGGCCAGAAGAGGGCATCAGATCTCATTTCAGATGGTTGTGAGCCACCATGTGGTTGCTGGGAATTGAACTCAGGACCTTTGGAAGAGCAGGCAATGCTCTTAACCGCTGAGCCATCTCTCCAGCCCTCTATTTGTTCTTTCTATAATCAAACACCGTTGCCCGCAGGGAGTAACACAAAGGGTACTCAGAGGAATGAGATCTGGCAGATGGATGTGTTCCACTTTACAGAATTTGGTAAATTAAAATATGTACGTCACACCATGGACATATGCTCAAGTTTTCAATGGGCAACTGCCTTGAGCTCAGAAAAGGCTGATTTAGTAATAACACATTTATTGGAAGTTATGGCCATCAGGGGCATTCCTGCACAAATAAAGACAGACAATGGTCCAGCATATGTATCTAAGAAAATGAAACACTTTTTGCTTATTATAATATAAAGCACCTTACAGATATAACAAATAATCCTACAGGTCATGCAGTTATAGAAAGGTCAAATCATACTATAAAGGATATGCTGAACAAACAGAAAGGAAAGGAAAATACCCCCTCAGAAATAGATTGCAAAATGGTTTATTAACCTTGAATTTTCTTAACACTAATGGGAAGGAAACAACATCTGCAGAGAGGCATTGGATAATGGAAAAAACTTCTGAATTAAATCAGCCAGTATATTTCAAGGATGTGTTGACCTCACAATGCAAACCAGGAGATGTACTATATTGGGCAAGGGGTTTTGCTCTTGTTTCCACAGTAGAAGAAAAATTATGAATACCAGCAAAATTAATAAAGATTCACTTTGAAAAGGAGAAACCTCTTGAAAAACAGAAACGATACCTCATCCACAATGGTGACAATCATACAGGTGGTAAGTAAAGCTCATAAGGGTTAGGGCGGGGTTCTGCTCTTATCTTTCCAGGAAAATACACATCAAAAATTCAAGAGACCCTGGATGTTTGAATGCTTACAGAAGAAAAAATAACTATCCACTAAGAATCATCTAGGAAACAGAATATGGTTTATGAATCCAGGTATGGATTACACATTATTTAATGTGTTACATTATATTACATTAATATATATATTAATATTAATATATTCAGCCGGTTTTGAAGTTTGACAGTGGCTCTGTACTTCTATAAATCCAGGTGCGTTGTTAAAAGGAACATTCAGAGTTTCTGTCTCATATTGGGAGCCATCAAATATGGGACAGAAGAAAGACTTTGGGAAAAATTTTACTTCCTCCATGCCTTTTTTGTCTATATCATATTTTTTATTGAATATATGTTTACATGAATGATTTTTAAGTTTTTCATGATGAACAATAGATTTTCCTACAGATCCTTTTCCTGCAGTAATCTTCGAAGTTTCCAGGAAGAAGATGGGACCCCACAGCAACAACTCTACCTAGTTGAGATGACATCGTGATGTAGACAGAGCTACTATAAGACCGCTTCTTTCTTTGGGTACCAGCTGCTGAAATGGTGCACCTTCTCATGGCATTCTGACCAGAACTCCAAATAAGATCTTTGAAAAAAAAAACCCTATCTATCAACTGCTTAAAAATTGTTTGCAACTATACTAGACAGTAATTTTGAAACTTAACCATCACTTTAATTATACAGAATCCCGTTAAGGTAACATCACCCCCATGACAGCAGGAAGCAATTCTAAAAGATGATGCCCCACCTCAAAAAAGTTTGTCCATAGGGTTGGGAACACTGTTTAGGGGTTGTTGATTATTACTTTTATTAGATAGAGCGTTGGGGTAAAACTATATTTGTTCAAAAAAGGGGGGTTAGTAATAGTGGGTAATAGAGTGAATACTCAAGAGCTATTATTCATGGGTAATTTACATCGGTATAGTTTTGTATATTGATGCAAGTACAAATTATATTTCTTATTTTTGTTTACATTATTTGTACACCTATGCAAAGTTATTCTGTCAGATTGTATATATGTATGCTTCTAACTCTGTTTAGAACATTTTGTATATTGATACAACTTTTAGGGTATATTTTCATATTATTATGGGTCAATAGTTGCTCATATTTGTTGTACATACAGTTAGACCAATTAGGTTCTTTAGATACATAGAGACTGTATTCTGTCTAGCTAGGTAATCTTCAACCACTTCAAGAATCTGTGGAACATGTCATTTAAATAACTTAGGGTTCTATTGATATGAGACACGACTGCTTCTGACAGTACCAATCTATTCCCAAGAGAATGTTGAGCACCAAAGACACTCCACTTGGAGCTCCTTTTCTTCTTGGCAAAACTGGCCTTTGGGCAAGAAACTGACAATGCCTCAACCACTGACAAGTAACATAATAACCGGAAATGGATAAGCAGGACTGTCGAATCTTGCCAAGACAGGATTAGACGGTTTTGAAAATTTTTCCCGCCTATGAAAATGGTCTGTCAGTTCCACTAGGCCATAGCCAAAGTTGGTTGCTTCAGCGTTGTAAAATGAGACTTTGGGTGATTGCTCAGGTAGCTAGTTATTTCTGTCATATATTACTTGCTTTGTAAGCTACTTGACTATACTTTCTGCCTGCTCAAGTAATATTATCTCCCTTCTCAGGCCTTTGATGGGGTTGAAGATTAGATAGTTGCAGCTACTGTACTCTTATGATTCAGCCAAGTCATTTCCAATACAAGACTTAGACTCCTTAGAACAGAATGTTCATTAAAACCTTTAGCACATGTTCCTTGCTTAATATTGTTTATGTTGATTGTAATTCTAATCTTATACTTGATATCTGTTCCTAGCATATATTGTTTTGTATTGGGTTTGGAATTTTCTTACTTAAACAAAAGGGGGAGGTGCTGCGGGAGCTCCTTTTGCTCCTTCAGCCAACAGCCTTTAAGATACCAGCCCACTGGGGCATAGTCTCTTTTGCTTTAAAAAGCACAGTTGCCCTGCTCTTGCTTTCTTGCTTCCAGCTCCTGCTTCTGGCTGCTAGACTCTGTTCCTGTTCGCTCATGTCCAGGACAGTGATCTGTAAGTTTTCCCCTTAAATGAATAACCCTTTTATTAATCATAATTCCATAATGTTGTAGGATTGTTTTGTGACTTATGCCTTCAGGGAGCAAAAGGCTGGAATTGAAATCAGCCACCTCATGGGTCCAACCATCTTGTTTGCAGCAGTAGCGGTGGCAGGGACAGTTTGAGGAAACTCTATCCATTTTGCCTGTGTGCTGACAGTAGTTAGAAGCCTCCCATAAGAGTGGAGCCAGCAGGATACTGGTGGAGTGAGGGTTGGAGCTGAAGAAGTAGTGCATTAAAGCCATGGGTTTTAGGGCCTCTAAAAAGCATCAATCCCAGTGGGGACAGACAAGGATGGCTTGCTTCCCATAGCTGAAACTGTGAAAACCCTGAAATGGCGACACCACAAGGCCTACAGGAGGACACCTCTTCCTCTATAGGTGGGTGTAAATCAGTGCAATCACTGATGGTTATGAGCATGTGATCTTGTAGAGAACCAGGATTCAGTTACCAGCAGTCACACAATGGCTCACAACAATCTTTAACTTCAGCTCCAGGGCATCCACATCCTCTTCTGGGCTCTCTGGACACCAGGATGCATGTGATGTACAGACACGCATGTAGGCAAAACACCAACACACATGAAATAAAATAAATCTAAGGAAAGGGAGTCTCAAATCTGGCCCAGCTCTGGCCTGCTCCTTGGCACTGACCAGAAGTTCACAGGCTGTGGGAGGCCTGTGAAGTCTCACATAAGATGCTCGCTGGGGCTCCACAAGTGTATCATGTTAAAATTTAATTAATTTGGGGCTAGAAAGATGGTTTAGCAGTTAAGAGCACTGACCACTCTTCTAGGGGATCCAGATTCAATTCCCAGCACCTGAATTCTTGGATACCAGAGTCCCTTACACACACATGCATGAAGGGAAATCACCAATGCACATAAAATATAAATAAATAAATGAATGAATGAATAAATAAATAAATAAATAAATAGAAGGTGTGATTAATTTGAAACAGGGTCTCACTATGTAGCCCTTGAATTCTCAAACCTTCAAAGATCTGGGATTACATATATGAGTGTCTATATCCAAAGTGCTCTCTCTGTCTCTGTCTCTATGTGTGTGTGTGTGTGTGTGTGTATGTGTGTGTGTGGTCAGCTTCAGTTGTATTCCTCCATCACTTTCCATCTTGTTTTGTGAGGCAGGGTCTCTCACTGAACCTGGATGGTGTGGAATGTCCTTCCGTATATGTATTGCTTTTATTGGTTAATGAATAAAGCTGAATTCAGTCAATAGCTTAACAGAATAAAGCCAGGCTGGAAATCCAAACAAAGAGATAGAGAGAGAAAGGAAGCAGAGTCCAAGAGAAGCCATGTAGTCGTCACAGGAGACACACACCTCTACTGGAACCCACTGAAACTTTGCCTTTCGGCCATAACCTCATGGTGATGCACAGATTAATGGAGATAGCTTAGGTTAGGAGATAAGAGCTAACTAGAAAAACACCTATGTGATGGGTCAAGCAGTGTTTTAATTAATACAGATTTTTACATGATTATTTCAGGAGTCTGGGTGGCCAGAAAATGAACAAGTAGCCTCCAACAACACCTGGAGCTCTTCATTTCAGCCCCACTGGTCAGAGAACCCCCAGAACCCCAGCTCTGGGCAGATGGATGCACGCTGTCATGCTTGGCTTTTACATGGATTTTGGATTAGGCCCTCATGCATACACAGCGAACACTTTACCCTCCTAACCATTTTTCCAGCTCAGACACAGTATGCTGATTTGAATCCTGTGACCTTGGGCTAGGAGTATTCTTATTCTGATCTCAGTATTGACTGGAGACCTAACAGGTGCCACCCATAGAAGGCCTTAGCCCAGATTACAAGCAAAAAATGACTCAATTATCTTAAAAGCCAAATTAAACTAGGAAACAACCCAGATGTGCTTGAGTTGATCCAGCAACAATGTGTGACCCTGAGGGAGCAGCCAGCCAGGGGTCGGATTTCAGGTCACTTGACTCACTGTGCTGAATGAGGGTTACTCACGCCCTCTGGTGGCTGTGGGGTGAATTCTGGTTAGGAGTCGAACACCTTTGTGAGAGCTAGGTGTGACCCAGGTATGAGGTGGAAAAGTGAGAACGCCATCAGTGAAAGGCTCGTGGACTTCAGGACAAGGAATCAGTTTGTAGATGGACGCAATAAGGAAGTCCTACACTAAGCCAGAATTGAGAATAAAGGGTTCTTTATTTAGAGGCAGACTCACAGATCAACAGTCCTGTGCATGAGTGGGGAACAGGAACCAAACCCAGGAGAGAGAGAGAGAGAGAGAGAGAGAGAGAGAGAGAGAGAGAGAGAGAGAGAGACTGAACAGTTTTATGTGCCTGCATTTATCGTACAAGAGAACATGCCCAAGTGGGCTGGTATCTTAAAGGCTATTGGCTGGAGGAGTTACCACAGCACCTTCCCCTTTTGTCTAAATTAGAGAGTTTCCAATTTAATACAAAACTATTTACAAAAAGAACAAATATCAAGTAGAAAAATTAGAATTACAACCAGCATAAACAATATTAAGCAAGAAAAGTATGCAAATTGTTTCAGTAATTATCGTATCAAGTCTAAGTCTTGTATTAGAAAAGTCTTGGCTAAATCATCAGAGGAAAGTAAGTATGACTATCTAATCTTCAATTCCATAAAAGGCCTGAGAAAGGAGAAAATATTACTTGAGTAAATAGGAAGTGCAATCAAGCAACTTCCAAAATGTGCGATAAATGACAGAGACAACTGGCTACCTGGGCAATCACCCAAAGTCTCGTTTTCAACGTTGGAGCTGCCAACTAAGGTCTAGTGTTGACCTTAAATTTGTATCAATAAACCAAGATCCATATAAATGCAAAGTATCCATCTCTATAGCAGATTTACCTTTATATGTAAACAAACATTTATAAACAATATTTGGGAATTTAAGTGTTATTCTCTCCAAACTGCTTCTTGCTTTTTGTTGGGCAAAGTAATTTTTGGGGGGTGTTCACGGCAACCTTTCAAGGGTCTTGGTTCATCAAATCACATTAGTCTGGAAGGATTTCGCAGGTTCTCATCTTCTGTGGAAACAAAAGAACCTCTTTTCCAAAGCAACATATCCTTAGATCCAAATTTTGAAGTCAAGATATCTGTATGTTGATTTATCTTACCAGCCCTCAGAATCAAATACCTCTCTGCCGTCAAAAAATTGAAAGAAAATACAATAATATACATAATCCAGACTCTCTGTGCACATCCATCTTTACAAGGTTAATTTTTCTTTGCTCCTACCACCCCTTTCTGTTTAACTATATCCTTTATAGTTCAATTTGATCTTTGTATAACTGCCTGACCTGTAGAATTGTTTGATATACCTATAATATGCTCTAAAGTATAATAATCAAAAACCTGTTTTATTTTCTTAGATACATATGCTCGACCATTGTTTGTCTTTATTTGTGCAGATATACTCATGATGGCCATAACATCTAATAAATGCATGATTACTGAATCAGCCTTTTCTGAGCTCAAAGCAGTTGCCCATTGAAAATCTGAATAAGTGTCAATAGTGTGGTGTACATATTTTAATCTTCCAAAGTTGGCAAAGTGGAACACATCCATCTGCCAGATTTTATTTCTATGAGTACCCTTTGGGTTATTCACTGCAGGTAGTGATGTTTGGTTATAGAAAATGCAAGTAGAACATCTCCTTATAATCTCCTTAGCTTGTTGCCATGTGTTAGGAAGCCCTTTCTTTAAACCTTTGATACTGACATGATTTTTTAATGAAATTCTGAGGCATTCAGCATATTTCCAATCAATAATCTATCAATTTCTACATTACCTTGTGCTAGAGGACCTGGCAGACCTGTATGGGATCAGATGTGTGTTATATATATGGGACAAAGCCTATTCCTGATTATATCTTGAGCTTGAATGAATAATGAAGACAATTCTGTATCATCTGGTATAAATTCAGTGGTTTCAATAAGCAAAATGACTGCTTTTGTATATTGCAAATCATTAACTATGTTAAGAGGCTCTTTAAAATCCCTTAGTAGCATGAGAAAAGCATATAATTCTGCCTTCTAAACAGAACTATAAGGATTTTGTTCCACTTTAGTTAAATCTTCTGATCTGTAACCTGTTTTTTCCTGATTTATTTGAATCAATATAAAATGTACGAAGTCCTGCTGTTGGTGTGTCATGTATAATGCAGGGAAGAATCCAAGTAGTTCTCTTTATAAGGATAATTCTATCACTTTTGGGATAATTGCTATTAATCTCTCCTAAGAAATTAGCACAATCTCTTTGCCAGGGTGCATTGTCTTCCCATAATTTTTTAATTTCATTAGTAGTAAAAGGCATTATAACCCCTGCTGAGTCTATTCCTACTAGTTGATGAAGTCTCAATTTTCATTTTATAATTAATTCAGAGACTTTTCCACATAAAAATTTTAATTTTTAAAGAGTTTATGTGGTAAAAAGATTCACTCTAATATAATATCATCCCTCTGCATTAAAATTCCTATAGGGAAAATTCTGGAAGGCAATATGACTAAAATAAAATTAAGATTTGGATCCACCCAATCCACTTGTGTCTCCTGTAATTTCTCTTCAACCAAAGTTAATTCTTTCTCAGCTTCAGCTGTTCATTTCCTGGGACTGTTTAAGTCTTTGTCACCATCAAAGGTTTAGTTTAAATGAATTATTAAATCATTTGTTGTGTTCACAGTGGGTCATAGATTAGAAATGTCTCCTAACAATCTTTGAAAGTCATTAAGACCTCGCACATGAAAAAACAGGCTTAGGGGCAGAGTGGAATGGGGTAAGGAAAGCCAGCAGCAGGAAACACACCCCACTGGGATGGCCAGAAAAGCTTAGGGAATTGGAGGGGGCCTAGACTGTCCCAGAGAGTGGCACTTCAGGCTGTCTGGCTGTGTGGCCACTTACTCACCTCTCCAGATCCCCTCAGCACAGGAGCAGGGTCTCTTCCAGGGTTTTAAGGACCTTGCAGACAAAAAGGCAGGCTTGGGGGCAGGGTGGGATGGTAGAAAGAAGTCCCAGTGGCAGGAATACTCCCTGCTGGCTCTTTGAACCCCTCAGTCCTGAAGCAGGCTGTGTTGGGGGGGGGGGTCCAAGAACCTCACAGATGAAAAGGCAGGCTTGGGGGCAGGGTGGAATGGGGTAAAGAAAGCCAGCAGCAGGGAACACACCCTACTGGATGGCCATAAAAGCTTAGGTATGTATTCATTCATTAGTGGATTCTAGCCATAAACAAAGGACATTGAGCCTATAGTTCGTGATCCTCGAGAAGCTAAGTAATAAGGTGAAACCAAATAAAAACATATATAGATCCTCCTGGAAACTGGAAGCAGACAAGATCACCAGGCAAAAGTTGGGAGCATGGGAGTGGGGTTGGGGTGCAGGGCAAAGGAAGAGAGGGAGAAAGGGAGGAGAAGGGGAGGATTGGGGAGAGCTTGGGGGAGTGGGATGGTTGAGATGGAAGGATGGATATGGGAGCAGGGAAGGAGATATCTTAATTGAGGGAGCCATTTTGGCATTGACAAGAGGCTTGGCTCTGGAGGGATTCCCAGGAGTTCATGGGGATGACCCCAGCTAGGACCCTGGGAAGTGGAGGGAAGGGTGCCTGAACCGGCCTTGCCCCATAGTCAGACTGATGACTATCTTGAATATCACCATAGAACCTTTGTCTGGCGACAGATGGAGACAGAGACAGAAACCCACATCGGAGCACTGGACTGAGCTCCCAAGATTCAGTTGAAGAGCAGAAGGAGGGAGAATATGAGCAAGGAAGTCAGGACCAAGAGGGGTTGGTCCACCCACTGAGACAGTGTGCCTGAGCTAATGGGGGCTCACCATATCCAGCTGGACTGGGACTGAACAAGGATGGGGTCAAACTGGACCCTCTGAATGTGACTGACAATTGGGGCAGACTGAGAACCCAATGATAATGACACTGGGTTTTTGTCTCTACTGCATGTACTGGCTTTTTGGGATCCTATTCTATTTTGATGCATACTTTTCTAAGCCTGGATGTAGGGTGGAAGGCCTTGAACTTCTCACAGGGTACCTTGCCCTCTCTTGGGTCTGAAGGGGGAGGAGAGAGAATGTGGGGGGGAGCAGGAGGGAAGTTGGAGGAGGGGAGGAAATGGAAATTTTGATTGGTATTATTTATAAGGTAATAAAAAAAGATAAAAAAAGAAAAAAGTCATTAAGTGTTTCCAGTCAGTCTCTCCTAATTTGAGATTTTTGTCTTCTAATTTTCTGTAAACCTATTTTACAACCCAGGTAATTAATATACTCTCCTCTTGTATTTTTTCAGGAGTAATTTATAATTCCCATCTAGGTAAATCTTTCTTACTTCTTCAAACATGCTTTCTAAGGTATCTCCTTTTGAATCAGATAACTAAATGTCATCCATAGAATGGTAAATTGTAGATTCAGGAAATTTTTTATGTATTATTTCTAATGGCTGACTTACAAAATATTGGCACAAGGTGGGGCTATTGAGCACTCCCTTTGGGAGAAAGATCCACTGGTATCTCTTAGTAGAAAGAGAATTATTATATGTAGGCACTGTGAAGGCAATTTTTCTCTAACCTTTTTTATAAGGGTATTGGTGAGGGAGGTCCTTCTGTCTATGTGCTGCTTTTATTGGTTAATGAATAAAGAACTGCTTTGAGCCTATAGCACAGAAGAAGAGAACTATACAGAAAAAGTTAGGCTCTATGCTGGGAGAAAGAAGGGCGGAGTCAGATAGACACCATGGAGCGGCTGAAGATAGACAAGCTGAAACTTTAACCAGTAAGCCACTGTCATGTGGTGATACACAGATTAATGGATATGGGTTAAATTAATATCTAAGAGTTAGCCAATAAGAAGCTAGAGATAGTGGGTCAAGCAGTGATTTACATTATACAGTTTCTGTGTGATTATTTCGGGTCTAAGCTAGCCGGGCAGCCAGGAACCAACAAGCACCCCCACCCCACTACAGGCTATAGTGAAGAAACAATCTTTTATATCAATAGCTATAAGCGTTCACCCTTTAGGTAATAAGTGCTGTAGGAGCATATTGAGATATAGCACTTGAGATACCAACCTACTTGGGCATGGTCTCTTATACAGTTAATGCAACTGTAAAGCGTGCACTCTCTCTCTTGCTTCCAGCACCTAGACTCTGTTCCTGTTTGCACGGAGGACTGTTATCTAGGACAGCGATCTGTAAGTTTCCCTTAAATAAATAACCCTTTATTATTCCTAATTCTGAAATGGTGTGGGATTACTTCCATCTTCCAAGGCCTTCCAGAGTGTGGAGAACCCACAGGTTGAATTACATTGTTGACAGTTCTTAGATCTGTCTCCATTCTCCAGATTTTTTTTTTCCGAGACAGGGTTTCTCTGTAGCTTTAGAGCCTGTCCTGGATTTCTTTTTAACAACAAATACAGGAGAATTCCAATGGCTGGTTGATTCTTCAATATGCTGATTATCTAGTTGCTCCTGTACCAGCTGTCCTAAAGCCTGCAGTTTCTCTTCTATTAAAGGCCATTATTTAACCCATATTGGTTCCTCAGTTAGCCATTTTAAAGGCAGGGCTGTTGATACATCTGAAGGTTTGCTAGTTGTTTTGTGTTTTTATATAGTCTGAATGCCTGGTGACTGTTTTTTATAGTACCTTATAATATCCTTTCCAGAAACATAAGTTTCTGGGACTGCAGGAAAGAGGAAAGTTAGATCTATAGCAGGCACCCTGGTGGGTCCCAAGCTTGTCTCCTCTATTCAGGTCTCTTCTACACAGCTCTGTGCCCTGCAGCATGGGGCTACTCCCGCTTTCTCCCAGACCCAAGGTCCATGAGCTGAACTTGTTTTTCTATGCCCTCCCAAAGAGCACCCATGCCCTGCTGGATGTCCGGCTGGACAGTGTCCATGTCCTGTACAAGATGGACATTTTCCCCATCATCATTCATGTTTCTATTATTCTATGTTTTTACCATGAGGTTCGTGGCTTGTTACTTTACATTCCCAGGCAGCTACTGGTGTCTCCCAGACTCTGCCTTCTTTTTTCCTTTATCTTTGTTTGTATTTCCCACCTGGCTCTATTCTGTTTGACGATTGACCAAATCAGTTTCTTTATTAACCAATGGTAATAATAATTAACCACAGCATACAGAAGGACATCCCACATCAGAGTCCTCTCTGCAAACTCTGGCCTGGACCCCAGCAGTGCTCTGTACTGGAAAGTCCAATTGTGCACTTTTCTGGCTACCTTGCTGTCCCAATGCTGACTGCCTGTGCTTTTCAGGAAGGGCCTGCAGCGGCTTGGCACCTCGGAGGAGCAGTTCCTCGAGGCGGCCCGGCAGGAGAAGGGGGAACTGGACAGAGTGCCCTGTCTGTACAGCAGCCTGGCCTCTGACAGCTAGAGTGACCCGGACAGTCTGCTCGGCTGTGTGCGCCTGGCCATTGCAGATGAGCAGAAGAGAGTAGTGTGGACAGAGCAGAGCCCCCGCTGAAGCCCAGACCTGGCTTGGGACTGTGGTGGCCTCCATGTGTCTGTCGGTGCTGTCAGCAAACAACCCCTCTTCCTTCTCTGGTGGGGGTCTGACCTCACGAGATCACAGCTGTCAGAGGATAAATGATGCAGCCACCATCACACAGCACAGCCTGGGCTGATGGAGGACTAGAGAACATTCTGCCATGTGGGGTGCTTCCCGAGACCTGCCCAGGGCCAATGCCCCAACCTCCTGTGATAATGGGGACAGCTTTGTGGGCACTGTCCCCTCCTTTTACATTTCCGACGTCAAAGGACCTGCAAGCTCACTGGAGCAGTCATCCTGCCCAGGGCAGGGCACAGACTCCGGAGCACTGAGGGCATGGCTGGCCCGTCAGAACTGCTAACAGACACTCGCTGCCACAGACCCTGCAAACGAAGTTGCCATGGCAGACAGACCTGAGTGGCTCTTTGACTCAAGGCCTCCTGCCCAGCCCCAAACACCAGGTTGCTTTGGTAGATGTCCTGGACAGAGCCAGTGGACTCTTCCTGAGCAAATAACTAATTCTCAAACTGTCATCACCCTCTGATCCTTCTTGGAGTGCATTATGACTAGCTTGGGTGAAGCTGCCACCTAACCATAAATGAGTCATTTTGACAGGATATTTGAGTCTCAGTGTCTAAGATCTAATGTGCTACTACAAAGTTCTGTGAACTATTGTACTATTGTACAAAGCTTTCCCAATGCCAGGGCACAGGGCTCTCCCCACCTCCCAGGATGGAGTCGGTAGGGGCAATGGAGGCAGACCTGATAGAGGGGTGGTGGGGGCAGACCCTGTCCTTCTAGGTTGGCAGGCTGTGCTCCTGACCCTTGGCAAGTGCAGGAAGGGAAAGCCTAGGGCCAGAAGCTTGGTGTCACTCAGAGAGAGAGAATGAAGGGCAAGAGAGGGAGCACTGTCACACCCTGTCCCCAGCCACCCTCAGAAAGGACAAGCTGAGCCCAGAAAGACCACAGGATCAAGCTCATCACCTCTGAGAACCAGTGAGGTTTCTGACCAAGTGTGTACTGACGAGGGTAGAATGAAGGCAACGGCAAGCCCAGGGCCTCCTGAGGCTTCCTCTACACCAGTAATCAGTGTGCTCTACCTGCTGACCATGGGCACACAGAAGCCCTGTGCTCCTCTTAGAATGAAGGACTTGAAAACATCCCTGGGTTCTAGAAACCAGAAGGCTTCGAAACCCCAGACCTTACCCCTTTATCTGCAGGTAAAACTTGGGATTCTGCCCACCCAAATTTGCCCTAGAACTCCTGGGTCAGTCCACACAGACGTGAGGACAGCAGTGTCCTGATGTGGTGACAACATGGGAGTGCATGCCTGAGTTCCTCTCCAGGAGGCAGGAGTGGCATCCCACATTATAGGGGCCCCTCCTCAGAAGGGTGTGTAGAGGTGGGCTGTTGGCACTGACTCCACTGGTCCCTCCCTTTGTGTCTGAGCAGAGCCAGGCTGGCAGCTGCCCCAGGAACTGTCAGAGTTCATTGTGAAGAGGTCGGCACTGCGGAGTGAGCTTTTCCTCCAGGATCCCGTCAGGGGCGCACACCCAGGGGTCATGTGTCTCCCACTGCCACTTAATCAACTGGGCTTTCAGCATCTCCAGCACTTGCGAGAAGTCTGGGTCAGCAGCCAGGTTCTTTGTCTCTCTAGGGTCCCGGCTGACATCGTAGAGTTCCCAGCGTTCCCGGTAGTAGTAATGGTGTAGATCCTTGTACCAGCCCGTGGGCTGGCCAGCTGTGGTTCGGTTCAAGAGGTCCTGGAAGGTCGGCGAGACATAGAAATCTTGGTCGATGGGAAATGGCATCTTGAAGCTGAGGTTGTGAATGAGGCGGAAGTTCTGGTGGTGTACCGAGCGCATGGGGTAGGACATGGTGACCTCGTGGTGGCTCTGGCTGCCGAAGACGGTGGCCCAAAGGGGCTCTGCCTCCAGCGCTGGCAGGAGGGATCGGCCTGTGAGCTGGATCGTCTTTGAGCCAAAGATGGCATAGCTGGGATATGGAATGGAGAACCAGTCCAGGATGGTGGGGGTGAGGTCTGCAAAGAAATATCCCTTAGCGGGGTCCCTGAGGGACACAGAGCCCTTCGGAAGGGATGAACCTGAGCCTCTCTGGAAATCCCACGGACACCCTGTGTGATCAGATCACCAGCTGGGAGGAACAACACTGGACTGCACCTCTCGTCATTGGTCACCTCTGGCCAATTAATGGAGCCATTAATGGTGTAACCAGAGGCCCTGGCTTGCTGAGGTCTAGCGCCCTTCCTATGGAGCAGAACCCTGGGTAAAGAGGGCTCAACTACTAACTCTGGGTGGGTCACAGGGTTCCCTCTCTCATGGTTTGGGGCCACTTGGAGAGGTTGGTGTGAGCTGGAGCAAGTCTATCTCATAACTCCTGAGAAGAACACAGGCTCTTCCAAGCAACGGTCTGGGCACCGAAAGCTGCCAGGGGCGGCTTATCTCAGTCCCTCTATCTCCCACACATGCATGTGTGTTTGCTCATTCATGGCACAGGTTAGATAACCCTGAGAACCAATCCCTCAGAGCTGAGTCATGAGAGACTGTAGATCCCGAGAAAAAGGGAGATATCACGCTGGTTCTCCAGTGGGTAACCCACCACCCACTAGTACCACCTGGGACCCCACCAGACACTCGGGGGTCATGGCATGACAGGAACAGGCCTCCCAGGTGACTTCTTCTCAAGAAATAGAGGAGGCTGTCTCATCCCTGCCCAGCTGGAGGAGCACTACCTAGGTCAGGGGAGCACTCCAGCATCTGACCCATTCCAGTCCCACTGGAGCCTGGCTTCACCTATCCCCTCCCATGAGACAGACAGGCAGACAGACAGACAGACAGACAGACAGCCATACCTAGGAGGCTCACATAGGCCTCGCTGACCTGGCCCCAACGTTGTGGGTGCTCTGGGGATGATAGCAACAGAGGTTCGGCTGTACCAGGCCGGTAAAGGTTGGTCCTGCCACTGGGGAATGGGATCCCATTGTCGGATGTGAAGATGATGAGGGTGTCATTCAGCACACCGGCACTTTGCAGCTCCCGCAGCACCAGCCCCACCCCTGAGGAGGGGGAGGAAGGGGAAGGCTCAGGTACATGTATGTGCTCATTCATCCCCCCTCCCCCCGGGTTCTGTTACTTTCTGGCCCTGAAACATGCTTTTGTCCTTTCCACAAGCCCGCCTCTGTCCAACACCACACAGCTCCTGAACTTGAGCAGGTCACATGACTTCCACGGACGGCTCATCTCTTAGAACGGCTATCACACTAGGCAGCTGGTACTGCCCCAAGCTGGCTTCTTGTTTTAGAATCTTGTGGCTGTCCTGTGAAGCCTGAAGACAGGACACCCAGGGCCCTTCTAACAGCGTCAGTAGGAACATTATCCCAGGACTGGTGCCTGCAGGGCTTGAATCCCCACCCTAGATGTCAGCAGAAATCTGTGACTGTGACCAGATGTAAGTTAAGGATCGCAAGAGAAACATTATCCTCAGGTCCCCAGGTAGGCGCTTCTCAGTGAAGCCAGGAGCAGTGAGTCACTTCTGTAATCCCACACTAGAAAGGCAGAGGCTGGAAAACTGGGAATTCAGAGACAGCCTGGGCTACCTAACGAGTTCCAGGCTAACCTGAGCTACAGCAATCAGAAGACAGCAACAGGGAGATGGCAAAGCAGCTGAAGAGCTTGCCACGCATGAGTTGGGATCACATCTCGGATCCCAGAAACCCACGTAATTGCCAGGTAAGTGAGAGCCTGCCGGGAATTCCATCCACGGAAGGTAGAAATGGGATCCCCAGAGCAAGCTGGCTCACAAGACCAGCCGGGTTAGCGAGCTCTAGGTTTGTTTGATTGGCAGATCCTACCTCAGTAAATAAGGTGAAAGAGAATGAGGAAAATTCCTAACATCAGCTTCAGGCCTCCACACGCACACACACATCTGTAAACCCATACACACGTGAAACACACACACACAGAAATATGGAAAATAAAGAAAAACTTGTAATTAAATGAAAAAGGATGGGGCTGGAGAGATGGCTCAGTGGTTAGGAGCACCGGCTGCCCTTCCAGAGGACCTGGGTTTGACTCCCGGCACCACACATAAGCTCACAGCCGTCTGTAACTCTATTCCAGGGATCTGATGCCCTTTATAGACCTCCGTGGGCACTGCATGCATGTGATGCAAATCACATACACACAAGTGAAATAAAAATAAGTATTGAAAAGGAAGAGGAGCTACAGTCCAAAGGGGAAAAGACACACCGCTAAGCAGGGACACACCACTAAGCAGGACACACTGCTAAGCAGGACACACCGCTAAGCAGGGACACACCGCTAAGCAGGGACACACCACTAAGCAGGACACACCGCTAAGCAGGACACACTGCTAAGCAGGGACACACCGCTAAGCAGGACACACCGCTAAGCAGGTAGCGCGAAGCTAGAGCTGGAACCTGCAGCAGCATGGCCACAAGCCACGGGAAACTGAGGCCTCAGGCCTTCAACACCAACCCGGGCTCACACTGTGTTGCTTCTGGGACCCACTTGTGTTGACCCAGCCTGGCTGGGAGTTCCAGGGTTTGTGGTAGGCGACAGCCCGGGTCACTGGAACCCACCTTGGTCCATCCGGCCGATGGTGGTGTACTGGGCAGCCAGGTCTGCGCGGGCTGCCGGTGTGTCTGGGACAAAGTAAGGCACCTGAGGCGGAAGGCAGGGGGAGGCATCTGAGGCTGGACGGGGCATGGGGATATTTTTTACTGGGTAGAAGACAGGGTACAGTGCTCTCCCCGTGACTCTGCCGTGAACGGACTGGTCAAAACCAGCTTGAATCTATGCACGCACGTGCACACACACACACACACACACACACACACACACACACACACACACACTACTTCATCTCAGGGATCCAAGGTTCTCTCTGCAGCCCACACAGAAGGACCTGGAGCCCACAGAGTCAAATCTCCTTCTACACATTGTGCCAGATCCCGGGGGCAAGGGCTGCATGCTCTAAGGAGGGTGGGGCCCTGGATTTGGGAAGGATGGGTTGGGTGTCTTGGAAGCATAGTAAGGGCCCCTCCTACCTTCACGTCCTGGGGGTCGTAGGTCTGTGGCGTCCAGTCTGGAATGAAGCCCATGCCACTCTCCCCGTTGCCAAACTTCTCACAGAAGTTTCCGTACTGGGGCTCGGAGTGCCCGCAGCGGTGGGGGTCATGGAAAGCCACATAGAGGAAGAAGGGCCTGGATGTGGGGAGGGGGTTAGTGGCGGGGGGGTCACGGCCAGGCTGCTGTCTTGACCCTAAGAAGGCCAGTTCTTAGGTAGGCACACTTCGGCTTGGTTTACTCCTACCGGCAGGTCACCCTGTCTCCTTCACTGCCTCAGTATCCCCCGCGCCCCTCTTTTGGGTATTTAGAATGCTTTTCTCAGCCCCTGCCACAGTCAGTCCACAGCTATGGATCCTGGGATGAGAGCCTACGCCCACTGTTGAGGGGTCTGGCTTCCCTCCTCAGAGGGTCCCAGGACAGAACCCTCCATACCTGTCATCCTGACTCTGCAGGAATTTCCGGACTAGCTGCTTAATTCTAGTGATGTTCCGCCCCACCTGCAGCACAGAGCTGTTCTCCTCCGTGAACGCAAAGTCAAAAGGGTACACCGTCTCCGGGCCTACATGCTTCTTCCCAATGATGCCTGAGGGAGGACCAGAGAAGATGTCTGTCCAGAGTGCAGTCTGTCCCCTTATCCTGCCCAAGCCCTGAAAGTGGTCCTAAGAGTGACTCAGAGCCCCGGACATCCCTCGCTAAGAAACTAGGAAGAGTCACAAAGTGGCCTGGCACCTGCATCCTGTCCCCAGGCCCATCCTCACCTGCGTGCCCGCTGACCTGGCAAAGCAGCAGGTCACACAGATTGAGAATGACTTCAGCTTGGGCTGGGAGGGGTCAGAGAGTGACCACTCACCCGTACGGTGCCCTGCCCACGCCTCACCTGTGCGCACTCCAGCCTGGAGGAGCAGCAGCGGTAAGCTCTGCACCTTGTCGAAGGAGTTGAAATGGTGTACATCCTGGTGCAACCCATACATGCCATTCTGGTGCTACAGACAGATGACAGATGCTGTGAGACCAGGCTCCACACCCCACAGCTCATTCCAGGAGCCTTCAGGAGGCTGGCCCGAAGGGAACTCCACCCTGTTCTTCTCCCTCCTGCGACAGGGACATCAGCAGGGAAGAAAGGACAGGCTGCAGGCTGAGTTTGATGCAAGCCTGGGCCTAGACCCTGTCTGGACCTGAGCGCGGTCCCTAAGACCCACACAGCGGGAGGAGAGAACCCACTCCCACAAGCTGTCTCTGCCCTCTGGAGATTCGCACACACAAGATAAATTTTAAAATGAAATTCAAAACTTTAGACCAGAAAAACATACTGATGCGTGGTCTCTGTATGTGCCCAACTGTCCTGGAACTCATTCTGTGGACCAGGCTGGGCATGAGTTCACAGAGATCCTCCTGCCTCTGTCTCCCGGTGTGCTAGGATTAAAGGAGTTTAAAACAGAGACCTTGGGAAAGAAGTAAGTCCTGACGTGGGCTACAAGGAGCAGGACCCTCAGGGATGCTGAGCTCAGTGTCACAGCTAGTCACAAAGGTGGACAGTGCTGAGTCCACTCGCAGGAGGGCCCTGGAGTCTTCAGATGCAGGGGCAGCGTGGACCGGGGTCTGGCAGGAATGGGCAGTCGTACGCAATGAGGATAGCTGGAGTAAATTCTAGAAACGAATGGTGGGGGTGGCTGCTGCCATGTGATTGGGTTTCATACCACTGACCACGCACCGAAAAACTGTCGAGATGGCAAATTTTATGTTTCCTGCAGTATATTACCATAACAACAAAAAGAGGAAGTGCCTTAACATCGCATGAGAGGGCATGACCTACTGCAGATCTGAGAGCATAGCTGGGGAGGAGGTGTGCAGGCTCTGGGCTAAACACTGAACCCACAAAGCCACGCTTGGCCAACCCCCACAATGATCTGTGAGTGATGTGTCACTGTGCTCTCCATGTCACAGACAAGGACACTAAGGCACAGAGAGGAATGATGTCTGCTTGTGGCCAGAGAGCGACAGAGCCACCTGAGCTGACGGGTGGTGTAGCAGAGCCCTGGTCTGCACCAGAGACCTCTGGGCTGTATCTGCTCATCCGGAAGCACAGGAAACCTGGCAGCACCTCAGGGCAACAGGACGGGGGAGGGGGTTCCCCTGGGCAGTGGCCTGGGCCCTAGAGTCACCTACCCACCCCTCCCTCACTCCATCCCCACTAGCAGCTCTCACCTGGGGCAGGCCGGTGAGAAGGCTGGCGCGGCTGGGGGAGCAGCTGCTGACAGAAGTGAAGGCATTGCGGAAGATGAGGCTGCGGCGGGCCAAGGCATCCAGGTGAGGGGTGGCGATGGCACTATTGTTGTAGGCTCCACTTTCAAAGCCTCCGTCGTCCGCTGAGGAGCACAGAGCAGAGGGCATGTTGGCTGGGGCCAGGAGAAGTAGTTTGGGGGGACCCAGGGTACTGCTGCAAAGGCTTGGCCTTGTGATACTCGGCAAGATGCTCCCAGAAAGCAGGGTACCCAAAGGAGTATGATGCTAGGCCTGATGATACAGGAGCTTGTGAGCAAGCAGAGAACACACAGGCAGGCAGGATCCCTGACTGAATGTGTTATCAGGGAGAGATGGCACCATGGCTTACATGGAACCCAATTCTCAACACTCAGGTGGGGCTTAACAGATGGGCTAGTGGGGAAAGCACGACACCCCAACAAACTCAGTGTTCATGTAGGCATGTTAGTGGGTGGTTGTAGGTGGAGACTGCTTGTTTGTTCCTGGTTGCCCAGATCCAAAATAATCACACAGAAACTGTATAATTAAAACACTGCTTGGCCATTCATTTAGGCATATTGCTAGCTAGCTCTTATATCTTAAATTAACCCATCTCTATTAATCTGTGCATCAAAACGAGATGGTGGCCTCCCAGCAAGTTTCCAACTGGTGGCCTGTGTCTGTCTCCTGCAGCGACTACCTGGCGTCTCTTTGACTCCACCTACTCTGTCCTCCTCTATCTGCTTGGAATTCCCGCCTTGCCCCATTCTGCACAGCATTAGGGCCCAAAGCAGCATCTTTATCAACAAATGGGATTCACAGCACACAGAGGGGAGTCCCACATCAGGTGGTGGCCTGGTGTAATCACTGCAGGCTACCCTGGGCTCTGCAGACACTTCACAAGGTGACAGTCAGTCAGGAGAGCCACACCCAGGACATAGCTTAGGACGCGTGTGTGCGCGCACCTCCCTCTGCCTCTCACTGAGACACAGTCCTCTTTCCCAGGGGCTGTAATCCTGCGGACTGTTTCTCCCCTCCACCCTACAGGAGGCACCTGAAGCCTAGAGATCTGACAAGCTGCACACACAGCCACCGCTGGGCAGTGGAAATGAGGACAGGTCACCTGGGTCCTATAGCTTTCCTCTGTGCTGCAGCAGAGGACATCAGGGGTACCCCAGAAGTAGCAGGTGGGAACCCCAGGGCAACATGTCACCCACCAGTCTTAGGCAGCACAATCCTTGAACAGAGGTGGATGGCCAACCTCCAGTCCAGCTACCATTCTCCATTCTGAGGACCAACTGGGCAAGAACCAATGACAACTGGGCAGGTGGGAGGACGGGTGGGAGGACAGGCGGGAGGATAGTTGGGAGGACAGGCAGGAGGACGGGTGGGAGGACAGGCGGGAGGACGGTTGGGAGGACGGGCGGGAGGACGGGTGGGAGGACAGGTGGGAGGACAGGTAGGAGGACAGGCGGGAGGATGGGTGGGAGGACAGGTGGGAGGACGGGTGGGAGGACGGATGGGAGGACCGGTAGGAGGACAGGCGGGAGACGGGTGGGAGGACAGGCGGGAGGACGAGTGGGAGGACAGGTGGGAGGACAGGCGGGAGGACCAGTAGGAGGACAGGCGGGAGGACATGTGGGAGGACGGGTGGGGGGACGGGTGGGAGGACAGGAGGATGAGGGGGAGGACAGGCGGGAGGATGGGTGGGAGAATAGTGGGAGGACGATTGGGGGACAGATGGGAGAGTGATAGGAGTCGGACAGGTGGGAGAACGGGTGGGAGGACAGATGGGAGGACAGGCAGGAGGATGAGTGGGAGGACAGGCGGGAGGACTGGTGGGAGGACAAATGGCATACAGTCGTGTTTAGTGTGCCTTCTGGTGCAGGACAGGTAAAATGCTGCATCTGCCCACAGAGGTCTCAGCACCGGCCTTGACCCTGATCTAGACTGAATTGTGTCCTTCCAAACTCATGTTGTTATTCTCTCTAACAGTTAAATGAAGACATGAAGGTGGGGTCCAACTCAGCAGGGCTGTGACATTTCTCTGTCATATTAGGAAATGAGATGCTTGTCATCTAAAAGCCAGGAAGGCCTCTGAGGAGCTGGCTCTCTGGTCCCAGTCTCTCCAGACTCTGGAATTGTTAGAAAATACATTTGTTTGTCAAAAACCTGACCTGTAGGTAGTCTCTCTCTCTCTCTCTTTCTCCCCCCCCCCCGCCCCGTGTGTGTGTGTGTGTGTGTGTGTGTGTGTTAATCTTAATTTTATGCTTTGTGAATATTTTGCCTGCAGGTATACACATGTGCCCACAGACACCAAAGCTGGAGTTACAGGCAGTTGTGAGCCGCCATGTGGGTGTTGGACACTGAACTGTGTCCTCTGGAAGAGCAGTCAGCCCTCTTAACTGCTAAGCCAGCTCTCCAGTCCTGAGTCTGTAGGGTTTGTGTTGTTATAGCTATCCAAGCTGAGATAGGACCGTATCTCCGCAAGAATCCCTACCTGGTGTAAGCGCAGCCTGTGCTGGCTTCATTAGTGTCCGTCGTCCCCACCTCCTCCCCCCCCCACCCGTGGAGATGTGACCCGTAGTGGTGCTGACACAGCACTGTTTATGTTACAATTACCAACTGACCCGCCCAGACACCACAGAGTTTATCAGAAGGAGTGGGTCTGGCCCGGAGCCAGACCTCAGAAGGATTGGGCTGTCACAAGCCAGACACTGATCACTCAAACAGGAAGTCTCGTGAATGCTGGGGGAATTTGAGATTCCTAAGAGGAGCTGAGGGAGTTTGTGTGGGCCGTGAAGGACTGTACCTTTGGGCCAGCGGTGGAGAGTAGCTGAACTGGGACATCCTGCAACTCGGGTGCCAGTCTCTCTTTTGGAACTTTCTCAGCGTTCTGTGAACCCCCTAGCTCTGCAAGACCGCTCAGCCTAAGTAGCTGTGCTCCACGGAGTTTCCCTGGCTGCTCTGACTACAGATGTGAGAGTGCTGGGCCAGACGGAGCAGGGCAGAAGCGGGAGGGCCACCCGCACGTAGTGTCACTAGGAAGAATCCCGCATCATGGATGGCAGGGGGGGGACTGCAAGGAAACTGGCGGCGCGCCGGAGTCAACACGGGCCACAAGAGGGGAGGAGCAGAGTGGCCGCTTCTGGAGGCAGCAGCAAGCGGCCGTGGACAGCCAGCCAGGGGCGGCGACACTCACCAACCATCAGCAGCACATTGCGCGAGTGCACGCTGCAGAGTCCCAGGAGCAAAAACACCAAGCAGCAGGACAGTCCCTTGGTGTGCATGGCGGCGCCCGCCCGGGTGAGCGGTTCCGGTTCGGTCCCTCCCCATGGTCACGTGCACGCTCGGCCCCGCCCACGCCCTGCCTACTCTGTCCCTGAGATTCCTGCCAACTCAGCCACAGCCACTTTGGGAGACCCCGGAGCCTCAGCGACCGGTGGGTGAGTCTGGATCCGTGGCGTGGAGGGAGGGAGTGCGCAGTCGTGTGTGCTGGGATCATCGGGAGCTGTGGACGTCCTACTCCGGGGACCCTCCCCTACCGCGTCCCACAGGAATCTCGGCCGCCTTCAGCCTTGCTCCAGGTTCTCAGTCTTGCTCCAGGTTCACAGGATGGCTTGTGTTCCCCACTGGACCCGTGCTAGCGCGGCTTGGGGGTTGGGGTGGGAAAGAGTGGACTTTGTCCAGAACAGCACTTCAAGGACTGGGGAGCTTGGACCAGTGGTGGGGAACCAGCTATGGTTCTGGGACTATATGTGTGTGTGTGTGTGCCAGGTATTTTAGCAAGTGCTGCCCGCACCTAAAATTAATTCGGGAGCTCTGGTTGGTCTTTGGAAAGCCAACTAGAATTCCCAGGGCCCCTCTCTTGGGGTATGAATGCCACAGGTGGGTGCTGGGTGACTTCCAGGATGTGAGCCTCCTGCCCCAGTTCTCTGGTGCCCTCCTCAGTGGTAGGTAGAGCCCTTCCTCTGTGGTGGGCCTCAGCGGTGGTGCACACTTGTAAATCTTGGCGCCCCGAGGGCCCCCAGGCTGCCCACCCACACTCTGGTCAGCCAAAGGAGGCCTGAGCCTGCAGGACCTGTTTCTCTCTGGGCTGGTACCATCAGGATCTCTGGAGAGGGGGTAAAATAAAGGAACGGGTACTTCAGAGCCTAAAATTTAATCTTTAGGCGTCCCATGAACAGGTTGTTTGCCAGGTTTTGTTGGTAGATGTTGCCAATGGAGATACACCCAGACTTGGTGATTGTGGGGTTCAGGGG
The DNA here is from genome assembly GCF_982192425.1 of Myodes glareolus. Taxonomy (NCBI): domain Eukaryota; kingdom Metazoa; phylum Chordata; class Mammalia; order Rodentia; family Cricetidae; genus Myodes; species Myodes glareolus. The sequence continues at coordinate 2,777,679 of NC_142034.1, read as the reverse complement.
ATGAGGGGACTTCCTGAATCCTTGGTCCAGGCTCATGTGCACAGGTCGCTGGCTTCCTTTTCCAGATCATCATGGTTTGGTGAACCTAGCCACCTGACTCAGCCTCCCTCCCACAAAAGACAGACTCTCTCTTGCTGAGGTCCTTGGGAGGGGAGTTACTACAGGATATTGACACCTCCCAAACCCACTGCCTGATCACTGCTCTGTGTCACCCATGCCCAGCCCCGTTCTAGGGAATCCATCCTCTGTGAAAGGTCTGCCCCAGCCTGGACATGGCGCCAGACACCTGCTGCTGCTCTCGTGGGACCCTGAAGAGGAGGCTGCCCATTCTGGCCTGGCTGCCTGTCTACTCTCTGCAGTGGCTAAGGATGGACTTCATCGCTGGACTCTCCGTGGGACTCACGGTCATCCCCCAGGCTCTGGCCTACGCAGAAGTGACTGGCCTCCCGCCCCAGGTGACATAACTGACCCCTCTGTCATCTGTCCCCTCCCCGTCCCGACCCTTCCTTGTCCCTCAGTGTCCGTCCACAGGCAGAAACACCGACAGGGCAGTCAGACCTTCTCATGTGCCCTACCCCGGTGGCCTCTTAACTGTTGTTAATGTGTCTAATCTCTTAACTGTTAAGACCTGACATGTGACTGCCTCTCGGTACCAAGCTGGTCCTAGATTTTCCAGCACTGTGACTTAATACTTGGGGCTGGAGAGATGACTCAGCAGTTAAGAATTTTCCCGGCTCCTGCAGAGGACCTGGGTTCAGTTCCCAGCATCCATGTGGTGAAGCTCCTAAAAACCACTTGTAGCTCTAGTTGCAGGGGACCCAACGCTGACCTCAGAGGTCACCTGCACTCACATGGAGCACATCCATAATTGCAGGCAGAATCATCATGAACATAAAGTTAAAAAACAAAACTGGGTGGTGGTGGTGCACATCTTTAACCCCAGCGTGCATGAGGCAGAGGCAGGTGGATCTCTGTGAGCTCAAGGCCAGCCTGGTCTACAGAGCAAGTTCCAGGACTACATAGAGAAACCCTGCCTCAAGAACCCAAAATAAATAAATAAATAAGAATATATAGAAAAATAAACAATTCTCTGACTCACAAATATAAGCACACAGTCCTGAGCTTCGAACAGACAACACCCAGTCCCCCATCTTTGGTAGTTAACGGGAGAAGGGGGTGCATCCTCCGGGGTATACTGGGGTGCCCAAGTGCAGGGTTGACAACAGAGACATGGGTATATGGGGACCAGCCTGGACCTTCTGATGCTCACTGGTGCCTTTCCCCAACAGTATGGCCTCTACTCGGCCTTCATGGGCTGCTTCGTGTATTTGTTCCTGGGCACCTCCCGGGACGTGACTCTGGGCCCCACGGCTATCATGTCCCTCCTGGTGTCCTTCTACACGTTCCGTGAGCCCGCCTACGCCGTGCTGCTTGCCTTCCTATCTGGGTGTATCCAGCTGGCCATGGGCTTCCTGCATTTAGGTAAGACCGCTTTCCTGTTGTGGGAGGGGCTTCATGGCTGCCGTTCCTGGGGTACCAAGTCCTCCTAGGGTGCCTTTCTTTACATCGCTGTATACAGGGAGGGTCAGCCTCCAACTCTGCTGTATTCTACACAGGGGCCAGAATAGAGCCCTTGTGGAAGTGTTGGGAACCCACAGCCTAGACCTGTCCTGCCTTCAAAATGTCTGGAATATGTATGTGTGGAGGACAAAAAGGCTTTGTGCACACAGATGAACGCAGGAGAAGCCAGCAAGACCAAACGTAGCTCACCTCCTCAGTGGAGTGAGGCTCTGCCCGTGTCTTTCAGAATATCTGTTTTTACTTTTCCCAGACCCCCTTGAGTATTGCTTTTAGAGCATAAAACCCCTTTTTTTTTCTGTTTTTGGTTTTGGTATTTCAAGTCAGGGTTTCTCTGTGTATTCCTGGCTGTCCTGGAACTCACTCTGCAAACCAGGCTGGTCTTGAACCCAGAGATCCACCTGCCTCTGCCTCCTGAGTGCTGGTATTAAAGGTGTGTGCACTGCCACGCCTGACCCATAAATCCCATTCTCATGAGTGATGTCAGCCATACTTTACAACAGCCTAAGTGACTTCTATGTTATCTTAGGGCCAGGTCAATCCTGACACCCACAGGCAATGCGTTTACCTCGGTCAAGCTCCCTAGACTCTAACCCTTGGGCACTATCTCTATGCCAACAGTACCCATTCCTGTGAAGGAAGCCAGATGTATTTTGCAAAGAATCTCAGTGTAAACATGTCTTATATTATTGTGCACTTGGACTGAGTTCATTGTTACCCTAATATTTTTTCCCCAAATTGTGTTGTGTTTAAATATGGCTAAAGTAGAATGATGTTGGCCAGACTCTAGAAGCTCTGATCTAGGGCTGGTTACAGTACAACAGGCCGAGCCACGTTCATTCAAGCCTGCAGGGGAATTGCCACAGATGTGAGGCTGGAAAGATCTCTCACAGTTAAGTACATGTCCTCCTCTTGCAGAAGACCTGGGTTCAATTCCCAGTAGCCACCTGGGCAACTCAGAACCATAACTATAGTTTCAGGGCATCCTTTCCTGACCTCTCTTCACACGGGCACACACATGGTGCACATAAACTCACACACGCACACATACATTTTTAAAAAATAAATCTTCAGAAAAACGGTCTAGAGCAGCATGCTGCCCCCTCATCCGTTAGCTGTAGAGTCACCCCCAGCCCCCCTGTGCCATTTCTCCCTGCCCATGCATAGGCCTTCTCTGAAGTTGAGTGGATTAAATGTCCGGTCCTCTCTCTCTCTTGGCCACAGGGTTCCTACTGGACTTTATCTCCTGCCCTGTCATTAATGGCTTCACTTCTGCTGCCGCCATCACCATTGGCTTTGGACAGATCAAGGTAGGCCCAGCGTCCACCTGGACTCTGCCCCTGTGGCTGCTGTTGCCTGCTGGGGCCTGTAGCCGTCTGTTCCCCAGGGAACAAGAAGCACATGGTGCTCTCAGGGGTCTCCTCTTTGTAGAATGGCCTTCCTCAGGCAGGTGTTAAATGATGATCAGGTTTCACAGTGGGTAGTCTGGGGCTGGCTGCTGTATCCCTGGCTTTATTGCATCTGTGCCAGGGTGCCTGATGGACTCCCCCAGGGTGCTTCTGTCCTGTCTTCACTTGTTTGGGAGACTTTTGGTTGCCAACCAACTGACAGGCTCCCGCAGCCATCTCCCGGACCTGACCTCGGTACACAGCTTTGCTGGTGTGGTCCCTTCATTTTCCTTTACCGTTTTTTGAGTTTGCCAGACTTATATTTTTTATTATTTTTTTTTTTACTAAAACTCATGTTCCTCAGTCACCCAACGGCAGAATTTACTCTGTCCACTGCCGGCCCACGGGGATGGGACTGGGTGTTCGGTGTCAAGTGGGCAGCCAAGCGCGTGAAGAGTGAAACTGACCTCTGTCCTGTGCTGGGCAACTCGGGCCCCTCGTGGCACACCCAGAGCCACACTCCACTCTTGTGACCCTGTGTCACCACCCCACAGCTCCACAGGGCGCACTTCCCAAGGCCAGGGGCTGCTCCACCTCTCTGGTACTGGCTGAGAAATCCAGTGTGGGGATGTGGGTAAGTGGGGGGGGGGCAGACCTTTGCTTTTTCTTCATTTATTTTTTTTTCTTATTTTTTTTCCCCAATCTGACTGCTTGTAACATGAGGGGGCCCTACTTGTTTGTGTTTTCTGTCCCTCCCGGCCCCCCCAGCTATTTAGTTCCAAAGTAAAATCAAACAAGAGATCTCTATAAGTTATAAAGCTGATTGGCCCATTAGGTCAGGCTTCTTACTGGCTAACTCTTACATCCTGATTAACCCATTTTTCTGATCTATGTTAGCCATGTGACTCAGTACCTTTTTTCCGTGGGGCAGCTCACATCCTGCTGCTTTGGTGATCTGGGCAGGAGTGGGAGGAATCAACTTCCTCCTCCCCAGAATTCTCCTGCTCTCCTTGCATCATTTCCACTTCCTATATGGTTTTCCCTCCTAGACCTCTTGCCTGGCCAATCAGCGTTTATTTAAAACATGATTGGCAGAATACAGACAATTCTCCCGCAACTGCTAGGCACGAGGTCACACTTTCATGCATCTAACTCCCCACACGCCAGACCTCGAGATGAAGCCTTGTCATTGTGTCCACTTTAAAACCAGCAAACAGCTTAGCAAACTGTGGGGAAGCACGGTGAGGAGGGGTATGCACACTTGTCGTTTTGTGGCAGGTGTGGCTTTTCCTTCTGGTTGGTGGGGGTGGTGCTAGGAGTGACGACAACTTTGGCCCAGTGTCTGCAGGTGCTTAGAGGCAGCCCGGACTCCTGACCACACAGATGTAGAACTGGGGTCCCAAGGTGGCATTTTGTCTTTACTAAGATAACTCCACTGGGCAGTGGTGGTGCATGCCTTTAATCCCAATCCCAGCACTCGGGAGGCAGAGGCAGGAGGATTTCTGTGAGTTCGAGGCCAGCATGGTCTACAGAGAGAATTCCTGGATAGACTCCAAAGCTACACAGAGAAACCTTGTCAACCAAAAAAAGAAAAAAGGCAACTCCATTCTCCTGCCTCAGGACCTTGAGTGATCAGCAGTTAGTCTCCTGGGAGCCCTGAGGCAGCATGGCCTGGGGATTGGGGTCCAGCATGGGACTACAGGGGCTTCTGATGGGGAAATTGTGAGCAGCTGGCCTCTGGTGGGCAACTGTCTGATGACTCCTCTGTCTGAACAGAACCTGCTGGGACTGAAGAACATCCCTCGGCAGTTCTTCCTCCAGGTCTACCACACCTTCCTCCACATCGGAGAGACCAGGTACCTGTCACCTTTTGTCCTTTCTTGACCCCGTCCACACCCCCACCTCAGCCCCATGTGGCTGACATTTGTTCCGTCTCACAGGGGCCCTTGAGAGCAGTGCTGTCCCAAGTCAGACATGCAGACACCCTGGCCAGGTCAGACCCACAGTCAGCAGCATTTTAGAAAGGCCTGGGCAGCGTGGACAGAGTCCCTAGCACCTCCTTCATCAGCATCTTGCTTCCAGAGTTCTTGGGGAGGCAGAGAACACAGACCTAGCATCGACAGCTGCTGCAAACACAGAGCCGGGGCAGCAGGCAGGGCCAGCGGGCCATGGAGAGAGCTGGGGCACCCACAGTGGGGCCTGTCCTTCAAGGAGAGCATCTCAGCGGGAACCAGCCTGCCCCTTATGCCAGAAATTACTTGGGGAGCCACCCAAGCCGAGGGCAGTCGGCTGCTGCTCCCTAGGGCCTGAAGCCAGTAGCACAGTGCTTCCCATCTGCCCTGGTGGAGACAGGGGAGTGAGACTGGCCAGTCCCAGCCCAGTACAGTGTTAGTAACAGGTGTCCCTGGCCATGCAATCCCAAGCCCTCCGAACCTCTTGGGAACAGGCTAAGAAGCTATAGGCTGGAGGACATGTGACTGAAAACCGGGCCAGTAATCCAGTTACCTGAGGACGATGGGCCTCTCACATCCGAGCCCTCAGAGGCGTGTATACGTCAGAGGCCAGAGAAGTTCTGAAATAGAATAGAGATGTAGGTTATTCAGAAGAAGGTGGGGAGGGCAGAGAGACTTGCAGCAACAGCTACCACTGAGAGCTGTACTCTCGTCTGTGGTCCTGGCATGCGGAATGCGCAGGCAGGAGGATTACAAATTCAAGGACTGCTTCAGCCATATAGAGAGACCCTATCTGAATAGAAGGAAAGGATAGCAACAGCAGCCCACGGGCCCTTGCTACTGAGTTGGTGTGGACTGACCCTCTGTCCGCAGGGTGGGCGACGCCGTCCTGGGGCTGGCCTGCATGGTGCTGCTGCTGGTGCTGAAGCTGATGCGGGCCCGCATGCCTCCTCCCCATCCTGAGACGCCCCTTGGCGTGAAGTTCAGTCGTGGACTAGTGTGGACTGTCACAACAGGTGAGGGGAGCTGTTGGCCGAGGAGCCGACTCCACAGAGGTCGTGCTGGGGTGTAGGTGCTCTCGACCCACAGCCGAACTGAGGACACACGGCCGCAGATGGTTTCAGACTCAGATGGTTTCTGTCCCGCCGGGGACATTAGTGACCATTCTGGCTGTCACTGCAGTGTTGTTGTTGTTTACTTGCTTTATTTGTTTGAGACAGGGTTTCTCCGTAGCCCTGGCTGTCCTGGAACTCACTCCGTAGACCAGCCTGGCCTCGAACTCACAGAGATCTGCCTGCTTCTGCCTCCCAAGTGCTGGGATTAAAGGCGTGTGCCACCACTGCCTGCCTAAATGTAAATAGTTTTGAGTCAATAAGGTGTGTCTTCTGATCACAATGAATTGAATAAAAAATCAATAGCGGCCAGGTGTCGTGATTTATGCCTTTGATCCCAACTTGGGAATCAAATGTAGGTGGGTCTCTGTGAGTTCGAGGCCAGCCTGGTCTACAGAGCAAGTTCCAGGACAGTCAGGGCTATTACACAGAGAAGCCCTGTCTCAACAAACAAACAAACAAACCACTTATACACACAAAGTAATAAATAAATTGTCATAAGCAATACAGACTGTGTCTCACCAGTCTCTCCCGCTTCCATCCCAGCTCGCAATGCCTTGGTGGTCTCCTTTGCGGCCCTGATTGCTTACTCCTTCGAGGTGACAGGACGCCATCCTTTCGTTCTGACTGGAAAGATAGAGGAGGGGCTCCCTCCTCTGCGGGCCCCACCCTTCTCAGTGACCACAGACAATAAGACCATCTCCTTCTCAGAGATGGTGCAGGTGAGCATGAGTTAGGCTGAGACGGCCCTGGGCCGGGTCCGTGAGATGGGTGTCTCAGGAAAGTGGAGAAGGAGCCAGAAAGGACGCACATCTTTCTACCTCGAACTCCTTCCTCCTGTGGACACCGGGAAAGGGTGCGTTTGCCGGGTTCTTGGTGCTTCTCTTTTCACGATGAGGTGATACAAATTCGCACTCCTGCGCTTGGGCGATGTTTGCCTCTGATAGTCACCAAGAAGGACCATCCGCCTCAGCAGGTCCCTGCTTGGAAAGACACTCCCTGAGCACAGGACAATAATTCTCTGTCCCTTTCTCCTCCCAGGACATGGGGGCTGGACTGGCTGTGGTACCTCTGGTGGGTCTCCTGGAGAGCATCGCCGTGGCCAAATCCTTTGGTGAGATGCCCACCGCCTATAACTCCCCCAACACACACACACACACACACACACACACACACACACGAGCTCACTCCGGGCTCGTGCTTCCTGGTGTGTTTGCCTATTCTAATTTTTAAAATTAGAATTTTAATACAGGTAATACGTGCCCATGTTTTCCATAATGAGGGGTCGGGGGTAGGGATTAATGGACATCCGTAACCTAAAGTCCAGAAGGCTTCACAGACCGAAAGGAAGCCAGCATGGCCCAGGTACTCTCAGAACGCAGTCTGTGCAAGTTTGCCACACTCCTATCTCCCAGGATCCCGACAAGGACACTCAATGCACTGTCAGAGGGCTGTGGGTGAGGAACGCCATTGGGATATGATATTAGCATGCTGGCAGCCTGCCCTATGGACGCACAAGTTCCACTATGGAGGGGTGCTTGCTGATTTCTGGGGTGCGGATGCTCCTACCAGGCTGGAGCTGAGCACGATGTTTGATGAGCTGGGATGAAATGTGTGTTAGGTACCGATTTGTTCCCCAGCGCAGCCTCTCACAGTGGGCAATGGACACCTCACTGATCACAGTGACATGGGGTCCAGGAAGCAGCAAGCTGTGTTTTCATTGTTTTTAATGTAATTTGTTGAATTGCAAGATTTTTAAAGATTTATTTAATTTAATTTATTTGTGTGTGTGTGTGTGTGTGTGTGTGTGTGTGTGTGTTCACACACGCATGAATTCAGAGGCCAGAAGGTGTCCAATCCCCTGGAACTGGAGTTGCAGATGTTGATGAGCCACCTGACATGGGTGGGAGGAGCTGAACTCGGGTCCCCTGCGAGAGGAATAAGTTTTCTCAACCCTGGGTCATCATTCCAGCCCCAAAATGTGTTTATTATTTGTTTGTTTTTGATACCAGGCCAAACTGTGTAGCCTTGACTGACCTGGAACACCCTGCTAGACCAGCCTGGTTTTGAACTTGCAGAGATCTGCCTGCCTGTCTCCTGAGTGCTGGGATTAAAATGACCGCCACATCCAGCTGAAACGTTTTAATTTAATCAGTAGGAAAGGCTGGACTTTAAACTTCAACTTTAGTATTTGGCTCACAAAATTCCTAAACCTTTGACCCCTTGTTTTGTCCCTCTGGCTCAGTACCTATCCAGGATTTTGCCGTTCTAAGGTGGGGCTCTCAAATCCTTCACTTGCCCCACCAGTCAGCAGTTTTTTTGTTTTGTTTTGTTTTTTGGTTTCTTGAGACAGCATTGCTCGGTAGCTTTGGTGCCAGTCACGGAACTCGCTCTTTAGACCAGGCTGGCCTTGAACCGCCTGCCTCTGCCTCCCAAGTGCTGGGATTAAAGGCGTGCGCCACCGTCACCGCGGTGGGTCCTCTTCACTATGGGGACAGGGTTGATTCTGAAGACGAAAGCCAGGGCTTGGGGTGGGGTTCAGTGCTGCAGCATTTGCCTGACATGTGCGGTCCAGGTTCTACCCCCAGCAACACACACCGTCACCGGCAGACATAATACGTGCTTTCAGAACTCCATACATCATGCTTCCTGCCTTCCTGCCTAATCCTGGCTGTGCCTGGAACAAATTCCTTCTCCAGCACTTTGTCCCTTACCCCAATCAGACCCTGGGCATACTGGTCTACCCCAGCACTCAGAAGCAGACAGATCTTTGTGAGTTCAAGGCCAGCCTGGTATTTATAGGGAGTTACAGGCCAGCTAGGGTCACACTGTAATATCCTGTTTCAACCTTCCTTTCAAATTTTAAATTATTTGTACATATGAATGCCTATATGTATGTATGCGCACCACATGTATGCTGTGCCTGCAGAGGCCAGGAGAGGGCATTGCACCCCTTTAACTAGAGTTAGACAGTTGTGAACCACCATGTGGTACTGGGAACCGAACCCCAGTCTTCTGAGAGAGCAGCAAGTGCTCGTGACCACGGAGCCATTGCTCAGCTCCTGCTTTTGGATTTTTAAGCATCCCTTAGTTTAGATCAAGCATGTTCAGTTTGTGTGTGTTTTATGTGTAAACTTAACCATGCAACTTGGGACCACGTGTGACTTGTTCTTGTGCGTCACTGACAGCGTGTGTGTTGTCTTTTCTCTTCAGCGTCTCAGAATAACTACCGCATCGACGCCAACCAGGAGCTGCTGGCCATCGGTAAGACCCGTCTGGTCCCAGTGGCTGTGTGTCTGCCTGATTGCACCAGGTGTGATGTTTGTGGGGGGAGAGGCCTTTGACATCTCAGCTTGGACCTGTCCTCAGGCGTCCAGTCTGTTCCATGCAGCGCCTCCCCTGTGGTCCGTTCCTCTGCTGGCCAAGAGCCTGCTGTGCCTGCCTAAAAGCTAGAGCCTGATCCTGTGCCAGGCAGGGAGCTGGAGGGTGCAGAGATGGTGGACTCACAGGCGAGTCTCCCGAACATTGGTAATGGGGCCCAGTGTGCCCTCCCTCCAGGCATTTGTGAGCCACCATGCAAGTGCTAGAAATAGAAGCCAGGTCCTCTACAAGAGCAACAGGTTTGCTTAACAAGTGAGCCCTTGCTTCAGCCCCACACTGAAAATATTGAATTTGATAATGGAACTGGTTTTAATGTGTTGTGGGACCTGGGCTTTCCTACCTGGTCCTTTCACCCTTGTGGATGCCCACCCATTGAGGTGGGATCACCTGCCTCAAGCAGAAGGAATCCACAGGCACCCATGCATGTCCCAGCAAGTCACCTGGCTGTGATTGATTTCTCGGGTGTATTCCCACCACTTCAAATACTGTGTGTCCAGAGGCTGTGTGTGTGTGTGTGTGTGTGTGTGTGTGTGTGTGTGTGTGAGAGAGAGAGAGAGAGAGAGAGAGCACTGTCTTACCATGTGTGAAGCACTGAACTTGATCCCGGCATTGCAAGGGGTAAAAGTAGCGCCTCAACCCCCACTACCAACACATAATGAATAAGTAAACAAGTCAGTAAAAGCAGAGGACCGTCCTAATGGCAGTGGAGTCCCCAGAGTGCCTTTTGGTTTAGCCTTTACCAGATCCCTTGGTTCTGATAAGTCGCTCGTGAAAAGATGGCTGAGCAATTACTGTATAACGTTGCGTCTTGAGCAGGTCTTGAACCTGCAGTTTTCGGTATAGGTCATTGTAAAGATTTCTGGGTGGGATGGATGTTGGGGAGCCAGAGTGTGGTAAGTGTGGGCCAAGATCTTAGTTCCTGGGTCCAGCAAGGTATGGTCCTGGATTTCATGTGACCTGGAGTGTGACCTGAGGAAGGCACCTCGCCAGCCTTGGCCTTCGGTCCCTCGACTTGGCAGTCGTGTCTCAGGTACTCAGGTGGATGTCTTACTGATACCGTCTCTAAGGTGTCACGAGGCCTCACGTGGCGAGGCCTGAGCCAGATCTGCTTTAAACCTAGAACAGATAGGACATGGTGGCCCACACTGTGGTCTCGGCCCTCAGGGAGCAGAGAAAGGCTCACAGGCTCAGGGTCATTCCCAGCTACGTATTAAGTTCATGCACAGCCTGGGCTACATGAGACCTTGTTTCAAAAAAAACAAAAACCAGGGCCTGGAGAGGTGACTCAGTGGTTAAGAGTAACAGGTGCTCTTCCAGAGCATCCGGGTTCAATTCCCAGCAACCACATGGTGGCTCCCAGCTGTCGCTAACTCCACTTCCAGGGGATCTGGCAACTAAAGAAAATGTTGTGCCCAGATCACAACCCCCAGAGAGAGACCACCAGAGAGGCCCAGACTGTAAAAAGCAAGGTTTAATCCGCATAATACAAACATGTTTGGAACTCATCTCCATCCCCATTACAACAAGGTAGAGAGGAGTTTTATCTCCTCTGTGGGGTAAGCTTTTAAAGGCATAACTACAAAGAGAATCTTTGAAGATGCTTTGGCATGGGTACAAGGACTTTTGCTCCCTCCCATTCTGTTAAGTCAGCTTTTTCCTTGTTTTTAGAACAAGGCCACTGTTCTTGAGTTAGGCCATCTTTATCAGCCTGTCCCAGGTGGCTGGCTGGGCTGAGCTTGTGCACAAGTGACCTTGTGCTCGGAATCTCCTGGGTAGGAGAGGGGAAGGCCACTATCTTCCTGGAAAAACATTCAGCTAGGAAATTTCTTCTTGCCCCTTTGAGAATAAGGGGTGAGGGTCCCACAAAAAGAAAAAGAAAATCAGTGCACAGGGCCAGGCGGTGGTGGCGCACACCTTTAATCCTAGCACTCAGGAGGCAGAGGCAGGCGGATGTCTGTGAGTCCGAGGCCAGCCTGGTCTACAAAGTGAGTTCCAGGACAGGCTCCAAGCTACAGAGAAACGCTGTCTGGAAAATCAAAAAACAAAAACCTACAATTAGAGATGGAAGTAAAAAACTAGACTCCGGTGAGGTAAGTGTGATAAAGATCCAGATTCCTTCTCTGGAACAGCGTGGGTGCGGCGTCCCAAGTCCTTCCCCCCATCTTTCCCCTGTGCAGGTCTGCATTTGACCCCTAGCCTTCACCTGTCTTTTTTTCCTCCCGTCTGATGTTCCTGCCCCTCTTGGTAAACTTCTGCTCTCTCCCCAGGCCTCACCAACATGCTGGGCTCCCTCGTCTCCTCCTACCCAGTCACTGGCAGCTTTGGGCGGTGAGTGGCCAAGTTCTTTCTTTCCTGTTCATTTAGGGTCAGCACCCTCAGCCATATTTGACTGTTCCCTCCTCATTACTCCACCAGGCATTCTAAAGACCTCTGGCCATGTCCACAGCAAGGGGGGTTACACCTGCCCTTCAGGACAGCTCCTGGCACCCAGCCCTAAATTTAGGGGTAGAAGTCCCTGGCCCATCCAAATCCTCCAGACATGCCACTGTCTGAGTTAAATTCCGAAAGAAAGTGGGAAGAGAGCTTGGCATAGTGGCGCACACCTTTAGTCCCAGCACCGGGAGGCAGAAGCAGGTGGATCTCTATAAGAGAGGTCAAGGCCAGTCTGGTCTACATAGTGAGTTCCAGAGCAGCCAGATCTATATGGGTTGGGGGAGAGAGAAAAAGGGAAAAATGGGGACAGGAAGGTCTCAGTCTCTGCCCTGATGAGTCAGGTTTGGAGGCAATCTTCCCTGGATTCTGAAGATGGGATGGGGGGGGGGGGGCGGGGAGCCCGGTGGCTAAAGAGGAAATGTGCGTTCCTCAGCAGAAACTTAGGATGTGGGGGCAGAAGAGGGACAACCTTAAAGGAATTGGAGTCTTGATCGGTGTTTTCAGACTTAATAATGAATAGTACATATTAGAGAAGCAGGACAGCCCCCCCACCCCCTGACCCCACCCCCCCCCCCACCCCAGCTGAAGAGCTGTTGGCAGCTCATGGCTGCCTGGGACAGGGAATCATTTTCTTCAGCGGTGTGGCCAGCTGTGAGTTGCCCCGTGCTCTGGTTAATAACCCTGCCCACATCAATGTTCATACAAGGAACCCTAATTAAGCTCAGGGGGCCATCAAAACACAAGGCATGAATAAGGGGGGGCGACATGTTAGGAAGAAAAAGGAGTCCAGAGGAAGTGGAAGGGGCATGGGAGAGAGGAATGGGGGGGGGATGGTGGTGGCAAGATAAACTTGAATAAAACTGTCAAAAGGGTTAAGGAGAAAAATAGACCACAAGGGAGCTTGAGCTCAGTGCCCTGTGGCCACCTTAACTCAGACTCTTTGCTGAGGGATTTGGCTGACTGTTGTCAGCTCCACCCACCCTCACTTCCAGCTCAGGTCTCCCTGGAAGGTCAGCCCCAGGATGAGGCCAGACAGCTCCCCTCTCAGCCACTTCGGGTTGACAGGTTCCTTCCCGTTGTCTTCCAGGACAGCTGTGAATGCCCAGACTGGAGTGTGTACCCCAGCAGGAGGCCTGGTGACTGGTGAGCCCCCACCAGTGGGAACGGTGGAGAAGGGAAGGAGCCCATGGTTCTCTAACTGCGTAGGTCATTCCTATAGCTGTGTTCCATTGGACACCAGACCCCTCCACACCTCAGCTTAGGCTGCATCGCTTTGTGGGTGCCGGGTGGGAACCCGTCCCCCAGATGCCCCTCCCCCCACAGGTGTGCTGGTGCTGCTGTCTCTGGACTTCCTGACCTCGCTCTTCTACTACATCCCCAAGTCTGCGCTGGCTGCCGTCATCATCATGGCTGTGGCCCCGCTCTTTGATGCCAAGATCCTCAGGACACTCTGGCGTGTTAAGAGTATGTACGCGCACTGGGGCAGACAGCCTCCATCATGGTGTCTGAATACCAAGGGTGTCTGTTATCCCCCCTGCCAGCCTGCAATCCTACTTTGGACCAGGGCTGGGGCATTGTGGTAAACTTAGGAGAGAACACACAAAGAGCTAGGAGACAGGTCCGTCACTCAAGTACCGCCACCCTAGCCCAAAGAGCTAGGAGACAGTCCCATCACTCAGGGAAACGTCTCTGGAGGAGCTGTGATTTGGTCCACGCAAAGCTGAGCCCGCTGGAGACTGGGGTTCCTCCCATTCCGTCTCCTCACCCTCCTCCCACATTCCTTTCTCTTCCTATGGATGGGTGACCGCCCGGCCCCACTTTACAGTAAAGCCTTTCCGTCTCGCCATCTCCTAACCCGAGGGTTCCTGACCCAGTAATTCCTTTAGCGGACCAGAGCTAAGTTCCCTCTTTGTTGGCCACAGTTACCAGATGTAGATGACCAGTTGTTCTGTGTCTGGTCTTCCTGTGTGTCTCCACATGTCATCTGTAGGACAGCCTCGTAGTGTGTTACTATATGTGTGTGGATATAACATGTCATCTGTAGGATGGCCTCGGAGTGTGTTACTGTATGTGTGTGTGTGAACAGGCTCCGTGGAGGGTGGGCATGTCTGGGCTGCTGCATCAGAAGTAAAATCCCTCCATATACTTTGTACCCAGGACATTACTTCAGCCAAGGAGTCTTCCTGGTCTCTGGGAGTCACAAGACACACAGACACACATACACAGAGACATGCGGAGACACACATACAGAGGCACACACATAGACACATACAGAAAGAAATGTACATATAGAAAGACACACAGACATATATGCACACTTAGAATACACACAGAGACACAGACACAGATATACACACACACATACACACACTTATACACACACAGAGAGACAGACACACAGAGACACAGATACACACACACACATATACACACCCCTTCTCTCTGTCCCTTTTCCCTGGGTTCTCTGGCGAGCCCCCCACCCCATGTCTACCTGCTCACAGAGGTTGGAGGGGTGGGACCAGGCCAGGTGGGTCCTACTCTATAGACAGGGACCCAATACTCTCCCTCTGCCGTTGGTGTGGACCAGCTGCAGCCCACAGCTTCTATTCCTGTTACCAGATCTTCCTCTGGGGTGCTTTAGGGCTCTCAATACCACTGTTAACCCCAGGAGATGCTAAGTGGCTGGCCACTGGGCCATGGGGCTCAGAGAGCATGCTTGGGGAAGTGGGTGTCCCTGAACCAACATTTCTTCTAGGACTGGATCTGCTGCCACTCTGCGTGACCTTCCTGCTGTGCTTCTGGGAGGTTCAGTACGGCATCCTGGCTGGGACCCTGGTGTCTCTGATCATTCTCCTGCACTCTGTGGCTAGGCCCAAGACCCAGGTAGGCCCAGGGGAGAGAAAACGTGGGTGGGAATCCCTTGGTTGCTAAGGTTGCTGATGTCTTCTATCTTAGCTGCTTCTGAGGGAGAGCAATCCCTCGCTCTCCTGAGTGTAAGGTGTTGCCCCCCCCCCCCCCCGCCAGCTTCCCCTCCTGCTGTACCCCGTGTGTCAGACTTGGGTCAGGGCTTCCTGCCTGTCCATGAGCAAAGCCTAGAAGAGTATTCTGACCCATCTGCCTCTGGCGTTCACTCTCGCCCTCCTCCATCCAGGTATCAGAAGGACACATCCTGGTCCTGCAGCCAGCCAGTGGCCTGCAATTCCCTGCAATTGATGCCCTGCGAGAGGCAATAATGAACCGGGCACTGGAAGGTATGTGGGCCAGCCAAGATGGGCAGAAATCAGCACACACTCCTGCATCCACCTACCCCACGGCCTCAGCACCCTCGGGAGCAGCCGCAGTGGTTGGGGAGACATTCGCCTGCTTTCGCATTTCAGCCGTCTTTGCGTATAGCGTCTGCTGCAGATCAGACAGTCCCCACTGGGCAGCAGTCCCATGTCTCCCCCTACAGCCTGTCTCAGTAAGGGCCGTGTTTGCTCCTGTGCCTCTGCCTGGGGAATTGACATTCGAGAGACCCTAAAAAGATAGCCATTTCCTCCACCCTGGCCCCTTTGCTGAGCCACAGTCCTGGGGAACCGTCTCTTGATGGCCTCGCTTCACCCCTGCCATGGCTGCAGAGCCATGTCCGGCCTGCACTGTGGCAGACTCTTGACCTGTCTCCCCAGCATCCATACCACGATGCGCAGTCCTGGAGTGCACGCACGTCAGCAGCATAGACTACACCGTGGTTGTGGGACTCGGGGAGCTCCTGGAGGACTTCCGGAAGCAGGGTGTCACCCTGGCCTTCGTTGGCCTGCAGGTAGGAGAGCCTGGCCACCTCATGAGGAGAGTCTACAGCCCTGCCGGTGGCCCTGGGCTAATGTGACACCTGAGGCAGATGCCAATGCATGAACCTGTAGTCCCGGCATGCAGAGGGCTGAGGCAAGAGTATTGACATGAGTTCATGGCTGGGCTTCACTTCAAGCATAAAACTAACCATGGCTACAGAGTAAGACCCTGTTCAAAAACAGAACAAAAACTAAAATATTTTAAGTCCTAAATGACACCTCCGAGCCCTGGCATCATTATAAGGACCCATGTCCAGGTCTCTCTACTGGTGGCGGTTCTAACCTGGCAGGTTACTGACCATCTGACTTCATTCTCCTGCAGTCAGTGCCGATCCACATCTGCGGTCTGTGAGCTTAGTGCTGGGAACTTCAGGCAAGGACTCCTGTCCCAAGCCATGCCCATTGTGCTGTGTGTGAGTGCATATGTGTGTGCATGTGTGTGTGTATGTATGTGTGTATGTATGCACGTGCGTGCCTGTGTGTGTATGTATGTGTGTGCATGCATGCCTGTGTGTGTATGTATGCGTGTGTGCGTGTGTATGTGTGTGTGCGCGTGCATGCGTGTATGTGTATGTGTGTGCGCGCACGCGCGTGCATGCGTGCAGAGCCCTCGTCATCCTCATCCAGATTAATGAGTCAATGTGGAAATAGAAGAGAGGAGACCAACCTCTGCAGAAGCGGGAATGCCCTTTAATCAGAACAGGGGAGGATAAGGATCTTCAAGAGAGTGGAGACTGTGCCCAGGAGGCTTAGACTGACTTTATTCATATGGGAGAGGGAGGTTTTATCCCTGGCTGTGCTCCGTGTAGCTTCAAGGCCGAATGATGCCAACAGATATTTTCCTTGCCATGTCGGGAATATGTCATTTTAATATCTTAGATCATTAACCTTTTATGGAGACTGTTCCTATGGAAGGTCCTCACCTTCCTCCCTCCTCCATCCATGTGAGACGAGCAGAATCTCATGGGAACATTCAGGGCATCTGCTAGGACTACCTCTGCCATGTCGCAGAGCGGGCATACCCTGCCCCGTGTTAAAGCGTGTCTCTCACCTAGGTGCCTGTGCTTCGCACCCTATTGGCCGCAGACCTGGCGGGGTTCCAGCACTTCAGCACTCTGGAGGAGGCCGGTGAGTGCAAACTGTGTGGTCAGGGAACAGGGCGGTCGGGAACCCCTGATCTGGGAAAGGCTCTGGCCCCAGACTGGCCCACACTTTCTTCCTAGGCACCACACCCTGGGTGACTGCCATTCCTTGACTCCCATCCCGTGGCAGGCCCCAGCCCTCTGGAGCATTTTCAGTACATGATAAAATCCTGTGTGTTTTGCAGAGAAATACCTGCAGCGGGAAGCAGGGCCTCAGCCCTACAACATCCATGAGGACTCTGTCCAGAGCACAAGATCTCCCTGCTGAAGTCTTAGTCGGATCCCTGAAGGACAGCTGGTATAGGAAGGGTCTCTAGAAGGTGCAGTCACTGTGATTTGATGCTGATGTCACCTGACAGACCCGCTGCACAAGCGGCTCCGAAAAATGGTGCCGGGCGGGCGGTGGTGGCGCACGCCTTTAATCCCAGCACTTGGGAGGCAGAGGCAGGCGGACCTCTCTGAGTTCAAGGCCAGCCTGGTCTACAGAGCAAGTTCCAGGACAGGCTCGAAAGCTAAACAGAGAAACCGTGTCTCAAAAAACCAAAAGAAAAAAAAAAAAAAAGACAACAGACAGCGGGGAGCTGTGTGGGATCCTCAGGTGTGACTTTCCTGCTGTGCCCTAGCTGTGAAAATTGGGGGGTGGGACTGAAGAGAGGGGCCAGGTGAGACAGGAGTACCATGACTTCTGACCTGAGCTGGCAGGAACGGGCGGGCACATTCCAGATTGGAATTCCTCTTTGGAATCAGCTCCATCAGAGAAGAGTCGGGAGATCAGGCATCTCAAAGATGTATCTGACCATGATGGAGTCCAAGCTGAGCTGAAGAGGGGGAACCACAGCGCCAAGCACAGCCAAGTGAAGGCTGTAAAATGGTGTTTAAAAATGGAAGTCATCACTACGGTGTTTTTGGGAAAAAAAAAAGCAAACATTTATACTTGTTTAAAAAAAACAATTCTGCAGCCAGGTGGTGGTGGCACACACCTTTAATTCCAGCACTTGGGAGGCAGAGGGGATCTCAGTGAGTTCGAGGCCAGCCTGGTCTTCAGAGTGAGTACCAGGACAGCCAGGGATACACAGAGAAACCTTGTCTCAAAAAAACATACATACATACATACATACATACATACATGCATACATACATATATACATAAATAGAACTCATCCATCATCATCTGTCCCATCCTTTGACCTCTTCACCTGACACCTGAAGTCTCCTGCCCAGGTGTATCTCTGTCAGTGTGCACACATGGTGACCGTCTTATGTGGGCCAAATCACTACATCAGGGTGCTTTGTAAACTGTCTTCCTGCAGTCGTTTACCGTGAGTTATTTATTGTGATGATTGATAGCATTAAAATACAAGACTTTTATTTACTCCATGCTTATGCGTCTGGGTCCACATATGGATGTGTGGATGTGCATGTGTGTGTGTGGATGTGGAGTGGATGTGTGTGTGGATGTGTGTGGCTATGTGGATGTGTGTATATGTGTGTGGATGTGTGTGTGGGGGTGAATGTGTGTGTGTGTATGTGTGTGAATGTATGTATGTGCATATAGATGTGGGGATATGTGTGTGCATGTGTGTGTGTGTGTACAAAAACAAGATCCTACTGAATCACACTCAGCCTTCTCCCATGAGACAGAGGCCCTTATAGGCACGGGTGGAGGCTGGTTGCCAGTGAACCTAGTGATCCCCCAGTGCCTGCTTGCCGCCCAGCACTGAGATTAGAGACTCAGCAGCACCCACACCCAGCACTGTATGTGGGTGTTGGGGATTTGCTGGTGTGTGCTGTGGTGTGGACCCTTGTTCCTGTTGCTGCTGTGTGGGACTTACGGTATGTGGAGAGTCGTGTCCCTCTTGCTAGTTGTTTGTGACCCTGTGCCTGGGGAGACGTGAGCAGACATCTGTTCCATCCGGATACGGAACTGGAACCATGAGCAGATCCAAGCCCAGATCCCACCTCCCAGTTTGGTGAACCAAAGCGTTTTATGGGAGTTACTTATAAAAGCATGGGGAGGGTGTAGTCCCAGCCTCGGCCTCCATCTTTGGATGCCGCTCCCCTGTGCCCACCAAACCTTGACCCCTCCCCAGGAAAGGTCAAGACCACTCCCACACGCTATTTAAACTGCTCCCCAGAAACTAAACACATGGTTTTCCCTCTTCCTCTTCGTGGTCGCGTTGGTGGCTTCCCATTTCCCCTCAGAACTACCCAGGAACCCAGGTGTCTAATAAAACCTGGATATCTTTTAATTTGGTCTGATTTTGTTTGATTTGGATTATTTTATATTGGCGGAGTGGCTCAGTAGGAAATATTCCTAACATCTTGGACATCCCAACAAGGGGTTATTTTTCCCGCAGACCCACAGCTACCTGTTGGGAACACCCTTATTCCCCGTGCTCTCTGCCAGGCTAAAACCGGCTCCCAGGCTAGATCAGCTTTGTCTTGGTGAGTCCCTTTTTTCTTGCCTATGCTAGTGGGATTTTGGGGGACCCCTTTCTTGATTTTCAGGCTTTTGCTGAAGAAGCGGTCCGTCTGGGTCAAAAGCATGTCCCACGTGGTGAAAGCTAAGACTTTCGCTGAGGTGAGTTTTGTTTGTCCAGGGATGCCTGACATTCAATGTTCACAGCCCCACTTTGGCCCAAGAGTTATTTCAGTGGATGCACTGTGATAGACTTGAGCCACACAATTGGACATAGACTTTTAAAATGGGCGCTTGCAATTCAAAGCCAGATCCGTTATCGCCCCTGGGCTGCCTCTTACAAAATCTTTATAAATTGAGACTGTCCAGTATAATCTGTCCCGAGCCGCTAATTTCTCTATTCCCTAAGATTTAGCCTCATACGATCTTGACAATGGGATGTGATGGCCACCAGAGGGAAGCCTTGAGTTTACTATCCACCAAGACCTAGAAAATTTTTGTCGCCAGGGGAACAAATGGACAGAGCTCTCCTACGTCCATGGTTTTTGGGCACTGTGCTCTCGCCCCTTCCTCAGTAGCCAGTGTCTTAAAACATCTGTTTTGGTTGCCAGGATCACAGCACCTCCACATTCCTGGCCATCTGGGAATTGGGATCCAGATAGTACAGCCTTGACCGAGCAGCCAGAGGCACTGGCCCCTCCCCCACTCCCTCTAACCCTCACTACCCAATCCCCCCCCCCCCCCCCCCCCCCCCCCCCCGCCTGTGAAGCAACACTCTCCACATTCTTCTCAGTACCCACCCTCACCTGCTCCCTCCCTAGCCAAACCAAAAGTTCAAGGTCAACTTTCCCCTTACCCACCTCCCCCCCCCCATATCTCTCTACCCTTTTACGCCTTCTATACACTGGGTTAACCCCTCCCAATCCTTCCCCCCATCTCTTCCCATGCCGGATACCACCATATCCCTGCCCTTCCCTGGCATTCTTAAAGTCCACGCTCCCTTTTCTCTTCCAGATCTTTCTCAAATAGAAAAGTGGCTGGGCTCCTTCTCTGCTAATCCTTCTGCTTGTATTAAAGATTCTCTATCTGCCCCGGGCCGACGATCTACCCTGGCAGGACGACTATGCCATCCAAGCTTCTACTCTCACGCCTGAGGAGCTAAGTAGAATTCAGACAGCAGCGAGACAATATGCAGACCAGACTCATCTGGTAGACAGTATGGTCGCTGTGTGGGAAGTGGCTGTGCCAGCCACAGAACCACACTGGGACTACCAACCTGGCCAAAGCGTTCGTTGCCTCCTTCAGGGTATGGAAATGGTCTCAAGAAAAGTAGTTAATTTTGACAAACTTTGAGAGATTACACAGCTAGCTGACAAAAACCCAGCCATCTTTTTAAATTGATTACAAGAGGCCATGGTTCAGTATACCAGGCTGGACCCAGATTCCTCAGTAGGAGCCATGGTCTTGGCTATCCATTTTATTTCTCAGTCAGCACCAGATATTAGAAAAAAGTTTAAGGCTGAGAAAGGTCCCCAAACTCCTATGCAGGAATTGGTGGAAATGGCCTTTAAAGTTTTTAATGCCCGACAAGAGACAACTGAGTCTTCCTGACAGACAAGGCTGCAACAGGCGGCAATGCTCCATGTTCAATCCTTAGAAGCTGCTCTGAGGCCACCAGAACTCCCAGAAGTGGGACAAGGGAAATCAACCACAAGGTTCCATCCAGGTGGAGCTCACCGACAGGCTGCTTCAAATGTGATCTAAATGGCCATTTGGCACTATATTGCCCTGGGCCTCCTATGAGGCCATGTCCTATCTGCCAGCAACCTGGACACTGGAAATCACAATGCCTTCATGCTGGCTCGTCCTCTATGCCACACCACATCGGCAAGTGAGACTGCGCCAGCCTTCGAACTTCTCAACTTCTTGATGCAGCCCAGACTTGGTGACTCCCACAGCCCTCTCCGAGCCTAGGGTAGTTGCTACAGGTAGTGGGTAAGTCCATTGCTTCTCTTTTGGACATGGGAGATGCCTATTCTGTTCTGACTTCTCACTCGGGCCTTCCGTTCCTCTAATCAATTTCAGTTATAGAGGTACATAGGACCCTTCTTCCCCACTGCCCTGCATTCTTGCAGGACAATTTTTCTCTCATTCTTTCCTAGTGATACCTGCTTGCCCTGCACCTCTACTGGGTTGAGATATTCTCAACCACTTCAGGGCCACACTCACTTTGCCCCACCCCCACTCTCCTAACTCACACTTTCTTCTCACTTTGAGAAACCTCACAGGTTCCTACCCCAGACTGTTCTGTCCCTACTCCCCCTGATCCAGTAGATCCCCAAGTATGGGACACTTCCACTTCTGTGATTGCTACTCACCACCAGCCAGTCCTGGTCCGCGTTAAAGACCCTTCGTCCTTCCCTTCCAGACCCCAGTTTCCTATTCCTGAAACCCACCTCCGAGGCCTTAAGCCTATCATCACCGTCTCCTATCTCAAGGACTTTTAATTCCTATCCACTCACCCTGCAACACTCCAATGCTTCCCGTGCGTAAGTCCTCTGGCATGTACGACTTGGTTTCAAGACCTCAGCCTCATAAATGAGGCGGTCATTCCAGTTCACCCCCTGGTTAACAACCCTTACAATCTCCTATCTAACGTCCCTCCTACCGTCTCCTACTTTACAGTTCTGGACCTAAAAGATGCCTTCTTTACTGTCCCTATACACCCTAACCCTACTTCCTCTTTGCCTTCACCTGGGAGGACCCTGACTCTCAGTCCTCCAGACAGCTGACATGGACTGTTCTCCCTCAGGGTTTTCAGGACAGCCCTCATTTCTTTGGCCAAGCTCTGGCTCGAGATCGCTCAAACTTTGACGCAGGTTCTAGCATGCTGTTCCAGTACATGGACGACCCCCTTCTCTGCAGGCCTGCATGGTCTCTGTCCCGACAGCCACCTCTGCACTCCTGAACTTGCTCAGATCCCTAGGATATCGATTCTCACCAACTAAAGCTTATCTGTGCTCTCCTACAGTGGAATATCTGGGTGTTCAACTTAGCCCGGGGTCTAAGACCCTCACCTCTGACAGGGTCCAGGCACTGCGGGATTTACAGCCTCCAACCACGGGGGCTCAAATTCTATCATTTTGGGGCCTGCTAGGGTTCTTTTGCCATTGGATCCCTGACTTTTCCATTACAGCCAAGCCTTTGTACCAGGCAGCCAGAGAGACACCCATAGGACCTCTTACCCACCCGCCATCACTAATTCTCTCTACTGCAAGAAGCCCTTCTAACAGCCCCTGCTCTTGCTGCAGCCGCCAGGAATCTTGCAGCATTTTTTAAATTTTTCAATTACACTGTAGAGGCTTTAACCTCACCCTAACTGGGTCTTCTAGACCAGCCACTTACAGATCCCCAACTCACCCTGTTAGTTGATGGAAGTTCCCTTATAGACAATTCAGGAAACCGCCAGGCATTGTCTGCAGTAGTCACTTCCACTAACACAGTCAAAGGAACCCGCCTGCCAATGGGAACCTCCTCACAAAAGGCCCAATTAATTGCCTTGACTAGGGCACTCCAAATAGCCGAGGACCAATGGGCTAATATCTGTACTGACTCTAAATATGCCTTAATAGCCCATACTCACTCTGCACTCTGGAAGCAAAGGGGCTTCCTCACTGCCAAGGGCACTTCCATAGTTAATGGACCCCTTATAGTGAACCTTTTGGAGGCCCTCCAGCTTCCTGCAGAAGTAGCCATTATTCACTGTCAGGGACACCAATCCTCCAAGGACCCAGTGGCCTTGGACAATGCCAAGGCTGACTCAGTGGGCCTGGGGGCTGGCCTCCAGCTCCTTGGATTCCACAGAACATATTTTGTTCTTGACTCCCTCCTATCAGCCCTGTTACCAGGGCTCATAGAGAGGGACGAGCTCATAAAAAGGGGGCCACAGAAACAAAGGGTGGATGGTTCTACCTAAATAACCGTCTCATCCTCCCTCAAGACCAGGCATTGGCGATCATTTCAGACATCCACCAGACCTTACACATAGGCCCCAAAGCTTTGTTCTGCTTCTTGGAGCCTCTCTTTGACCCCACCCATCTCTGAGATCATATTTCACAGGTTCACTTCTCCTGACAGACATGTGCCCAGGCCAATCCACAGGGGGATCTCCATATATGTCAATCTCTGTATCCACTTCGTGGACACCAACCAAGCCAAGATTGGCAGATTGATTTCACCCATATGCCTACTCATAAAAAACTCCGTTATCTCCTAACACTTGTGGACACTTTTACAGAATGGATAGAAGCATTTCTGGCCTCCAGTGAAACAGCAGATGTGGTGGCTCGGGTACTCCTGGACCACATCATTCCTTGGCTTGGCATCCCAAGGACCATCCAGATGGACAGTGGGCCAGCCTTCACTTCCAGGGTCCTGGAGCTCGTGTCAGAAGCTCTCAACATCTCCTGGAAATTCCACATCCCCTGTGGACCACAATCCTCGGGAAAGGTGGAGAGGGCCAATGGGCTCATCAAACAACATCTAACCAAGCGCTCCATTGAACTCAGGTTATCTTGCCCCCCCCTTCTCCCCAGTGCCCTTACTCACCTCAGGGCCACCCCACACTTCCCTACGGACCTGAGCCCTTTTGAGCTGCTTTATGGCAGGCCCTTTCTCCTTAACCATCACCTCCCAGTCCAAACTCCTCCACTGGCGGGGTACCTACCGTACCTCTCCCTCTTAAGGTCCCTTCTCCATCCACACGCTGACCGTTGTCTCCCTGCCCCCACACCAATGGACCCTAGTGCCCTAAACCTGCCCTGCTCTCCAAGGGGACAGAGTATTCCTCAAATAGCTAACTCCTAGGTCTCTTGAACCTCAATGGACAGAGCCTCACACAGTAATCCTCACCACCCCGTCGGCTGCCAAGCTCCTGGGACACCGATGCTGGTACTATCTCTTCAGGCTCAAGTGGGCACCTACTCAGGACACTTGGTCTGTCCAGCAGTTAGGACCTAACACCATCTGGTTTTCCAAGATGCCACAATGAAGGGCCTACCTGCTCCTCAGCCTGGCATACTCATCTGTGGTGATACAAACAAGACAGGTAATAAGAATATTTTTTCTCCTAGATACCTGCCTTCTTATCTCCCTCAAGAGACAGATGCCTGGCGTCTCCAGGATGACAGTAAACAGGAAGCCTCTCCAGCCACACCTCTCGCTGAGGGTAAACCCACCAACACCCAGCTCTCCCCTCCCCCACATGGCCCCACACCCTCAGGAAGTAGCCAGATTTGAGTCAATGCCCCTTTTTTCCAAAGAGAGCCTAAAATGTTGGTCATAAATATCACCTCAGCTTCCTGTCACCCCTTATACAAACAGTCTGGAATGTAATCCCAGCCTCCAGCTTCCCTCTTTGGAGGTCCCTCTCCTGTGCCCCTGGAACCTTCGCCCCTCCCTGAGGAGGCTCAAGGTAGCCCGCCTTGATGCCTCCCCAGGAAAGGTCAAGACCACTCCCACAGGCTATGTAAACTGCTCCTCAGAAACTAAACACATGGTTTTCCCTCTTCCTCTTCCAAGGTTGCATCTGCAGCTTCCCATTTCCCCTCAAGGCCTCCCGGGAGTGCAGGTGTCTAATTAAACCTGGATATTTTTTAATTTGGTCTGATTTGGTTTGATTGAGATTATTTTGCATCGGCATAGTGGCTCGGTTAGGAAAATATTCCTAACGGGGTTTACTGTAGGGTTTGGAGGAAGCCGTGAATGAGTGAAGTGTCTAGACACATGTCGCATGTAACACAGTGCTGGTGTGTGGTTTCATGCAGGTCCAGGAAATGAAGACTCAGACACACTCAGAACGAATTTAGCCTCTGCAGAGGGAGGGCTCAGTCTTCCCTTCACCTCCCAGCCTCTTTATTTCTTCCTAGATTTACATGCTAGCTAGTAGATTTCCCTATCTCAAAACAAACTGAAGTTTCCAAGAACACAATGCCAGGTGCAAACACCCAATTCATGAGGTGCCAAGGTTCTCTGGGCTTCCTCCAAACCAAGTTTTGCATAAGCATCGTATCCATGGGGAAACTCTCACTCAGACAAGATTCACACAGGGCAACCAAAGCCATCTGTAACACAAAGGACGGATTAGGGGTTACTTGCTAACCCTAGGCCAGCATGAACTTCTGAAACAGGCACAGCTGTGCCGAGGACTCCAGTGCCTCAGCCACATGAGAATGGAAAAACCTTAGCTGGTGAGGTCCGGGGGTGGGGATGGGGCGGTAAAGCCCTTCTGGAGGTCTAATGCACAGAAACCAGCAATGGCAGCTTCTTTCCCCTGCCTGTGGACATGCGGACAGCCTGAGTCTGCTCACCTACCCACACCTCCTCCCAGACTAGCTGTCCCGCCCTCTGTGACACACATAATAAACACACCGAGGCTCAGGTCTGGGTTGCAGAGGAGCAGGAATGACTCACAGACATCACCACTCCAGCAGGGATGACAGCTCCAAAACTGGGGACGTTGTACAGCCTGTGGATAGAGTCTTCACCAGGTCGCTCCATTGGGCTGTCTTCTAGGTGGCTCAGCTGATCTCTGTCTCCCTCAGGTGGTTTGGTTTTTCCCGAGTGTCAACATTCCCTATATGTATACAGTGTTCTTCTGCAAGCCAGAAGAGGGCAAAAGATCTCATTATAGATGGTTATTAGCCACCATGTGGGTGGTGGAAATTGAACTCCGGACTTCTGGAAGAGCAGTCAATGCTCTTAACCTTTGAATCATCACTCCAGCCCCATCCTTATTTCTTATGTATGCTTAGAAAGAAGTGGCCTAGAGATTCTGGTCAGTTTCAGGGACTTGCTTAAGTTACTGAGTTGTTTACTTCCTAAACTTGAGAAGCTTCCCTGTAGGATGGACTGTTTCATCCCCTCTTGAAACATCCTGTGGCTTACAGAGTTTGTCCTCTAGGTGAAGGTTTTATCTCAAGAGAAATAGCTTTATGGGGCTGGAGAGATGACTCAGAGGTTAAGAACACTGGCTCTTCTTCCAGAGGTCCTGAGTTCAATTCCCAGCAACGACATACATGGTGGCGCACAACCATCTGTAATGAGATCTGGTCCCCTCTTCTGGCATAGAGGTGTAATGCGGGAGGAACATTGTCTACATAATAAATAAATCTTGAAAGAAGGGAAGAAAGGAAGAAAGAAAGAAAGAAAGAGAGAGAGAGAGAGAGAGAGAAAGAAAGAAAGAAAGAAAGAAAGAAAGCTTCACAACACTCCCATGTGGTATATCTTGAAAGTTGTGGTATGGTGTGGGGGTCATGTCCCTATTCCCGGTGTGTGGTGTGGTGTGTGTGGGACAGTATTTCTGTCACTGGTGAGGTGCCTTCTTAAAGACTGTCATCTGTTTACCCAGAATGCCTTGAACTTCTGCAGCCGGAGAGACCAGCTCCCAGAGCTGCACCCAGAATGCCAGAAGACATAATACCTTCAAAGCAGTAGAGATTTAGGAAACTTTTTTATCTCAGAGTCATTTTGTTTGTTTGTTTGTTTTTTGTTTTTTGAGACAGGGTTTGTTTATCTAGCTTTTTAGCCTGTCCTGGATCTAGCACTTGTAGACCAGGCTGGCCTCAAATTCACAGAGATCTGCCTGCCTCTGCCTCCCAAGTGCTGGGATTAAAGGCTTGCCGCTACCACCTGACCATGACCCAGGTCTTTTGAGGTAGGAAGATCTGCTTCAAGGCTGGACCGAACGTTCTGCTGGAGGCCTATATGAGGTCATGTGTCTTAGTTTGGGTTTTTATTGCTCTGAAGAGACACTATAATCATGGAAAATTCTTTGTTTTTATTTTTGTTTTTTTTTTTTTTTGTTATTTTGAGACAGGGTTTCTCTGTAGCTTTGGAGCCTGTCCTGGAACTAGGTCTTCTCAAATTCACAGAGATCTGCCTGCCTCTACCTCCAAAGTGTCGGGATTAAAGACGCGCACCACCACTGCCTGGCCTAATCATGGAAACATTTTTTAAAATATTTATTTATTTATTTATTTATATTTTGTATACAGTGTTCTGCCTGTATATATTCCTGCAGGCCAGAAGGGAGCACCAGATCTCATTAGAGATGGTTGTGAATCACCATGTGGTTGCTGGGAACTGAGCTCAGGACCTCTGGAAGATCAGTCAGAGCTTTTAACTTCTGAGCCATCTCTCCAGCCCCTTGATGACTTTTTTTTTTTTAATTTTAAGTGCATTGGTGCTTTGCCAACATGTATGTCTGTGTGAGGGTGTCAGATGTTGAAGTTACAGATAGTTCTTAGCTGCCACATGGTTGCTGGGAATTGAACCTGGGTCCTCTGGAAGAGCAGTTAGTGCTCTTAACCCCTGAGCCACCTCTCCAGCCCTCCCCCATGGCAAGTCTAATAAGGAAAACATTTAGTTAGGGCAGGCTGACATTCAGAGGATCATTTATTAGCATCACTGTGGAAAGCATGACCACATGCAGGCAGACATGGTCCTGGAGAAGTAGCTGAGAGTTCTACAACCCAATCAGCAGGCAGCAGGAAGAGAGAGACACTGGGCCTGACCTGGCTGTCTGATACCTCAAAGCCCCCCTAGTGACACACTTTCTCCAACAAGGTCACATCTCCTAATAGTGCCACTCACTGTGGGCATATGGGGTCATCTTCAATCAAAGCACCACATTCCACTCCCTGGCTCCCATGGACTCATAGCTATATCATAGTCCACATTCAAAAGTCCCCGTGGTCTATCACAGAATCAGCACTGTTCAAATGTCCAAAGTTCAAAGCCTCTGTCGAAGACTAGCTTTGACAAGACTCGTACATTCCAGGACAGGAGCACGAGGATTAGAATTATTAGGCAAAAGGAACAGAGATAGGAGAAACAAGAGGGAGAAACACACAACAGTGTTGGGAGGGACATTCAGTGAATACTGAATCTGCCTTGTTTATATTCTACACACATTTATTTCACTCCAAAAGGGGAGGGGGAATTAACAGACTTCATTAACATGATATGAATTCTCTTGAATTCTCTGACCTTTGGTCCAAGTGGAGCAGATCCACCTCTATACCCAAAAGACTAATTAATTAACTCCATCCTAGGTCAGATCTCTCATTGGTAGCCACACCTGTTGTCAACAGCTTTGAGAGAGCAAAGATAAACTCCAACTCTCTGACCTCCAGTCAAGGTGGGGCAGGGTCACAGCTCTGTGGGCCTCACAAGTCTCTTCTGAGACTCATGTAATTTCTTATCTGTAACCCCTGTAAAGTCAAAATGAGAAAGCAGAGCACATACTTCCAACATACATGGCACAGGATGTACATTACCACTCCAGAAGGGAGGAGAGGGAGTATGATGAGAAATACCAGCAGGACCAAAGCAAGACCGAAAACCAGCTGGGCAAACTCCAAACTCTGCATGTCCATGTCTGATGTCAAAATTCTCTCCAGAGCTCCAACTCCCTTAGCTTTGGGAACTGCCACACACACTGCTCTCTATTGAGCTGGTTTCACGCCCTCTAGGTAGCTTTCACTGATAGGAATCCCATGGCTCTGGCATCTCCACCATCTTAGGATCTCCAAGGCAATCTAGGCTTCACCTTCTAACTTTACACAACGGCCGCTCTGGGTCTCCAGGAAAGAAGACTTTACCCTGTAGGAGGAGGCAGCCCTCGTATTCTTCTCAGTCACCTGGCTAGCTTAGCCCTGAAATAACCACACAGAAACTGTATAAATTAAATCACTGCTTGGACCATTAGCTCTAGCTTATTATTGGCTAACTCTTACATCTTAATTTAATCCATTTCTATTAATCTGTATATCGCCACATGGCAGTGACTTTCCAGCAAAGATTCAGCATGTCTGACTCTGGCTGCTCTATGGCATCTCTCTGATTCTGTCCTCCTTTCTCCCAACATTCAGTTCTGTCTTCCCTGCCTGCCTAAGTTCTGCTCTATCAACAGGCCAAGGCAGTTTCTTTATTCATTAATGGTAATTCAGTACACAGAGGTGACTCCTACATCAACACTCCTGACACATGCCTGGCCTCAGCAGCTTTCCTTAGTCTTGGAAGAAGATTTTATAACTCCTATCTTGCATCCTTGGCTCTAAAGCCAGAACCACATGACTGAAGCTGCCAAGTTCTTCTGCTTTCTAGGGCTAGAACATGGGCCCCTCATTCAAATACATTTTCACAGGCTCTCTGTATTTGATGGTTTCATTCACTGACTAAGCTTGGCTGTTCTGGAACTCGATCTGTAGAGCAGGCTGGCCATCAACCCTGAAATCCGCCTGACTCTGCCTCCCTAGTATTGGGATTAAAGGTGTGCAGTACCACCCAACTCTAAACTTTTCTTTAATTCCTTTTCACAGGTTGGAAGATTATCTGAGAGGGATCTTGCCCGGAGGTCACCATTCCCTGTATTTCATTTAGGATCAGGCCTTTCTTTACTTTATCTCCTTTAGCACAGGACTAGCTCCACGGCACTTCCTGGAGCGCCTTTCCTCTTCAAACTGTACATTCTGTATTCTTCCTTCCTTGGCTTGCTCCTTTTCATTATGAATCTCTATAAGCATGGCCACCAATAACCAAACATCACGGTCAATACTAGGCTGTCTAGAATCAACTCAGCCAAAGTCATTAATTCATGACTCTTCCATTTAGCCACAGGCAGATTTTTTTGGACAAGGGTCCAAACAACTCTATTCTTCCCTGAAATATCACAAGATTGGTCTCTAGGCCACATACTAATATTTGTTTCCTCTGAAACCTCTTGGGCCAGGTTCCCACAGCAAAATTACCTTCAGCACCACTGTCTTTCATGTTCCTACTAGTATGGACCCTTCAACCCCCCTTCAAGTGCTCATCTGTAACATGAAGGGGGGCCTGCTTGTTGGGGTTTCTGTCCTGCCCGGCACCCCACAGTCGGCAAGTCCCAAAGAAAATCACACATAGTCTAAATTAGGTTATAAACTGATCGGCCCATTATCTCAGGCTTTTTGTTAACTCTTATAGCTTATATTAACACATTATTCTCATCTATGTTAGCCATATGGCTTGGTACCTTTTTCAGCTCTCAGCTCACATGTTGCTTCTTTGGTGATCTGAGCATGAATGGCGGAGGGAGCTTCCTCCTCCCTAGCCTTCTCCTATTCTCATTGCCCCGCCTCTACTTCCTGTCTGGTTGACACGCCTATACTTCCTGCCTGGCCAATCAGCGTTTTATTAAAATACATGATTGACAGAATACAGACAATTCTCCCGCACCACTCAACCTCTTTTCTAGTCCAAAGTCCAAAGTGTTCCACATTCTTTCAAAAAGAACTATGGTCCAGCTTATCACAACAGCACCCCACTCCCTGGCACCAAGTTCTGCTAAGTTTGGATTCTGCTGCTGTGAAGAGTCACCATGACCACAGCAACACTTACACGGGATGCTGGCTTGCAGTTCAGAAGTTCAGTCCAATATCAACATGGAAGAAGAAAGTTTTTGCTCTTTACCTGCTTGCTCTGACTCTTACTGGCAAGTCTTCTTTGGGATTCTGTGGGACAACTGAAGACCAGCGGAGACATCCAGCCTTGTGGACTGAGGAACTGCTGGATTCCTGGCCTTTCCAACCCGAGGCAGCCATTGTTGGATTAGCTGGACCATGCTCTGTAAGCCATTCTATATGTAAATCTCCTTCATTCTGTAAATTCTGTTACTCTAGAGAACCCTGAATAAAACAACCACTGTACCTCCATAAGCCAGGGGAGACAAGGGGGAGCTCTTTCTCTGTGGGCCCATATTTCATATAAAATAATTTATAGGCAGGCGCACTGGCCACAAAGCAGATGCAACCTTGCCTAACAAGTAAGACAGCCAACTAACAAAAGCCAGGAAGTATTGCTCCTTTCTCCTTTGTTAAAAATGTAGATCGCCTGGGGAGAGGTGTTTGCTAAAGCCAGTGACTAATTACAGGTGTTTCCCTAGCCCCGGGTCCCCTGGAAAGAGAATATTAATAAACTTTCACCTTGGTTTGGGGGGGAATAAAATCTGTTTTGTATACTAAATGTGGGTAGATCGTCAGGATGGATAGAAGCCTGAGATGTCCTTCTGTTATGACTGTGTGAACTGTGTCTGGTTATTTTTCACGCCTCCATACTGGTTCAGATAG
Organism: Myodes glareolus; assembly: GCF_982192425.1. Taxonomy (NCBI): domain Eukaryota; kingdom Metazoa; phylum Chordata; class Mammalia; order Rodentia; family Cricetidae; genus Myodes; species Myodes glareolus. Next base: position 2,746,280 of record NC_142034.1, on the reverse strand, counting down.
GGAAAAACAGTTTCTATGCTGGGGCCTACGGTTCCTGACATTTCTCAACCCCCCTGAAGACACTGACCCCACCAGCATCCTGACTGCACTTACTTACAGGCCCCAGAATAGTTTCTCATCCCGGAGCTTAGGTCAACCCCAGGAAACCAAACGCGCTCTGCGATTTCCACAGAAAGACTTGGGCTTTGGAGTTCTAATGGGTTGACAGCCCAAGGGCAGAATAAGCACAGGGGATTCTGTCTGCCCTGCTAAAGGTCAGAAAGGGGTGTGAGGTGTGTTGCAGAGTCTGGATGCTGAAGCATAGCCATGCAGAGCTGAGGATCACGTGAGAGGGGCCAGTTACGACTCACTATCTACAGGTTTGTGCGGAGGTATGTATATTTATCTTTGAAATAACTGCAGGGCTTTGCTTGTTTGGGGACAGGGTCTCCCTGTATTGCTCAAAACTGGATCAAATTCCTAGGCTCGTACCCATGTTGCCTCAGCCTCCCAGAACCTGGGATTAGGGACATAAGCCACCATGTCTGGCTCAGGAGACCGTTAAAAGAGGTGAAATTTGAAGTATGACTATGACCAAAGTAATGCCATCTTGTCCCTACTCACCTCTCAGCCTTCACAACCCTCAACAGCCATGTCTGCCTCTGAAACACTCTTGGGATTGTCCATGACATGATGGTTCTTTGGCATTATTTACCCAAATCATTAACATTTGTATAAACTAAAATAATTGATAAAGGGATAGATCAAAATTCATTATCAGGCTGTGTTTGAAATAACTACCAAGTTCTACCCAGATAAATACTACTAGACAACTCTGGTTACTCTGACCCTGGTCTGAAATTGATGTCACCGTGGTCTATGGCTTATGATACACGCTGTACCACTGAACTTTCTCCACTTTTGGTCACAGGCCAAAATAAAGGCCTCCTTGTACTCTTAATTGGCTTTCACAAGAGTGGTGGTCTGCAACAATTTCATGTGGATTGTTCCAAAACTCTGCAATAATCAAATTAACTTGTTTTGTGTATTTGGAATTTCTAAAGCCTTTTCTTGATGGCAGAAGTCACAAAATAATCCCACACTAGTTCAGAATTATGAATAATAAAGGTTTATTTATTTAGAGGAAGCTTACTAGATAACACTGTCCTAGATAACAGTCCTCTGCACAAACAGGGAACAGGAACAGAGTCTAGCAAGGGAAGCAAGAACTGGAAACCAGAGAGAGAGAACAGGATTACAGCCGCATTTACAGTACAAGAGACCACGCCCATGTGGGCTGGTATCTTAAAGGCTATTGGCTGAAGGAGCGGAATGTGCTCCTACAGCACCTTCCCCTTTTGTTTTCCTGGTGTAGAGCCATGGGTGTGTGCTAGCAGGTGATCCTATCTACAACAGTTGGAACATTAGGAATTTCCTTTGGATGGTCCGTTGATGGGTGTTGCCTGGGTAGTCTCAGTTTGTGGTCTCTTTCAGAACCAGGTATCGCCTCAGGGTAAACCACTGAGACTCAGGCCTCTATTGAGATGTCCTGGCTGGGTCCTACACTGCCCAGGGTGAAGAGCTGAGTCCTGATAACCCAGCTGTCACTGAAGCCCCTGCATGGAGACCCAGAGCCTGTCTTGGACATCAGCCTCCAGTTCTGAATGCTTGGAGTGTAAACCTCGAATTCTCAGGAACTAGAGCCACAGCTTTTGGGTTTGGGACGCTAGAAACTCTAAGGCTAAGAGAGTCATAAGGGACTCGTCTTCTGTCCATCTGAGAGTTTGTCCAGGCAAAGCAAGAGCGCCCCAGGCAGCCACTTGCAAAGGTGCTCTTCTCCAGGGTCCCTCCGCCTCCCCCAATGGGAATGGGGACTCTCTGTTCTGTATTACATAAGACAGTCATGGGTAAGCTACAGAGAAACACTGTCTCGAAAAACAAAAAACAAGACAGTCATGGGTGACTTTTTCAGCAACTTGTCAGGTTTTTGGCTAAAGGTTGTTGCTTTCATTGTCTCCAATAAGGGAGGTGTCGTAGCCCCAAGTTGAGTGGCATCTGTTGGGGTCCAGCTTTGATGGGGTTTGCACATTCCCGGGTAGGGCCTTGAGGATTAGAAATATTAGGTAGAAGGAACAGAGATACGAAAGAAAGTGAATACTAAATTCTCGCGCTTTTATTTTCCATATGCCTTATATACCCCACCCAAAAGGGGAGAGGGGAGGCAAAAGACTTCTTTACCAAGACACAAAGAACACACAAAGCAATTAACTCTTCAATACCCAAAACATCTTGAGTTAAGTATTCTGCTGTTTAGGTGGGACCTGCAGCAACCACACCTTAGGCCAAGCACCCTGTAAGCAGCCACACCCTGGGTTGAACCTCTCTCCTCGTAACCTTGAAGGAGCAAAAATAGCCTTGAACTCTATGACCTTTGCTCAAGGTAGAAGGAATCCAAAGGGCTTAGGGGGTTCTAAGCACCACCAGGAGAGCCCTCGGCACCACACCCTCCCCTAAGGCTTGTTTCTCCAGGGCTGCTGAGCAATTGAGAACATCTCAGTTACTTTTCTATTGCTGTGCTAGAATGTGGCCTGTAAAGGAACAGTTTTACACAGCTTATGGGTTCCAGAGGGCTTGAGTTTAGGATGTTAGAGCCAGGACACAGAGGGAGGGCTCACATCTTGATGTGACAGCAGGAAGCAGAGGGAGCACTGCAGATGAATGGGTTTTAAAAACCTCAGAGTTGTCCCCAGTGACCTGCCTCCTCCAAAAGGGCACACTTCCTACTCCTTCCCAGACAGGCCCATCAACCAGGACCAGGTAGTCAAACATACAAGCCTATGGAGGCCATTCTCATCCAAACTACCGCGCCAGCACGGTCTGGAACCACGAGTCTCGGCGGACGGTGTCCAGGTTGAATGAAATCCACAGAGCACGAGGTTGAGGTGAAACAGCAGCTTGTTTATTGTTCTGCTGGGGCTAGCTTTTATACCATGGCACCAAATGGGGAAGGGGCTGCGAAGGGACTGTCACCTGACCCAAGGAGGAACTCTTACCTGACCCCAGTAGGGGTCAAGGACTGATCACATGCACTCCACCTTCACCTGTCCCCAGTAGGGACTGTCACCTGACCCCAGCAGGGATCAAGGAATAATCATGTGCACTCAAACTTCCTCATCCAACTCCAGGAGCAGAGGGAAGTTAAGATTCTTTGCAGATAAGCACCTCAAATGGGGGCAGGGAAATATAACTCGGGGTAGCAATTCCCACACCAAACCCCCAGAGAGGAGGGAGGAGCTCACCACGTCTAAGGAAAGACAGCGAGGAGCAGAGTAAGCCACAAAAACTCCAGAGAACTGGGGAAGAGCTGGAGAGCTGCAGGGAGGGAAGGGAACTTAGATCAGTTGCTAGAAGCCCTGCCTGCCCTTCCCAGCACCACAGAAAGCCAGGCGTGGTGGCACACACATGTATTCCCAGCACTTAAGACATAAGCAGGGGGGGATGGAGAGGTGACTCAGCACACAGACATATGTGCAGGCAGAACACCAATGCACATGAAATAAAAATATGTTTAAAAAAAGACATAAGCAGGTGGATCAAAAGCACAAGGTCATCCTCACTGCTGTGGAGGTTTGAATGAGAATGGCCCCCAAGTTTATATGTTTGAATGTGAAGAGCCCAGGAATAAGGGGGGAAAAGTGTATGCTTGTAGCCTACACGCATATTTCTGGGTGTATTAGGACTGATAGCCACTTTGACCCTCTGCCCTGCATTCTGCAGGCGGGGGGGAAAAGACAATTTAAAGGAACCCACGACTATGTAAACATTTTTAACTAACACCCAATAAACAGAAGTTGTAAGTCCCGGATGGATCTCTGCCTCCCTAAAGCAGCAAAACCAACCCCTTTTTCGTGCTAGGCCCCAAGGTGGATATCAGCAGAACAGGAAGTCCCTAGACTGGAGCCAGTCAGAGAGTCACCATACCCCTTATGCCCACAATAACAGATTTGTGGGGGTTTTTGCCTTTTTAAACCCTACCTAAGAATGGTGGGACACCTCCTCTGACCCCCCCACTGCGTCGGTGTGCAAGGTGAGTTCCCTATGGCGGTTTGTACTACAGGATTAAACCTTGCTTTTGCATTTTGGTGAGCCTGTGTCTCTGGTGGTCTTTTTGCGGTCTCCGCCACTCGGGCACTACATCCCCATCTCAGAGGTGCTCAGAGAGTGCTAGCTCAAGAGATGCCCAAAAAACCATAAATTTCATTTTGTACTCTCTGCCTCCTGTATAACGTTTGACTATAAGAAGGAATTTGTAGCCCTCCCTCGCGGCTACAGGTAGTCCTAACTAGTTAGAAGCCCCACGGTGTTTTTGAATAAAGATGTTTCTGGTTTTATAGACTTCCATGGTCTGTCCCCGTTATTTACACAATTCCAGGACCCAAGAAACACTTGATCTGCCCACACTTGATAGAACTTAAGACTTTGGGGGGCGGGGGATGGGCACGACTGTGAGATTCCCCGAGTGTGGTTATTCACTAGCAGTGACTACCGCCAGGGGCCTTGGTGGACCTCCAGGTGGTGGGTTGGTGGTCCCCACTTTGCATCCTAGAGACCTGTAGCCGGTCTAGGTCCTGGACACTGTCCAAGATGCTGGGAGTCCGGTTCTGGAGACTCGCATCTCTTAGTGCTCTCAATCCCCTCCGACCGCTGTGATTGGAGCACTCTGGGAAACCCTGGTGAGAATTCCAGTGAGATTCCGAGGGCCGTGGGAGCGCCGTGGCTGTAGTGGCCTCCCGGAAGGCAAGCTAGGCTGGCGCCAAGGGGCGGGGAATTCGCGCTAGGCAGAGGGCCAGGGAGGCAAAGGGGCGGCGCCGGGCTCGTGATTCCGCACAGGAGCGCCAGAGACTGCAGGGCAGCGCGGGCGCATGGGCGCTGCAGGTGCGAACCAGAGTTTTTCATGCTCCTGGCGGTGGTGTGGGGCTGGGAGCGGGATGCAAGTCACGGGCTGTGATGTGAGGGCTAGGATGCGGGTCTCAGGGACGCCAAGGGTCCCCAGGGACCGGGATGCAAGGTTCTACTGGGCAGGGTGAAAGTGTCACGGGCCAAGGGTCCTAGTGGGGAGACCCGCGGAGCTTCAGATGCCGGTTCGCTGTGCGCCGGTCCTGCTAATGGAGCGGGGTCCGGTGATGCATGGCCCCTGAGGTCACATTGCCGGAATGGTGCCAGCGTCCAGATGCGCGGCCGCCCATCTGCCACTTCTTCCCTTTTCCAAGTTTCGGTTTCGGGTTCAGCCCGGCCCTGCAGCTTCGACTCTATCAACTCTCGGCTGTCGGCCACTAGGTCTGCCCTGCTCCCCAGCCAGTGCCCTCGCCCTGCCCAACCCCGCCAGCGAGCTCAAAGCGGTCCCGGGTCGGCAGCTCCGCCCCGGAATCCGCCCTCACCAACTGCAGCCAGAACTTTTAGCAGTCGGACGCTGCCCGGGGCGCTGATCTTCCTCCGGGTCAAGGCTGGGGTCAGGAGGCTGGGGAGGCTCCCTGTCGCTGGAGTCGCAGCAAGCAGTAAGCAGTGTGAACGCAATAATCCGGTCCAAACCCATCTGCTTTGCTTAGTCTAGTCTCAGGGCGAAGAACCCGGGAAGAGCCTCTTGCTGGCTGAGTGGAGAGGCCTTGATGCTGGCTGCTGGCTTCTGCGGGGCTGTCCCTAGTCTTAGCTGAAGCTCTGAGGTGCTTCCGAGTTTCCTGAGCAGCACTGGAGAACTGACTTTAGGTGTTTTGGCTCGAGATACACCACCCCCAAAAATGTGGTAGGTGATAACTTACCACCCCAAAATACACTTCTAAGGCGTGGTTTCAGCTCTGAGAAATTCATGGTGTGAGAAGCAGAACTTTTCTTTCCTTTTCTTCTTGGCTTTTCGAGACCGGGTTTCTCTGTATTTCCCTGACTGTCCTGGAACTCACTCTGTAGACGAGGCTGGTCTCAAAATTAGAAATCTGCCTGCTTTTGCCTCCAGAGTGCTGGGATTAAAAGCTTTTGATGCCCATCACTGGCCACTACCTCCAGGCCAGAAGCCGAACTTTCATAAAAGAAATTTCCATCTAACTAGGAAGGACAGCGGGGTGGGGCAGACAGCATTGGTTACCTGTGGAAACCCTTGTACAGTACCAACACCTTGTCTAGCTCCCAAATCCTCAGCACCCTGTGGTCCCAGCCCCAAGCCTCGGATTTTTTTTTTTTCTGTAGTTCTGGTTGGCCATAAAACCTCCAGCCTGAATTCTTCTCCACTCTTAGTTTGTGGGATTCCCTCAAACATAAACATACATAGTTGCTTTTATTTTTATGTTTTGAGACAGGGTTTTGCTATGTAGCTTTAGAGCCTGTCCTGGAACTTGCCCTGTAGACCAGGCTGACTTGGAACCCACAGAGTCTCTGCTGCCTCCAGAGGGCTGGGATTAAAGGCATGCCCTTACCCCACTCCCCACTGCCACCCAAACACAGTTGCTGTCTTTGTTGCTTTTTTGTTTGTTTGTTGTTTTGTTTTTTGAGACAGGGCTCCTCTGTAGCTTTGGAGCCTGGCCTGGGCTCAAACTCACAGAGATCCACCTGGTTCTGCCTCCCAAGTGCTGGGATTAAAGACCTGAGCCAGTACCACCAGGCTTGTTTTGGTTTTAAGGAAGAGTCCTCTGTAACTCTGTCAGGCCTTGAACTACAAATTGTCCCGTCTCTACCTCCCAGGGACTGGGGTTACCAGGACATTACACTACGCCCAATTTTGTGCACCCCCTATTTAGTGTATAGGCTAAACAAAGCATCTAGAATCACAGGTCTAACTGTGATCAAGGCAAAGGCGGCTGCCAGGACAGGGGCTGGGAGGAGGGAGGGGCCAGCAGCAAGAGCAGGAGGGAACAGTGGAGTTGGAGCCCACTGGGTTGGCGCCTGCCCCTTCAGGGTGGACAATGGCAGACATCCCTGAAGAGTGACCGTGATTGGTGTGCTTGGATTTCTTCCCTTGAGCCACAGGCTCCCAGGTCAAAGCCAAGAGCAGAGAGGTTGGTCCCCATCCCTCCCTGGAGTGGCCTGGAGTCAGGGTTCCCACCCTATCCTTGGCCCAGACTACCTGTGACCTAATTTGCCCTGGTTTGGTGCCCTTTGCTAAGAGAGCATCTGAACTGGCTGGCCTCCTGCTCTCCAAACTGGTCTCCAGCAAGGCCTCCATCCTCACCTTCAGTTGCCTGTGGGGGGAAGGGGTGGGGGGGCACATGAAAGACCCAGCAGCAGGGCAGACATTCTCAGGTGGCTGGGGCTCTGCAGAGCGCACTTTCCTCCTGTCCCCTTTCTCTTCACAGCCTCCTTTGAGCTTCCTTGAGCTATGGTGGTGGACAGTGGAGCGGGGGGGGGGGGGGGGGGGGGGGGAGGGGTCAGCAGGGGGCTGGGACTTCCTGCTTGAGGGGGGAGCTGGATAGGGAGGTCTGGGGCTGGTTTTAGTTTACTCAGAATCTTCCTGGTCCCAATCACATCACTTTCCTAGAAAATGAAACTGAAGTGGGCAGGAGTCACGTGACAGGGTTGAGCTTTATACTGTGCTGCTCCAGCCCTACTTCTCTCTGTCCTGCAGGGCTGCAGGTAGCAGCATGGAGTGTCCTCACTGCGGGCATGTATCCCGGGAGGAGTCACCCAGGTTCTGCAGCCAGTGTGGACAGAAACTGTCTCCTGCAGCTCCTGTACAAGGTGAGGTAGGGAGGTGGGGAGCGCACAGTGGGACTCCAGGATGGAGTAGGGTCCCTTCTTTCTCTGGTGGGCACTAGTGGCCGAGCTTTCCAGAGAACTTGTGTTTTCCTCAGAGCAGGCTGCTCTGGTTCCGGCTACAGGTGCCTACCACTTTAAAAGAAAAGTTGGTTTTGGTTTCAGTTCTTGGTGAGAGCCTTTGCCAGGAAAGAGCAGCCACTGTTGAGACTGGGACCCCGAGGATGGAAGCCTTGTCCAGCATGACGGGGAGGTGGAGGGTGGGTGTTCAAAGTTCAGGGGTGACTGTGAAGTATCACTGTCACCAGACTTGTGAGTCACAACCTGTGCCCAAGCCAGGTCCTGCCACCACCCATTCTCAATAAGCCAATGAAAGGAACCAAACTGCAAGTGGAAAGCAGAGGGGCTGGGGAGATGGCTCAGCAGTTGAGGGCACTGCTGCTTTTGCAGAGGACCCAGGCTGGGTTCCCAGAACCCACAAAGTGTCTTACAGCCCCTGGTGACTCCTGTTCCAGGAGATCTGATGGCCTCCACTGACCTCCGCAGGGACCAGGCACACCTGTGACAGACAGATATACATGCAGGCAAAACATTCATAGAATAAAAATAAGATAAAGATATATTTATTAAAACATTTACAAAGAAAGTAGAAAACAGAAAAGATTCATTCAATGTGTCCACACGGGTAAGAGGGAACTTACCCAGTCACATAGTCAGAATCTGAACCCTGTGCAGCTTGGGCCTGCGATTCAGGTCTTGCTCGCTTCTGTGTACAGGAAACCTTGGGGTGCTGCTGTGGCTCCTTGGAGGAGTCCCTGCTCACAGGTTTGCAGTTGGCTGGTTATATAGCTAAATATTATCATGAAGGTGTGGGACAAGTTAACACTTAACTTCTGCGATCTGGTGGTCACCTGTTCTTTATTCTTTTATTTTGGGCGAGGATATTGACAGAGTATGTGAGCAACCAATGCATTTGCCAGGAGAATGGCGGGGGTGGGGGGCAAGATGTGTCTGAGAGCAAGGGTGTGTGGCATTTCTGCAACATGCAGGTCTTCTCGTGCTCGACTCCTTGCCAGGATGCCCTGGCAGTGTGGCAGAGAAAGGGCAGGAAACTTTGTCTGCCCAGGTAGAAAGGGCAGCTGAACCTGGCTTGGTCACTGACCTTAGGCCCTCACACAGGGCTGTGACTGTTTACCAGATTGGAAACTGAAACCAAGGTGTGCGTGGCTTAGGGCAAAGTGCTAGCGAGGGTGGCAGAAGGTTGGGTTCATCCTCAGCACAGCATGGCCAGAAAGAAGGAAACAGAAACAGAAACAGCCCCCTTCCTCCTTGCTAGCTCAGGCTTCCAGGGCTGGGGCAGCCTGGAAGGACATGGCAGGGAGGGACCCTTAGCTGGCTAGATCCGTGGGCTGAGATATCAGTGCTTTCTATCCAGAGGCTCCCAGATGTCTGGGCTTGGAGAGGGAGCTATGGGTAAAGATGGGGTTCCTGTGGGGTCCCTAATGGTGCAGAAATATCTTTGTGAGGGTAAGGGCTTCAAGTGCTGTGTGTCTGTGGTTGTCTATGGACTGCGGGGGTGTGGGTGTCCTGTGAGATTCCTTCAGAATGTAAGGTCCCCACACCTCCCCCTCCCGAGTCCCCAGGACCCAAGTAGTAGTTGTGCTTGGATACGGGAATGCTGGATGGCTCCCTGAGGGTGGGATTGAGCTGCTGGGCAGTGAGGGCTTTTTTTTTTTTTTTTTTTTTTTTGCTGTTGTTTTTAGTTTATTTACTTTTATTTCATTTGCTTTTGGCATTTTGCCTGCCTGTGTTTATGTGAGGGTGTCAGATCTTGGAGTTAGAGACTATTGTTAGTTGCCATGTGGGTGCTGGGAATTTAACCTTAACCCGGGTTCTCTGGAAGAGCAGTGCTCTTAACCATTGAGCCATTGAGCCATCTCTCCAGTTCAAACAGTAGTTTCTTTTTTGAGGGTGGGAGTTTGAGATAGGGTTTCTCTGTGTAGTTTTTTTTAACATTTTATTTATTTATTTATTTATTTATTTATTTGTTTGTTTGTTTGTTTGTTATGTCTGTCTGTATGCTTGCTGGCCAGAAGAGGGCACCAGACCTTATTACAAATGGTTGTGAGCCACCATGTGGTTGCTGGGAATTGAACTCAGGACCTCTGGAAAAGCAGTCAGTGAGTGCTCTTAACCTCTGAGCCATCTCTCCATCCCCTCTGTGTAGTTTTGAAGCCTGACCTGGAACTCGCTCGTAGACCAGGCTGGCCTCAAACTCACGGAGATCCTCCTGCCTCTGCCTCTCAAGGGCTGGGATTAATGACATGTGCCATCACTGCCCAGCAGTGAGGTTTTTATTTTGTGCATTTTCCAAGTTTTCATGAAGGGCAAGCCTGTCCTGCCTCTGGGTCCCTGGATGGGTCAGGGTCTCCACCCGTAGGTAGCATAGGTGGGCTGAGTCCCTCTCCAAGGAGAGCATATGGGGTGGATACTGACAAACCTGCCAGACTTTCCAGGTACGAACTGAAGGAGCTCAGCCTGGGGACACCCTGCAGATAGATTCCCCATGAGGGACTGGGAGGGCAGATGTTTGCCCAGTGGGGGCGGGGCCAGGCAGTTAGTGTTTGTTTTCTTAGCTCTGCCTCCAGGGTCCCCAGGCCTGACACACAGGTGAACTAGGCTCTGGGGAGCAATTGTGACCGAACAGTTCCAGCTTCATGACTTGACAGTTTGTCCCATATCGTGACCACCTGTGTTCATCCTCAGAGACCAACTGCAGGACTTTCCCATCGTCCTAAGTGCCTCCCCCTTTAACCACCACCTCCCCTGTGTCTGTGGGCTGCTCACCCTCAGGACCTCCTAAGCACCCCTGGAGTCACAATATCACCCTTTCTCCTCTGAGACATGGCACTGCAGCTTTAGCCCAAGTGCGGGTGCCCAGATGCCAGCTGGCGGCTGACCCAGGAGCCTGTGGCTGGCGAGTGACCCAGTGCCTAGCCAGTCCACTGAACCTCGCTGGGCTGGCAGCAGGGCTGACCGAGGACAAATGCATCTTGTGCGGCATTTTAACCCTTTCTGCTGTCGTGGTTTGGGGTTGTTCATGAGGCCTGTGCGGCCCTCACTCTCCTTCCCCCTAACTGTTGGGACCATTTGGAGTCCTGGCCTCCAGCTGCTCTTCCCTGCTAGAGATTTTTACTTTCCTTCTGATTTGAGTTACTGAAAACTGTGTCAAAGTTGTTTACCAGCTCTGCTTCCTGAGCGCGTGTTGTCAAGGCCTTGAGGATCAGAGATAAGGTTTCCACCTGTTGGCCCACCCAGCTGTGTTGGGTGTGTAAGCCTCCGTAGTGCTATTCAGTAAAGGGCTTCCTACCAGTGAATAGGGGGTCTATGTCTCTCTGTCTGTAAGTCTTTGTGTGTTTCAATCTCCAGCCCCTTGCCTGGTTCGCGAACTGTATGGTAGTTCATAGAGCACAGACAGGCGTCAGTGCGCTGCACCTAACCAGACTTTCTCAAGGAGAGTCTCCTTGCTGGGGTCTCTACCTGCCCAGGCTTCTGCTGCCAGCCTGCCCCTTGATCTCTGCTGCTGGGGTGGGGGCAAAGGTTTCCTATGCTTCAGCCGCTTGGGAGGAAGAACAAGGATGACTGTAACCTATGCAAGGGAGGCGCAGCCACATGTGAGGCTAACATTTACCAGATCTGAATTGATATAAAAGTCCTTTTGGTTTTGGTTTTCGAGACAGGGTTTCTCTGTGTGACAACATTGGCTGTCCTGGAACTCGCTCTGTAGACCAGGCTGGGCTCAAATTCACAGAGATCCGCCTGCTTCTGCCTCCTGAGTGCAGATAAAGGCTGATGGTAGCCCCTGGGGGCTGGGATGTGGCTCCAGAGGTTTCCTGACACCCACATGAAGTCTTACAACCATTCCTAAGTCCAGGTTCAGGGGACCCATCAACCTTTTTTTCACCACCTCTGACATGAGTGTGGTGTGCAGACATATACGCAGGCAAAATTTTCATATACACACACAAATAAATTGAAAAAAGTTAGCTAAAAGAAAGATATAGGGGAGAGAAATAGAGGAAGCGAGTTCTCAGACAGAGATTGTGCCCGAGAGGGGATGGGGTTACTTCAGGACAGTTAGAAGTCGCCTGGCCTTGCTCTGAAGCTCTCTGTGTGGGGTCGTGTGAATAAATCAAAGGTGGACGGCCCACTGTTCTGTTGGGTAGTAATTTTTACACCAGCGCATGCCCTGCCTGAGACTGGCCGTTAGCAGTTGGCTCTGCTGCATCGTGAGCCGCTGCATCAGGCTGTGAGCGCTTACCTGGTAGTCACAGAGGGGAGATTTTCGCTTTTGGTTTTGCCTTTTTGTCTCTAGCCTAGAACACCTGACCCCCTTTCCAAAGCTCTGAAGCTTGTCGGAAGCAGGGCAAGGCCTGCGGTCCAACCCTGCTCCTGGTGCTGTGAGGGGGCTGCCAGGTTCCCTAGTTTGAGTGTAGCTCCGTGTTTTCAGCCCCGTCAAGAGGTAGTGCTGTAGAGAAAGGGCTCTCCCAGGCTTTCTGCTCTGGTCTAGAGAAATAATTTATGGTCCGGGCTAGGACCGGGCCCCAGCAGTTCATCAGTCCAGGCAAAAGCAGTTTCTTGTCCAAATGGCTAACCAAGTCCATAAGGGGCCTCTTCGATGCCCAGCTTTCTCTTGAAGTAGCTGGTGCTGCCAGGAGCAGACGTGTCTCATTGTCATGAAAAGTCTTAAGTTATTAATAATATTGTAAATGCCATATTCTAATGGTCTCTGAAAGATTTGAAGAATACCTATCCATCTGAAATATATCTCTGTACATCTAGAAAAATCTAGTATGACTACAATCTTGACTATTATAGATGACTATTAAGCTGTATTTCTTAATTATACATTACATTTTTTAAATGTGCTGTATAAACACAATACCTTAATCAAGAGCAATTATACATATAACAAGATTGATCTTAAATTTGTACCAATAAACCAAGATCCATACCAATGCAAATTATTTATATCTATATCATATCTCCCTTTAAATAGAAAGAAACATTTTAAAACAATATTTGGAAATATGGGCATAGTTCTCTCCAAACACCTTCCTGCTGTTTATTGAGTGAAGTACTTTTTTGAGGGGTGTTCAAGGCAATCTTTCAGTGGGTCTTGTTCCATCAAACCACATCAATCTGCAAACAATCCACAGGTGCTCATCTTCTGTGGAAACAAAAGAAGAACCTCTTTTCCAAAGCAACATATTCTTAGACCCAATTTTGGAAGTCATGATACCTTTATAATATACATGCTGGTTTAGCTTAGCAGCCCATACAGTGAAATATCTCTCTGTATATAGCTTTTTCACAGTCAAAAAAATAAAAGAAAACAATATATATATAATCCAGACTCTCTGTGTATATTCCTTCTTTACGTGGCTTATTTATTTTTATTCTGTCTCTTTAAAGACTTTACCTTTTTTTTTTAACCATTTACTTCTTTTATAACTGTCTATACTCCTTTTCTTCACTCTCCCAAGCCTATGTAATTTTAAAAACACACTGTGTTTCATTTAGAGGTCTTTTTCATCTGGATTTGTTTTTATTGCATATCTGTAATTATTTTCTGTCTTGAAGAGCTTTTAAAATGGTCAGCAGCTTGGTTGCAGCTGCTCTGGATGCAGGCTCTGCCTCTTTCCACTTTCAAAATGGTGGACGTAACATTACTGCCAGCTCTGGGACTGCCATGTAGGAGTGCTCAGCACTTTAACTCTGAGAATGAGCTTGCAGCACATAAACCCTTTTCACCTGAGTAATAGCTAGATATGCCATGCAGAGCATTGCGCAGCCTGGAAATATCTCTGTGTATGGTGGCAGGAATCCGTCATGCTCTCCTGCTTGTGCACACATTCAGCCCTGATACCGTTGCCTGCCCAGGCAGGGAGCGCTGAGCTGTGGGCATGGTCTCACAAATGGGCACATAAACACCCGGGATCACAAATGCCATTCAGTGCTCCATAGCTGGAGTCTGGGCTGGCAGCATGGCCCAGGAAGCTTCCTTTTTAAAAAAGGCATGACTTTTTTTTTCTGCTACCAGTAAATCAGGAAAACATCCCTTAAGGGAGCTGCAGCATGCTGCCAGTCGAAAAAAAATGAGGCAAAATTTTGTTTTTCTGTGTCTGAAGTTCCTTTTTAAAAAGCTTTTTAAGGTTTTACATGGATTTAGCCCCTCATTGGGTGGCAGCGTAGTGGGAGGTGGATGCTCGTTGGTCCCAGCCACCCAGCCACGAAATAATCACACAGAAACTATTATTTAAATCACTACTTGGCCTATTAGCTCTAGCTTCTTATTGGCTAACTCTCACATAGTCATTTAACCCATCTCCACTAACCTGTGTATAGCCACATGGCAGTGACTTACTGGCCAAGTTTCAGCATGTCTGTCTCTGGCAGTGGCTCCATGGTGTCTCTCTGACTCTGTCCTTCTCTATCCCAGCATTCAGCTTAGTCTTTCCACACCTAGTTCTGTTCTTCCCTGCCAGAGGCTCAAAGTAGTTCTTTATTCATTAACCAATAAAAACAACACACAGAAGAACCTCTCACACCAAAAGGGATCCTTATTTACCTGTAGGTTAGTTACATGGAGGCTGGACTCCGTGTATGGTTCCTTTGACATTTTGTGGGTGATCTGGCTAGTTGTGCTGAAGCTTCTGTGTGACATCCAGCAAGATATGTCAGGCAGGGATTCCCCAAGCCATTGCTCAGAAGGGTGCTTGGAGTAGGGTGTGTTTGGTGGGGGAAGGGGAACAAATCATGCTGTGGGCATCCTGCATGCATTAGGGAATCCACTGGTGTAGACATTGGGAGTGGGTGGGCACTCGGGCCATACAGTTTGTTTTGATTTTCCATCTTATTTGTCCCCTGGGTTCTGTAATCTCTGGTCCTGCCCTATAAATCTGGGAGCAGATAGGACATACAAGGCCTCAGAGAAGGTCGCTCTCAGGGGATATTGGTGGGATGAGGGGTCCTGTTTGCCCTCCCTGGAACTTGCTGCTCTTCCCTGGTGTGATCATACCTTCACTTGCCCCAGCAGATTCAGCGAACAATGAAGTCTTTGTGGTGGCATCAGCTTCAGAGGGGAAGACTGAGCAGGGGGAAGAGCGGAAAGAGGAGGAGTCCCCAGGCTCCAGCAAGGAGCTGGAGAACCCAGAGGAGTCTGATGCCTCCTGGACCATCCAAATGGTGAGCGAGACAGCCACACCTACTTTGCCTGCCTACATGCTTCTCGCACCCTCTGTTCTGCCTCAAGCTGTTTCCTGATGTGATCTCCTTGGTTCCTGGGATTGTTCACCTCTCAGTCACTAAACAAAAGAACCAGTGAGTTCCGATCTTATCAGAGAACAGAGGAGAAGACACAGGAGTAAACCCTAGACTCTAAAGTGTGAAAACACTCAGAAAAATAGATGTGTGATCTCACAGGGAAAGGAAGAAGTCCAAACCAAAGGCTGTCTATCTGTCATCAGAATAAGTCTTATAATAACTAGAAAGCCTCAGTATGACAGCACACAGGAAGTGCAGCCTGGGAAAACCGTGGCCTGGGTGTGGCGGTGGCACTTATCTGTGAGCTCAACTCTCAGAAGGCAGAGGCAGGGAGATGGAGCGTTCAAGGCCAGTCTTGCCAGCCTGGTCCACTGTGAGACTCTGTCTCAACCTCCTCCTAACCAGGTGCCTATAGCAAGCAGCTGGGTGTCCTGATGCCTGTCATCCTGTCATTCCAGAGTTTGGAAAGAGACGGGATGCTGAGTTCCAGATCAGCCCCAACTACATAGTAACAGAGTAAGACTTTGTATCAACATCAAACCAAGCCAAAGGGACAGTTAGTTTGTATTTCAGAATTAGAAGAAACAAAGTAGCTGAAGGAATCATTTGTCAAAAACTTGGGAAATTTGTTTTAAAAATCTCAATCTTAAACTGTGTGTGACTGCACACCTTTTATGCCTGCACTAGAGAGGCAGAGACAGGCATATCTCTGAGTTCAAGGCCAGCCAGGTCAACAGGGCCAGTTCCAGGAGCTACAAAGTGAGGTCCTGTCTCAACAAAACAAAACAAAACAAAGAAATCAGTGTGACTGGAGAGACGGCTCAGCCATTAAGTGCAATGGCTGCTCTTCCATAGGACCCAGGTTCAAATCCCAGCACCCACATGGTGGCTCACAATTGTCTGTAACTCTAGTTCTATGGAATTGGATACCTCTTCTGGCCTCCATGGGTACAAGGCATACATGTAGCGCACATACATGCATGCATGCAGTAAAAAACACCCCAGTGCATAAAATAATAGTAAAAATAACAATAATCATAATAAATTAAAATGTAAAACCAACAAAAACCAGACTCCCAGAGAGAATGTTGAAGCGGTCCAAGAGCAGCCGCCCACACACGAGGGATTCTTCGTTGTGTAACACGCAGTTTCTACCCAGAAAGCACAGAGTCGCAAAGACAATAGGCTGGGCTATACAAAATGAGAGAACAGTGAAGCTGTTCTAGAGAATCCCTGTGCTGGAGGTGCAGCGTAGGGCAGAGTGCATCCAGTATGCACAAGAACCTGGATTCGAACCAGCACCACAGACTGTGCATTAGCAACACTCCAGTGGATGGTTCCCGGATACCAACTATGAAGTAGGTGCCTCTCAGGAAGAGGGGTTGGTGTTGCCTCTGACTAGGTAAGAGGAGGGGCATGATCTGGTCGGAGCTGCACCTTTCAGCTGATGAGAGCGGGAACCTATTAGAGAGAGGTGGTGACCAATGGCACCATGACTGCTGAATCTCACAGAATTGGTCACTCTAAAATGGACTGGGGGCTGGAGAGAAGAATCTGCTTAGCAGTTAAGAGCACTTGCTGTTCTTCCCAAGGACCCATCACCTACATCCACCAGCTCACAACCACTTGGAACTCCAGCTCCAAGGGATTTGTCGCCCTCTTCTGGCCTCTGCAGTCACCTGCACGCATCCCCCACACAGAGAGGGATATGCACAATAGAAAGCAAACAAATCTTAAAGGAAAAAAAAAAGCACTAATGCTAACACAAATGCCTGCAATGTATGGACCGGGTGGAAAACGCGTACGTAGTTGCTAGTGGGGTCGGCTGGTGAAAGGTTTGTGGGGCTTTTTGTGTGTGTTCCTACAACCCGTGGTCCTTCATCTGCTAGTGCATTTTAAAGAGTGGCTGTCAGTGCATGTGATGCTTCCGAAGTCCTGTGATGCTTCAGCACTGGGCACTGAGGCAGGTACCAGCAGAGATGGAGTGATCTTTCCATGCTGGGGGCGGGCAGATCTTCGTGGGTAATGGAGCCAGTGGGTGGCAGGAGGTGCTCCACCTGCCCTGCCCCCCCCCCAACTCTGCCCAGTCTCAGAAAGCTCCTCCTGGAGAGATGCTCAAGATCATGGCTGCAGGGAATTTAAACTGCTGCATTGTGATTTTCCTGGTTTCTTCTCCCTGTCTTCTCAGTCAGAGGACCATTCAGGAACATTGTACTCATTAAAAAATCTGGAATTTTAATTCTATTTGGGGGGTGAGGGTGGGGGAGGGTGGTTCAAGACAGGGTCTCCCTGTGTAGCTTTGAAGCCTGTCCTGGAACTTGCTCTGTAGACCAGGCTGGCCTCAGACTCACAGAGATCCATCTGTCTTTGCCTCCCGAGGACTGGGATTAAAGGCGTGCACCACCACCACCCAGTGGACTTTTAATTCTTAATTCAGCTTGGTTTGGTGTGCTACATCGGTGGTGGAGAGATTTAATATCGGCAAGGGAAATCTTTTGGCAACCTGCTTCTGTCTTTTCTGTGGGTAGCTTCTTTGTGCTAAATAACAGGGTGCTCATTGCTAACTTTTCGCTTCCTCTCGGGCTAGGGGGTTTGTACATCTTGCATGAAGGGAAGGTGCCAGGTGCCAGGTGCGTTGTGTGGAACAGCCCTCCTAGTTCTTCCTCCCAGGCTGCTCGATGTGAGGTAGTGGGAGCTGACTGCAGGGGGCGGGGGTACTCCATCTGTGTGTCTTCTGAGAGGCCAGGCTCTGGAGATCTAGCTTGGGTCTTTCTTTGGTGACCTACCTGTCTAGTATCCCTGAAGTATTCCATCTGAAGCAGACGAAAGCCCTTGGGACCAGGCCCCAAGCTTGTTTACACTGGACACTGGTGTACCTGCCCATCAGTTCACCACACAGACTTGTTCTGAACACCCTCAGAGCCCTTCCTTAGTCTCCCTGCACCTTCCGCCATTGGTGCCAGACTCTCAAAGATGCTGGAGAGCTGAGTTGGTCCCTGTAAGGAAGTGGCCTTCTTGGGCTTTTTCTGAGGTGGAAGCTCCTTTGGATCTTGCAGGAGCAGAGCAGGAGGTAACCCTCCCTTGTATGAGAAGGGTCGTGTCTCAACAGGAAGTGGACCCAGTGGTCTTTGTAGATGCTTCAGGGGACACAGCTGGTGGCCCAGAAGGTTCTCAGTGCTCTCCCAGAAAGAGGAAGAAGAAGGAAACAGCCGGGCTTGAGATCGTGGATGCTGAGCAGGTAGCTTGAGAGCACAGTTATTCAATCACACCCCCATGCCCCCCAGCATTTGGATGCCACACTCCAAGTGACTGGCTCAGATAGCTGAGGACTGCTGAGGAGCTGAGCCGCCCCTGGGTGCGGCAGTGCAGACTTACTTAGGATGTAACTGCCAAGACTGGAGATGTTGACCGGGCAAGGTCATAGCTTGGGCTCAGATCTGGGAGGGGGCAGTTCTGGGCTAAGGTGTCTGAAATCAGGAACCAGATGCCACGAGGGGCCTCCTGTACCATGTTTGTCTGTAGGAGTCTGATATTTGTGTCTGACATTTGTGTCATCAGCAGAATGGGACTTAGGTAAAGAGACCACATAATGTTTATTTGACCATTTGAACCTTTGGAAATTTTTTGGTTACAAACCACTGAGTAGCCAGCTGGAACTGGCTGAAGGGACTTGGTTGCTCACATCACTGGTGTCCTGGGGTGAGATTTGATCCAGATGCTCAGGACAAAGGGTCTATGTGTGGCTCTGTCTGCGACTTCAGGTGTTGGATGCCTCTTAGTCTCCCAATATTTGTGATTAACCACCCTGGACCTGTCCCTCGTGTTATGGCCTCCACAGGCCTACGTGTCCTGCACTGTTCAGGGAATGAGTGGATGCTTCTTATGGTGGCCTCTACAGAAAGAAAAAAAAAGGTTTCAAACCTCATGAACTGTGATGGTTTGGGAGCCTGACCTTTGACATCAGCTAGTGTAATTCACTGTCCAGCTGGTCTATGTTCAGCTCTTGTCTCTTATCGGGGTTCAAGGCGTCCTGAGTCACCTGATGCAGGGTCTCCATCAACCTTCCGGGGCTTCACATCCTGAACCTGGGGTCCTGACAAGCAAAACTCCTCAGGTTCTGGCTAAGTTACCGAGGTTAACCTGGTAACTGGGTTAGCCAGGGAATCGCTGCTTCTCACTCTCGTCCTTAAACTCACTGCCATTTTGTGCCATGTGATGCCAAGCTGTCATGTGTGGAGAGCCTGTGAATGTTGCTAATGTCTAACAGGGTCCCCAGGTGTATCCTATCAGAAGTGAGTCCAAGGGAGGCTCAGGCTTTGGCAGAAGGAAGTGTGTGGCCCTGCCTGGCACTTGCTTCTTGGCTCTATCCCCTCCCTTTGTTCAGTTAGTATCTGATCAAGCTAAAGATGGTTAAGAGCACTTGTTCTTGCAAAGGACCCGTGTTCGATTGCCAACACCCATGTGTAGGCTCACCTCCTTCTCTGACACCAGCACACATGTAGGCAGAATTCTCATAGACAAAATAATAAAACAAAGAAGGTGTTGGTGTGATAGATCTAAGGTGTGGTTTGGACAGCCAGCTCCACTTGCTTGAGGTTTTGGACAGAAACCTGGAGGGAAGTGCTGGGGGTATGGAGTCTAAGGGTAAACAAACATCTCTCTGTTTAGAGTAAAAAGAAGAAGAGGAAGAGAAACCAGAGGACCACTTCCTCAGAGGCAGGTTCCTTGTCTTCCACGTCTTCTGGCCTCTGGAGTCTGGATATGCCTTCAAGCCTTGGATCCCAGGACTCAGCCTTGGCCCAGAACCAAGTTCAGCAGGCTGGTGTGGGTAGCCAGCCGGGCCAGTCAGGGCACACGGTGACTATGCC
Organism: Myodes glareolus; assembly: GCF_982192425.1. Classification (NCBI taxonomy): domain Eukaryota; kingdom Metazoa; phylum Chordata; class Mammalia; order Rodentia; family Cricetidae; genus Myodes; species Myodes glareolus. The sequence continues at coordinate 2,726,370 of NC_142034.1, read as the reverse complement.
AATGGAGAATGGCTGTGTGCATGCCTCAGGCAGCAGCCTCCCTCTGCAGGGTCACAGTGGGACAGGCACAGACAGTGGCATCGGAGGTGGGGCCCAGAAGAGCCCTGATCCCAGTAACCACACAGAAGTTAAGGGCCTCAGCACTTCTAAAGCTTCAGTGGACAAGGACCTGCCTCAAGAGGGGCCCTGTGGTCCGGCCCCTTCTGCCTGCAAAGGCCCCGCTAAGGTTACTGATGCTGTCCAGAGGACCCCATTGCCTGAATCTAAGGGACAGAAGTCTGAACACAAGGAAAAAGGGCCTGTGACTGCAGTGCTGGCCACCTCAGAGGTGAGCCGCTGGGCGTGGTGGTGTGGGAGTGGGCAGGGCAGGGCTCCCCTCTGAGTTACTCACCTTGTGGCTGGTACTGACTGAAGCCACAGAGTCAGTGTTCATTTTATCACTATGACTTAGAGTTTGGGTGATCCGTTTCTTCCAGCCAATTGATGCTACAGGTGAGGCAGCCAATCCAGAGAAGGATGGGAAAGAAAAAAGAGACAATGGTCAGAAACAGAAACCATCCGCTGTGAGTTCTGCTGCCGCCAAGCACCAACACCAGGTAGAGACTTGACTTGCCAAGAGGTGTCCAGTATGCGGGGCTCCTGTCTGTCTGCCCTGGTGGTCCTTCCTCAGCCCGTCATCTCTCGATGAGCTGCCCAGTGTTTATGGCGATGTCATCTGGGAGGCAGAGCCAGTCTCCATGGAACTATGCTAGACAGAGGCGGAAAGGAGAAAGTTCCCTGAGGAAACAAAGGGTCTGATAAGGGTCCTGAGAGGAGGTGCGTCCCTCCTCTTGGGTGGCTGGGTGAGACCCGAGGAGGTGCTGTCAGAATAGAATCCAGGAGTGAGGGTTTAGCCACAGACACGGAAAGTGCCCTGATGGGGAATGGCATGAGCCCAGGCCCTAAGGTAGAACGTGGTGAGCCTGTTCTCAGAGAAAAGGGAAGTTGGTGAGAGATAGAGAGGCTGTGGCCAAGGTTGAAGAGGGGCTCCTGCAGGCCATGGGAAGCCGACCAGAAGACTGCCCAGTTCTGAGCCAGGACGGCTGTGGCCCCGGCTGCTGTGAGACGTGTCTTAACCACTGGGATTTAATTGTTTGCTCCAGGAAGCCAAACTGAAAGGCAAGTTGGCTGAGACTGGGAGGAACACGGGTGAGATTGCGAACACTCAGCCAGAAGATCAGAAGAAGTCAAAAGAGAACAAAAATGATGCAGCTGCTTTGAAAAACCAAAAGGAGCAGAGAAACCAGAAGGCTGCCGCACCAGAGGCTACAGTGAGGTGGGACGTGGCCTCCTGCAGCGCCTGTGTTACAGCTCTGCCAGAGCCTTGCAGCTCCTGTCATGCCCAGCCTGCATCTCTTCTCAGTGCCTTTGGCACATTCATCTTTGGGAGGACAGCCCTGGGTGGGCCCACCTGGGACACCAGTCCCAAACCTCTTTCCTGTTGGTCCCTGGGTACCTCACAGTCAATGTGACCCTAAGGAGCTCTCCTGGATGAAGCCATCACTGTCCAGACTCCTAACCCACCCCACCCCCATGATCACTAGCATGTTGGAGCTGGATGTGCTCCTTACTAGCTGGGGAGAAGCAGCAGCCTGCTGGGGGCGCTGTGTCTGAGTCTGAATGCCTGGTACTTAGGGGTGTCGACATACATCAGAGAAATAAGCCTGGTGTGTGTGCGTGTATGTGCTCTTGTGCATGTGTGCTTATTCCTGCATGTGTGCACACACCCCGCAGCTGGTGTTTCCTTCTCTCTCTTCCCAGAACACTTAGCCCAGAGGATGGAGTCACTGTGTACTTCCACGCCATTGTCTCCCGTGACTTCTCATTCAACCCTGACAAGCACAGAGTGTGTGTCAGAGGGGGAGCAGAGCTCGGGAAGGAACCCTGGTCTGATGCTTGCGAGATGAACTACACCAAGTGAGTATGTGGGGTGTTTTGGGGTTGGGGGTGCTGTCCTCTTCAGTAGTCATGTGACCAAAGCAGTTGGGCACACTCTCTTCTTCCTTTTCTTCCATTGCTTTTTTTTCCTTTTTCTTCTCCTGTTTTGGTTTGTCTGAAATAGGGTCTCACTTTGTAATCCTGACTGACTTGAAACTCACAGTAATCCTCCTGTCTCCTACCACAATTGGTGGAAAATTAGTGAGGTTTTTTTTGGGGGGTTTTTTGTTGTTGTTGTTGTTTATTAGTTTTATTTATTTTAACATATTCAGTGTTCTGTATGAATGTCTGCCTTCAGGCCAGAAGGGACTACGAGATCTCATTACAGATGGCTGTGAGTCACCATGTGATTGCTGGGAACTGAACTCAGGACCTCTGGAAGAGCAGCCAGTGCTTTTAATCTCTGAGCCATCTCTCCAGCCTTTTTATTTGGTTTTTGAGACAGGGTTTCTCTGTGTAGCACTGGCTGTCCTGGAACTCTCTTTGTAGACCGGGTTGGCTTCGAACTCACAGATCAGCTGGCCTCTGCCTCATGAAAGCTAGAATTAAAGGTGTGAACTACCACTGCTGAGACTGAATGAATGTTTCAGACACATTCTCCAGCATGCATTGCCCCCTCCCACCTTAGTGTGGGTCCCTTCTCTGGGTTCTGGCAGGAAATCATGTCCTGTGGTAAAAGCACTGTAGCCTGGGGCTGGGCTTCACGACATGTGTCCTCTGGTAAATGACATATTATGTTTCTCCACAGAGACCTTCGTGAGCTCGGGTCTCTCGTCGAGGGCAGCATGGTCATTCCCAAACAGAGCCTGAATAAACCCATCCCTTATAAGTATGTCATTCACCGTGATGGCAGTAGCAAGGATGCCGTAGACTACGAATTTATCTATGAGGAGTCAAAGAAGAAAGGCGAGCATGTGAACCGCAGTCTGTTGGTGGATTCTGCCCACTTGGGCACTGGAGGTAAGCCATCACGGGGCCTGAGTGGGTCAGCTCCTGGGTCTTTGGGTCCTCTGGTTGGCACTGCCCGCCTTTGCCTTGACGCTGAGTAAAGCTGCCTTTGGGAGTGGGGTTGACTTAACCCTTTACTGTGTGAAGAGACCTGGGAAAGTCTCCCATCAAGGAGCTGGATGGAAGGAGCTGTATCAAGGTCTGGCTGGGATGGAGAGAGACTGAGGGTGGGGCAGGAGGGGTGGAGGTCTGGCTTTGTCAGTGACATTTGGAGTCTTCTCCATGTTCACCATCTGTCTTCATTCCTGTATGCTGCTTATGTAACTCCATTTGGCTGGAGCATTTGGAAGGGCACCCTGGTCCCCTGTGTTCTGCTATTCACTGGCCTTGTCTTCCTGGGCTCACACTTCCCATGTACTGGGATAACATATCCTTCCAAGGAAGGGCCACAGAACTGTTGAGGACCTGCCCAGGCACTTGCCACAGTCACCTCTTGTCCCTCTGTCAGAGGCAGAGTCCTGAAAGGGTTCCTTTCCTCTGTGTGTGGTGGAGCTGCTGAAGCAGCTCCAGACCTGGGAGAGGCAGGTGGATCCCTGCCGAGTCTCTTCAGACCGTCCTCCTGCCTTTGCTCAGTGTGGACTTGATTTTTTCCTGTTACTGAGGATGGAATTCAGGCTCTCAGCATTGACACAATTTTAAAAGCATTTCATTACATTGATTTGTATGCATGTTCAAATTGTGTGTGTAGTTTTTGCTGGCTTGTTGCTACTCCCTTTGTGTGATCCCTGTTTTGCAGCAGGGGTGGGAGGACATGAAGGCCACAACACAGACTCCAAGAGACTACAATGCAGAAGTTATTTATTGTTAAAAAAAAAAAGTTGGGGGCTTTTATGGAGTTAGGGAAATTAAGCTGCGGCAGGAATGGTTCTGGTTGGTCCTTTTCAAACTGACAGTCACTCCCGGTGTGTTATTATTGGCTAGGAGCGCATGTCATTAGTTAACTGTGCTTTTGGTCCTCTGATAGGTTGTCTTGACCAATTTTACATACTCACTGTTTGCATGCGCTTGTGCTATTGCTCTGCATCATGTGTGCGTGTGTGAGTGTACATGTGTGTGTATGTGTGTGTGTGTGTGCGCGCGCGCGTGTGTACATGTGCACATGTCATGGTGTGCTTGCGGAGGTCAGAGGACAACTTTCTCACCTGTGTCAGCAGGGCCTTCATCAACTCAACTGTCCCCACAGCTCCCGTGATTATTTTGTTGCTGTTGTTTTGTTTTGGAGACAGGGTTTCTGTGTGTAACAGTCCTGCCTGTTCTGGAACTCTCTTTGTAGACCAGGCTGGCCTCGAACTCACTGAGATCTGCCAGTCCCGAGTGCTGGGAATGAAGGCCTGCGTCACTACCACCTGCCTTTCCCATCATTTTTTTAAGGACAGGATTTGACTTGTTACCCATGGTGGTCTTTAAAAATTTTAAAGACAGATTTACTTTTTATTTTATGTGTATGTGTGAGTACCCATATAGTATTTGTAGAGGGAAAAAGACGAAGGTCATTAGAGCTAAATTAGGCAATGAGAACACGATATTCCTCAGACACAGATGCCTTAGGATTGATAACCAAGAAGCGTTAGGTCCCCAGAAACCTCGACCTCGGCTCTTTTGAGGCGCTGGCTCAGACCTCGATTGGCTTTGCCAAGTTCACTTTGGACAAGGACCACAGAAGTCAACTTCCCTTTGTCCTCTCAGGGCCTCGGAGGAAGTTTCTTATGGTGTCTAAACCCAGAGCTTTATACATGCTAAGCTAGCACTCTCCCTGTGATCTACATCCCGAGGCGTTATACACGCCAGCAGCATGCTACCAGCCCCGGCTGCACATTACTGACCGTGGGCTGCACAGTTGCACCCTGTGCTAGCTGATAGAGTGGGCTGATCACCTGGGCTTTCCTTCCTTCCTGCCTCGGGCTGCTCCCCCGGCATTTCTGCCTTCTAGGGAGGCCAGGCCTCTGGGATCTGGAGCTCACCCACATGGGTTCTTTTGTCCCCGCAGACTGGCATCAGTATGACGACATCATCTGCATGAAGCCTCCTGGGAAGATCCAGAGAATTTTAGATTCCTTCATTGCTGGCTCGAGAAAGGATCTGGTGAGAGGGAAGAAGGATGCCGCTGCAGTCATGCTGGACCGCATCTTCAGTGTCCTCCAGCCCTGGAGTGCCATCAACCTGCAGAGCTTCATGACCCAGTTCCTGCAGTTTTTCTCCGTGGTCCGAGTGCCTATGGTCCATGAAGGGCGGGCTAGGCGGCCATGGTCCAGTCTGCAATATGAAGAGAAAGAGGTACCCATTCCCCACTGTCACCAGCAGCTCTGGAGAAGGCAGGCAGTGTCCCTTGACCAGCTAGAGGCTAGGTGACCCCTGGACTGAGTGGGCCAAGTACAGATGGAAACGGGAGGACCTCATGCCATTCACCTCATGGGGTTCCACTGCGCCCCACCCTCAGCATGGTCCTGTGCTCTCCCAGAAGGGCTGGGCTCCTCCTTACACCCTGCACTGGTGTGGCTGTCCCTAGGATGCCCCCTCCTGTACCTCCACCCTGTAGGGCTGGAGACTGAGCATCCGTGTCCTTCAGTGGTGAAGCCCGGGAGAGAGGCAAGTGAAGCCCTCCCTGGCACTGGTGACCCGGTCCCTGGCACTGGTGACCCGGTCCCTGGCACAGTGCCTAGCTGCTGAATGTCCCCTGCAGAGCTCACACGTCTTTCCTTCCCGGGACCAGGTGAGGGCGCACCTGTGGGAGCATGTGAAAACCCGGATGGCACCTTTCCTGGAAGGGAAGAGCGGGGACTCTCTGCCTGCCGACTGCCCTGTCAGGAGTGGACTGAAGTTGGGCCTGACCGTCCTTTTCATGGCGGAAGCAGTTGACTTTGTTGTCCCTAAAAATGACCTGGACGCGCTGTGCTTCCTCCTCACTCCGAGCGCTGGCTCGGCAGAAGCTCTTCACAGTGACCTGAGCCCCATCCTCAGCAAACCTCAAAAGTATTTCCCCTTCATTTCTTCTTTATTTTCTATTTTATGTGTGCGGGTGTTTTACATGCACATATGTTTGTGCACCATGTGCATGCCTGGCGCCTGTGGAGGTCAGAAGGTGTTGCAGACAGGTGTGAGCCAACTTGTGGACACCGGACACAACCTGGGCTCTCTAGGAGCAGCAGTGCTCTCAACCACGGAGCATCTCTCCAGCCTCTGCACCATTTCTGTTTTGTGTTTGTTTGCTTTATGACAGTTTCACTATGTAGCCCAGGCTGCCCAGACTCATGAGATTTCTGCCCTCAGCTTGCCGAGTGCTGGATTTTGGGCATGAGCCCCACACCTGCTCATGGAGCTGAGGGTCGAGGTGCATGTCTGTGATCCCTGGTGTTTGGCAGGCCAATGTGGGAGAATCCTATGAGTCCATAAATTTGAAGCCAAACTGGGCATCTTGCAGTAAAGGAGCACACAGATTGCTTCTGCGCACGTGTCTCAGCATCTGTGGACGCCCCAGGGATGTGTTCCCTCCAACTCTGCCTGTGCCACACAGATTAGAAAGCGTGTTCTCACTATAGGGTTACAGTGAGTTTGGAGGCGACCTCTTTGCACCCAGTGACCTTGCCTTGTGGCTAGTGTGATGTAGACTTCTGAGCAGCTCTTCCTGGGCAGTGGCTTTTTGGCTTGATGTTTTAGACACCCAGGTGATTGATTCACAGTTTGTGAAGATACTCCTCAGCTGTGTGGTGTAGATGGAGATGACTCTGGCAGGAATCTGCTGTGGGGATTTGTGAGGGTCCGCAAGGTGGGGCTGGGATTCCATATCTTTCTTATGACCGATTTCCTGGTGTGGATCCTGTCCAGCCATGCAGAGTTCCCTACAGACGGTAGTCATAGACCACTGGGCCACCTTCCCCTCACTGACGCCTCCTTTCTCTTCTAGATGGCGTGCGTACTTGGTAAACCTGTGCCGCAGGTGCATAGACGAGGGCATGGACCGCTGGCTGGGCACCTTACCCATCCTGCACTGCTGCATACAGCTGTCCCTACCCAGGAGGGACTCTAAGAGCCAGCCCGAGGACACCTGGGCAGGCCTCGGAGGAATTCCTTTCGCACAGTTTCGGGAGAAGGCACCCACTCAGTGAGTCGAATAGCTGCACTTACAATGCCAATTCCAGACCCTCAGGTGGCTGACTTTAGGGCAGCCGGTCCCCTGTTGGAATCATTTCTGCTTTTCATTTAGTAGGGGCTTCTATCTCCGGGACTCTGTTCTCTGCCTACTTATTTCGTGTGTAGCTCAGAGGGCAACTCCAGTCCGCGTCCTTCCTTCCGGGTCTCTGCTCTTCTTTCCTGACTATGTATGCCCAGATGACCGGCACATTAATTTTGGGTTATTTTCCTGTCTGGTCTCAACATCCCATCTCCTCACAGGACCGCTGGGGTCACACATGCTGGTACTATGTGTCTTTTGCATGTGTCTGAACTCAGGTCCTCATGTACACATGAAGCATTTTACACAAGCCATCTACCCGTCCTCACCAAGCCCAGGTAACTCAACAGACAGCGCTGCTGGAGAGAAGGCTCTGCTGCCAGCCTAAGTAGACCAATACTGGGAACGTATTTCCACACAGGACCTCCCCTCTGATAAGAGAACCTTACCAGAAATTCTGTAGAAAACTTAAATTCTAGGCGTGAAATCTATACTTTTCCTTTTTTCTTTCTTTTCCCTCCTTTCCCCACTTCCTCCCTCTCTTTCCCACTTCCTCCCTGTCTTCCTTCCCTCTTCCTCCCTCTCCTCCTTTCCCCCTTCCTCCCTCTCCTTCCCCCCTTCCTCCCTCTCCTTTCCCCCTTTCTCCCTCTCCTCCTTCCCCCCTTCCTCCCTCTTCTTCCCTCTCCTCCTTCCCCCCTTCCTCCCTCTTCTTCCCTCTCCTCCTTCCCCCCTTCCTCGCTCTTCTTCTTCCCCTATTTCCTCTTCTCCATCTCCTTTCCTCTCATTCCCTCCCTTTCCCCCATATTGGAGAGGGAACCCACAAAATTTTCAACTCCACCTAGCTCTGCCACTGCTCTCAGTGTGGGATGAAGGGGAGCCCCTCGGGTCTGGAGGGAGAAGTCCAGCAGCCACCCCGCCCTTGCAATCCCACCCTGCCCTCGCTGCCATTCTATTCCTGACCGACTTTTGTTTCCCCTGGGCGACCACAAACCTGAAATCGGACTGCTGCAGCTCCTGCTTCTGTCCCCTCCACGTCAGTTCTGACCGCTGCAGCCTCCCCGCACCTGTACTGTCTCCTCAGGAGCCGGGTTCTCCAGTTCATGCAGTCTAAGATGGCGCTGCTGCAGGTGGACGACTTCCTCTTCCGCTCCTGGTTCAGCCTGGTCCCGCTGGGAAGCTTGACTTCTTACTTGGAAAACTCGACAGAATACTTGAGTCGCGTGCCTGCCCGCGTCCTGGATTGTTTTCAAGGGGTTTCATACCGGCTTCGAGGGCTGGGGAGGATCTCCCACCAAAATCTAGAGGTGTGTTGTGGGGACCAGACCAGCAAGTGGTGTCTGAGCAAGAAGGGGTTAGCTGCTATAGTACTGGGAGTGGCCTGTGGGAGAGGGCTCACTTCATGGGTGGTGCCTGGGTCTCACCCCCAGGGCCATGAGCAGTGAGGGGGTGGGGAAGGACTGAAAGTAAGAGAGGGATTTATCTAGAGGTGGGGAGGTTTATCTAACCAGAAGTGATGAGTTTTTTTTAGACAGATGTGGTGACATTTCCTATAAAGACATAGGCTGATTTACCTGTGTCTACTCTATTTCAATAAATAGGACTTGGGAAAGCCAATAGCTTTCCTAAGTTCTATTTTAAGTGTTTTAAACAGTTGTGCTGGGCAGAGCTACAAGGCAGTTAGGGTGTGAGCTTGTCCCATAGCTGCTGTCGTCCATCCTTCCTACACGGCTTTAGATATAGAGAATTGTGTATGTTGGACTGGGAAGATGTTCATTTGGTAAAGTGCTTGCCATACAAGCTTGAGGATCTGAGTTCAATCCCCGGAGCCACCAGGAAATGCAGGGCACTGTGGCCTGCCCTTTACTCCACAGGGGGAGTGGAGATGGGCAGATCCTTACTAGGCAGCCTAGCTCAATTGTGATCTCCAAGCCAATGAGAGACACTGCCTCAAAACAGGGTGGACAGTTCCCGATAAGAGCACAGTCTCCACACATGTGCGCATGTGGGCATGCTCAGAAGACAGCAAGCGGGAATTCTGTGCCGTGAATTTACTCATGGGAAGCTATTCTTCCTAAGTGCAGCTGTGTTGATGGAAGGAAAGACGAAGCCAGTGAACATGTGCACACAGCCGTTTCTTGGCTCACTCACAGCATGCTCACACCCACCTTCTCTTCACCAGTGCTCGTGTGCACACAGGCGTTTCTTGGCTCACACCTCCTTCTCTCCACTGTCCTAGGATATCAAGCAGATTTTTACAATGCTGATTCACCTTGTGGACATTTATGAGACCACGTAAGTAGGAAGGCCAAGGGCAGCCTTGGCTTCCACACAGCTCTGGGTGGCATGGTGGCTGCCCCCGCTGGCCTCAGCTTCCCACACGTGCTGTCGCCATGGGAAGGTGGAAACTAAGCCATGTTTTCCATGCTATTAGATGCCTTGTCCAGCTTCAGGGCTGAGATTTTACCCATGGTCCCTTGCTCTGTCCCTTCACTGTACCTGTTACATCCGTTCCTGCCTTTAGCAAATCAGATCAGAAGACAAATCAAACGTATTACTGTTCCCCTGGCTATGACAAGCGCCTGACAAAGGCTGCTGGAGAAAGGTCTGTTGTGACTCAGTGTGAGGCACGGTCCTTACTGTCGGGGAGCACAGTCCATACTGTTGGGGAGCATAGTCCTTACTGTCAGGGAGCCCAGTCCTTACTATCCGGGAGCACAGTCCATACTGTCGGGGGGGGGGGGCCCAGTCCATACTGGGGGTGGGGCACAGGGGAAGATGGGGAGCAGGAGTATCAAGCAGGGCTGACATTGCATATGAAATCAGGAACTGGAGAGAGAGGAGCCCTGGTGGTCAGCTCTGCTTCTGCGTTTCCTTTAGTCTGGAACTGCCATGAGCTGCAGCCCCAGGAATGTGTGGTGCTGGGTCCATCCCCCAGGTCCTCCGACAGTGTAGCGAGTGTTCTGACTTGACTGCTGAGTTTCCTCTCCAGTTCCTCCTTTTGTCCTTTTGCAGTACTGAGGATTGAACCCAGAGCCTCAGGTGCTAGGCAGTCAAATCTCTATTCACTCCATGCACAAACCCCCTCACATTTTTTTTTCAATTTAAACATTCCCCCCCCTTCTCATTTGTCAACTATTTTATGATTTCTCCACCTCTCTTTGTGGATAGGATTCTTGGGGAGACCCTGCTACAGACCTACTTACCCGAGTGTCTGACCCTCCACGAAACTGTCTGCAACATCACACCCTATGGAACATTCTATGAGGTTCTTGTCCTGTCTGCCACGCTTGTCTGTAAAATGCTTCAGCTCAAACCCGCAGGGGTAAGTGAGATTCACACATCTGTATTCACAGTACAGTCTGTGATGCTGTACTGGAGGGCATGGGCTTCCTGCAGACAGGACAGCCTGAGAGACAGTATTGGAGAACCAACCCCAGGCTTTCCTGCAGACAGTACAGCCTGGGAGATGGTATTGGAGAACTGGGCTTCCTGCAGACAGAACAGCCTGGGAGACTGTATTGGAGAACTGGGCGTCCTGCAGACAGTACAGCCTAGGAGACTGTATTGGAGAACCAACCCTGGGCTTTCCTACAGACAGTACATCCTGGGAGACAGTATTGGAGGGCATGGGCTTTCCTGCAGACAGTACAGCCTGGGAGGCAGTATTGGAGGGCATGGGCTTTCCTGCAGACAGGACAGCCTGGGACTGCCCAAGAGCACAGGCACACTCATCGGCTTCCTGCTCTCTGGGCTCCTGTCATCTGTGCTCACTGGAGGGGACCACGTCTGGTTCCTGCCACTGCAGATCTTTGTACATGTCTTTGATCGTTACCCTTTCTGTCTGCTTCCTTCCCTCATCCTCCTGCAGACGAGGCCATTCTCTCACTGCTCGGTGTCCCTCACCCACTGGGTTCATGAGCCTCAGTTTGAAAGAGCTGGAGCCCTTCTGTGTATGAACTGTTTCTCTCTTCACAAGTCAGAACTCTGACTTTATTGATAGATTATTAAACATGTGTGTGTGGGGGAGTGGGTTAAGATGGGTTTCTTTCTGTATCCCTTGTTGTCCTGGAATTCACTCCGTAAACTAGACTGGCCTCAAACTCCCAGAGATTCACCTGCCTCTGACTCCTAAGTGTTAGGATAAAGATGCGTGCCACCACCTCTCAGTGTAGATACATATTTTAATGTTATTCCCTTTGATTTTTCTTTTCAAAATTATATAACCACAAATATGGAGAGAGAGAAACAGACAGAGACACAGAGACTGAACCATGGGCATGGGTGTGGAAATCAGGACACCTACTGAGAGTCAGTTCTCTCCTTCCCCCATGTGGGTTCTGGGGATCAAACTCAGATCATCAGACTCGATGGTGACCACAGATTCTGTAATCTGTTTCTCGCGTGCCCGCAGGGCGCCACAGAGGGACCGGTTGCTACAGAAAATGAAGACTTGCTGACAAGCATCTTCCAGGGGGCCCTGAGCACCACAAGAAACTGGCTGCGCAGCGTGTTTAAAAAAAGCATCTTCTATACCAGTCCAGCCACTCTCCGCTTTACCTATCCTGAGGAGATGACGGTAAGCCTTCCGGGGAGCTGTGAAGCTGCCAACGGCACATGGGTATGGACATAAGGGACTGGGAGCCATCACTACCGTCCCGAGAGCTGTGACCATGGCCTGAAGCCTGGCCGCTGTGCTCCGTCTGTACAGAAGGGTCTCGTCAACCCCTGGCCATGTTTCTGTTCTTCACACTCTCTTGTCTGTTTGAAACTTTCCAGGATAAACATGAGGGGACTCCTTTCTCCAAACAAAGTTGTCACACGACTGGGAGGGTGGTGGTGACTTCATGGGCCAAAGTGGGTCGTGTTGCCGACTCACCACCAGCACAGTTTACCAGTGACATGAAGAGCTGAGAGCCCCACGATTCTTGAGGCTTGGTGCCCTCGCCTTTCATACTGCCATAATGGTCCGCCCTTTCTTACTGCTCTTGAGACAAGGTCTTCCTATGGTGTTCAGGCCAGCCCTGAACTCCTGGCCTTCAACAGCCCTCCTGCCTCAGTTTCTCAAGTACCTAGGACCACAGATCTGTAACACCGCACCTGCTTGTCCACCTTATTTGTCCACGCTGTGGCATTAAGTCTTTGCTGAGGTTGTCACTTTTTGATTGTGCAGCTGTGGCGAAAGCTGGTGGAAATCGACTTCCCCAGGAAGTATGGCTGGAAGGGGTCGCTGCTGGGAGACTTGGAAGGAAGGCTCAAGCAGGTACCTGAGGCTGGGGCATTCTTTTTGTGAGATGAAAGAACATAGCGAAGACCAGGCACCCTACATCCCCAAATGTTATGTGTGGTTCACTTGAGTACAAGGCTGATAATGGTGGTGAGGCAGGGGGTTAGCCATGAGTCTGGACATGTGTTCTGACTTGGTCTTTGTCTTTTGACTTCAGAAGAATGTTGAAGTTCTTGTGTGATGACCGTAAGAGAACAGGCACATTATGGGTTCCCCGACCACATATGGGGAAGCTCACATGCAGACACTGCACTGGACAGTAATGGAAACAGCATCAAAAGGGAAAAAACAAAACTGCACAGAAAAATGCTCGTTAGTGTGAATGAAGGCTGCTGACATGGAAATCCAACTTTACATGATAGGAATGCTTCATCCGAAATTAAGATAGATCCTAGGGAACCAGAAGGGGAGGACAATGGCTTACTTTTCAAAACTTATCTGTCTGGCTTTCACAAGCTCCAGGGCTGGTGTTTTGTTTTGGTGTTTTTTGGGTCTCTGTGTGTGTGTTTTTTTGTTTTTGTGGAGTTTTTGTTGTTTTTGTTTTTTTCAAGACAGGATTTATCTATAGCTTTGGGCCCTATCCTAGAACTTGCTCTGTACACCAGGCTGGCTCTTAACAGAGATCTCCCTGTCTTTGTCTCCCAAGTGTTGGGATTTTTTTTTCCTCTTGCAAAGTGAAATAAAGGCTTTTTAATTTTTGAATATTTGTGACAGGTTCTCACTCTGTGTCCCAGGCCAGTTCCAAGCTCCCAACAATACTCTTGCTTTGGGCTCTCTAGTGCTGGGACCAGAGGCATGAGCTACCATGTCTAGCTACAGAATCTGTTTTCATTAGTTCCTTGGATAGTGTGGTCCTTGCAGACGTGCTTAGTGCCTGTGCAGAGAAGCTCAAATCACGGGGTGGTGAAGACACCTGGTGTTTCCCTGGCGTGTAGTGGTGAGGAACCCCACAGCCTCACGTCTCCCTCCTTGAGCACACACAGCCCTCACGCCTCTCTCTGTCCGCAGGAGCAGCCCCGTTTGCAGATCTCCGTCTTCTGCAGCGGTCAGTGGCAGGATCGCGGACTCCATGACAGCGTGGCCAGGAGCTTTGAGAAGTGTGTCATTGAAGCCGTGAGCTCTGCTTGCCAGGTCACTAGCCTTTCCCTGTGGGCTCACAGGGGTTTTCTGATGTGGCCTCCCAAAGGCTGTGGAAGCCTGCTTGTTCTGAGACCCCACAGGGTCTAATCAACTCCCTTTGTGTCCAGAGCCATGTGCTGAGATCCAGAGTTTTCATCCAACTCCTTGAGAAGCAGCGTGGCTTCCTGTTTCCTGGCAGTTAAATGCCATGCAAAGCCACAGTTCCTAGGCCAGGTGTGGTGGCGCATACCCTTAATCTCAGTACTAGGGTTACAGAAGCTGGTGGGTCTCTGAGTTCGAGACCAGCCTGATCTATGTAGTGAGTCAGTCCAGCCAGAGTTACATGGTAAGGACCTCAGCATCTCACAGGCTGAGCCCCAGTCACCCCATGAGCACTGCTGCTGGCGGGCTTTAGCTTCTGTTCATCTTCCTCTGCTCTGACAGAGACTGAGAAAAGGATCGCGCTTGGTAGAGGCACACTCAGTGCCCTGCTTCCTCTCGCTTCTGCAGGTTCAGCTCTAGCGAGTCCCTTCTGAGGTAAAGGTCTGCTTTCTGTATGTGGAGGATTGTACTGTCCCTGCTGAGTGGCCTGAGCACCGTGTCAGAGCTCTGCTGGTCACGTGTGTGATGAGAGGGCTCAAAGCATGTTAAGCTTTCTCCTATTAACGTTTTATTATGTTAGAGTATTGCTCTCTCTCTCCCCTCCCTCTCTCTCTCTCTGTCTCTCTCTCTGTCTCTCTGTCTCTCTGTCTCTGTGTGTATGTGTGTGTGTGTGTGTGTGTGTGTGTGTGTGTGTGTGTGTGTGTGAATGTTTTATTATTTGGAATATTGCTTTTCTCTC